>NC_142511.1:21087065-21394891 GCF_057876585.1 Rhinolophus sinicus
GTCAGTTCTGCTCGTTACTGGCCGCCCTGACTTCTCTTCATCAGTATCGCATTCTCTCCCCTCAGAAAAATGTTTCATCGATTTGTACACTGCCGTTTCTTCATGGCACTGTCCACATAAACTTGGACTAACATGTCCCTGATTTCACTTTCACTCTTGCCAAGTTTAACAAGAAATGTAATGTTTGTTCGTTGCTCTTATTCAAGGTCAGACATTCTGGAGACGACAGCACACAAAAACACGCAACAACAATAATGAACGCCACTCAGCAAGACACTGCCACATGTCGACATGAACACAGCTGTGAGACACTGATACACCAAGGTTATGAAACCTTACCAAGCTGTTCGGACAGTGCTGCCCAGGTAAGCGCACGGTGGCAAGTTTGTGAACTGAGTTATCAGACCTCTTTGGTTTATTGAGTCACTTTTCATAAAACTTTTTTTGCTCATTTTTTAAAAACGGGATGTTTTCTTATTATTTGTTTTGACAGTTCTTTAAATATCTTTACATATCATAGATATGTGCTTTGCAAATGTTTTCTCCCAGTTTATGACTCATTTTTCATTCTTATAACTGTTTCACGAGAACTCACCCTTTTAAGAGTACAGCTTTATGAGTTTTGATAAATGCAAATATTAATCATGTAATTACCACCACAATAAAGACATAGAAAAGTTCCATTACCAGTAACATTTCCTCCTTCCACTTTGTAATCAACCTTCCCCACCACCCCCAACCACCCAATCATTTGATCTGTTTTCATCTCTATAATGTAGTTTTTCCAGAATGTCATAATGGGATCACGGCCTCTGCATACAGCTTATTTCACTTAGCATAATGCATTTGAGATTCATTCCTATCGTTGCATGGATTAGAAGCTCACTTCTTTTTACTGTAGAGTATTATTCTATTGTATGGATGTACCATGGTTGGGCACCCATTCACCACTAAAGGACATGTGGATGTTTCCAATGTGGGGTGATTATGAATAAGTCTGCTATGAATATTCTCATACATGGTTCTATGTGAACACGGTTTCATTTTACTTGGGTTGCAGTTCTATTGTATGTTTAATTTTTTAAGAAATCACTAAACTGTGTTCTTAAATGGATATACCACTTTGCATTCTTAACAGTAATTTATGAGAGTTCCCATTGCTCCATATCTCTGACAGTAATGGTATTAAGGGTTTCATTTTTAGTTTTAGCCATTCTAACATGTGTTGAATTGTATAATTATATTGTATGATTTAACAATTGTGGTTTTAAATTACATTTTTGTGACTATTAGTGCTATTGAGTAACTTTTCATGTACTTTTTGACAACCATATAACATCTTTGGGTTATTGAGTAACTTTTTATACAATTTTTTGCTCATTTTTTAAAAATGGGATGTTTTCTTATTATTTGTTTTGAGGGTTCTTTATATATCTTTACATATCATAGATATGTGTTTTGCAAATATTTTCTCCCAGTCTGAGTCATTTTTTTCCTTCTTATAACTGTTTCTTGAGAGAATTTTTGAGTTTCTAAGAATTCCCAGTTATTCGTTTTTTTTTGTTTCTTTAAATGAGCATTCTTTTAGGGTTGTATTTAAGAAAACTTGGTCTAGGTCATAAATATCTTCTATATTTTCTTTTTTCTTTTTAAATTAAAGTTTATTGGGGTGACAATTTCTTAGTAAAGTTACATAGATTTCAGGTGTACAATTCTGTAATATTTTATCTATATATCACATTGTGTGTTCACCCCCCAGAGTCAGTTCTTCCATCACCATATATTTGATCCCCTTTACCCTCATCTACCACCCCTCTCCCCTCTTACCCTCTGATAACCACTAACGTACTGTCTGTGTCTGAGTTTTTGTTTCTTCATTTGTTTGACTTGTTCCTTTCTTGTTTTCAGTTTTATATACCACATATCAGTGATAGCATATGGTTCTCTACTTATTTCTACTTATAGTCCGACTTATATCGCTTAGCATTATAATCTCAAAATTCACCCATGTTGTCGCAAGTGGTACTATTTCATCTTATGGTAGAATAGTATTCCATTGTGTATATATACCACAACTTCTCTATCCAATCATCTATCAAAGGACACTTTGGTTGTTTCCATGTCTTGGCCACTGTAAATAAAGCTGCAATGAACATTGGAGCACATATGTCCTTATGGATAAATGTTTTCAGATTTTTTGGGTAGACACCCAGGAGAGGAAAATGTTGTTCCCTGACCGGGTGGCGAACCCGTATATTTTCTAATAGAAGTTTTATATTGTTAGGTTTTATCTTTAAGTATATAATGCTTTGAGTAAATGTACATAGTGTTAACATGGATTGAGGTCTTTTTCTTTTTTCTTTTTGAATACAGATACCAAATAGTGCCTGTTCTTTACCAATTTTCCACTGAATTGTTTGTACATCTGCAATGAAATCAACTGGAAACATTTGAAAGGGTCTGTTCTGGACTCTATTCTGTTCTATTGTTCTCTCAGGCCATCCTTTCACCAATACCATGCTGTCTGGAGCACATGCTTATAATAAATCTTGACACCATGTAGAATGAGTCCTCTAATTTTTTCAAAATTTTTACTGTTATACTTCTTTTGTCTTTTCATATATATTTTAGAATCAGTTCATGAATTTATACAAAAATTTCTACTGGGATTTTATTGGGATTGTGCTGAAATTATAGATCAATTATGAAAAATGTACATTTTTATTATAATTGTCTTGCAATCCATGACCACTGAATATCTCTCTATTAAGGTTTTCTTTAATTTCTTTTATAAGTGTTTAGTTGTTTTTACCACTCAAAAAGTACATGTCATGAAATTTATTTTCAAATATTATATGTAGTTGGGAGCTTTTGTGAATATTACTTAAAAGTTTTAATTATTAATAGTTTACTACTAATAGTATATAGACATGCAATTGATTGCTGTACATTGATGCTGTGTTTGCAACCTGGCTAAAACTTCAGTCTTTCAATTTTTCTATTGAGGCAATCATGTCATAGTGCCTATAGCGTACTTAATTTCTTTCTCTCCAATACATATGCCTATTTCTATTTCTTGCCTTATCGTGCTAGGGCAGTGAGAGTAGACATTCTTGTCTTGTTCCTACATTAGGGGGAAATGAAGCAGTCATCTACCAATAAGTGAAATGTTAGCTGTGGGATTTTTGTAGGAGTAATTTGTCAGGACAGACAGTTCCCTTCTATTCTTAGTCTCTGAGAAGTTTTATAATGAAACGATGAAGAATTCTGTCGAATGCTTTTCCCCCCTCACATCTATTAAGATGATCATGCGTTTTTTTCTTTATAGTCTCTTCCTGTTAATTACACTAATTAATTTTAAAATTTGAATCTACCTTGCATTCAAGGAATAAATTCTACTTGATTATGATGTATTCTTATTTTTACACACTATAGGGATTTGATTTGTTAATGTTTTGTCAAGAAGTTTTGGTTCTATGTTCATTATGGATATTGTTTGTAATTTTCCTGAAATGTTGCTGTCTGGTTTTGATATCAGGGCAATGTTGTCTTCATGAGATGAGGTGAAAAGTATCCTTCGCTTTCGTATTTTCCTGGAGAGTTTGTGTAGAGCTGCTACTATTTACTCCTGAAATAGTTGGTAATTACCCCAGGAAGAACAGTTCTTTTTGTGAGAAGGTTTAAGTTGTCAAATTTATTGGCATAAAGTTGTTCCTGTTATTCTCTTATTAGCCTTTAAATGTCTGCAGGACATTTAGTGATGTCCTCTTTTTCAATCTTGATATTGGTAATTAAAAAAATTTTTTTCTTGTCAGACTGTTCATATGTTAAAACATTTTATTGATGTTGTCCAAGAACTACAGGTTGGATTCATTAATTCTCTCTAGTTTTTCCTCTTTTCAATTTCATTGATTTCTATCTTTATCATTTCCGTCTGTTTCTTGTTTGGGGTACAATTTGCTCTTATTAGTTTCATGAAGTAAAAGCTTAAATTATTTACTTGAGACACTTCTTGTTTTCTAATATAAGGATTTCATGCTATTAATATCCTACTAAACAATGGTTTTCTTCTACCCCACAAATTTTGATATGTTGTATTTTCAGTTTTATTCAATTCAAAACACTGTCTAATTTTGCTTGTGACTTTTTTGATTCATGTGTTAGTTAGAAGTATCTTGCATAATCTTCATATATCTGGTGATTTTATAGATAACTTTATTTTGATTTCTACATTCATTCCACTGTGATCAGATAATGTATGATGAATGATTTCAATTTTTTGAAATTTGTTAAAAATTATCTTGTTGCCTAATTATAGAGAATGTTCCATTTGCAGTTGACAAGAGTAATTGTTTTGCTATTATTCATTGGTTTCTTTTTTTATTAGTTTCAGTTGTACAAAGCAATGTAATAGTTAGACATTTAAACCCCTCATAAAGTGATAACCCACCCCCCAAGCTACTACCCCTCTGACATCTTATAAGATGTTACAATACCATCTGCTGTCTTCTCTATGTTGTGCTCCACATCCCGTGACTATATATACGTATATATTTAGTTATAGTTGACATTCAATATTATTCTACTTCAGCTTCAGGTGTATAGCGCATTGGTCAGGCATCTACACAGTCTATGACGTGATCCCCTTGATAAGTCGAGTGCCCATCTGGTACCACCTTACATGATCTTTACAACAGTGTTGATAATATTCCCCATATACTGTATTAACTACCAATTTGTATTCGTAATGACGTCACCTTTTCACCCTGCCCCTAACCCCATTCTATCTATCATCACCCTGATAGATCTAGTGCCTATCTGGCACCAACCTAGTTATTACAATATTATTGAGTATATTCCTTATGCTATACCCTACTTCCCCATGACTACTGTATAACAACCAATTTGTACTTCTTAATCCCTTCCCCTTTCACTCATCCTTAACCCCCGTCTCATCTTAAAGAAGTCCCTCTAAGATTCCCTGTAATACTGGTTTGGTGGTGATGAACTCCTTCAGCTTTTTCTTGTTTGGGAAGCTCATCTGTCCTTTAATTCTAAATGACAGCCTTTCTGGGTAGAGCATCTTGGTTGTATGCTTTTCATCATTTGGAACATTTCCTGCCACTCCTTTCTTGTCTGCAAAGTTTCTGTTGAGAAATCAGCTGACAGTCTTATGGGGGCTCCCTTATAGGTAACTAACTGCTTTTCTCTTGCTGCTCTTAAGATTCTCTCTTTGTATTTAACCTTTGGCATTTTAATTATGATGTGTCTTGGTGTTGGCCTCTTTGGGTTTATCTTGTTTGGGACTCTCTGTGCTTCCTGGGCTTGTATGTCCATTTCCTTCACCAGGTTAGGGAAGTTTTCTGTCATTATTTCTTCAAATAGGTTTTCAATTCCTTGCCCTCTCTCTTCTCCTTCTGGTATCCCTATAATGCAAATATTGGTAAGCTTGATATTGTCCCAGAGGCCCCTTAAACTCTCCTCAATTTTTTGAATTCTTTTTTTCTTTTTGCTGTTCTTGTTAGGTGTTTTCTGCTACCTTATCTTCTGCTTCGCTAGTTGGATCTTCTGCTTCATCTAAGCTACTGTTGATTCCCTGTAATATAGTCTTCGTTTCCATTATTGTATCCTTTATTTCAGACTGGTTCTTTTTTATGGTTTCCATCTCCATTTTTATGCTTCCTATCTCTCTGTTGAAATTCTCCCTGAGATCATTGAACATTCTTATAACCAGTGTTTGGAACTTTGCATCTGATAAATTACTTATTTCCGTTTCACTTGGTTCTTTTTCCAGAGTTTTGTTCTGTTCTTTTATTTGGGATATGTTTGTCTCCCCATTTTGGCTGCTTCCATGTGTTTGTTTCTGTATCTTAGATAGGGCTGCTGTGTCTTCCAATCTTAGTAGAGTGGCCTTATGTTGTAGGTGTGCTGTAGGGTTCAGTGGCACAGTTTTTCTGTTCATCTGAGTCACGTGCTCCAGTTGTGTCCCTTTTGTGGGTTGTATGTGCCCTCCTCTTGTAGTTGAGCCTTGGTTGATAATTGTACATCAATGGGAGGTAGTGAGGACTGGCCTTGACCACAGTGGGAGAGTTGTTGTGTAGTTGCTGATCCTATGGAGCAGGATCTGCCTCAGCAGCATTCTGGTGCCTTCCCAATCTGCCCCTTAGGTGTGTTGTACTTGGAGGTGGCTGGGTGATGCTCCAGTTCGTTTTGAAGCTGGCAACTGGGGGCGCCAGCCTCAGGCCCACCTTGGACGGGATCCACTTCAGTCACAGCCTGTACCCCACCTGGAGCCACCCAGCAGGAGCCAGAAAGAAATCCACAGATGTCTGCTGCCCATGCTGTGCTTGGAAGCACCTTGAGAAGCCAACCCACGAAGCAAGGCTGGCTGCCAGTAATGCTGGCTTAGGGATGCTCAGCCAGAGGTACAGGACACACTCAAGCCAGATGCTGCTTGTCTGGGTTCCGCAAATCTTTGAGAGACCCTAGGAAAGTCTGTAGCTTGAGCCAAGGCAGGTGGTCTGAACAAAAAAACCACTGAAAGCAACCTGGGTTTGCCCGAAAGTTAGGTGGGGCCAGGTCTCAAATCTCTAGGGCATGCTGAAGGAATGGCAGAGGCTCAGATATGGCGGCTGCCTGTGTTCACATGCTGGGAAGGGGGAGGGCTCAACAACAACAAAAATGGCCTCTACCAGCTCCCCCATCCAGGAGAAAGCCTCCTCTCCAGCCCCCTGTCTCAAGCCAGACAACTCATTTCCCCACCATATGTCCCTGCCACCTTTCCAGCTGCTGCCCCAGGGCTGGAGCTCAGAGCGAGTGATTCCATTGGTGGGTAAGTCCGCACGTGCAGTTCCTTTAAGAGGATCGCCTGTGAGTGCAGCCGCATTCAGTCTCACTCCATCACAATCTCTGATGGTTTTCACAACCAAAAATTATGGGGGCTTCTCTCCCCAGCACTGGATCCCTAAGCTGGGGTGGGGCTGGGATCTCTCACTCCTTTAGGGAGAGAGGGACTCTCACAGCTGAAATAGCCCTCCTGATCTTTAATGGTCACATGCGGGTGTGGGACCAGCCCGTTCCACGTCTCTCACCTTCCTACCAGTTTGGAGGTGGCTTCTTCTGCAAGTCCTTAGTTGAAAGGCTTCAGTTCAGCTTGATTTTAGGCTATTCTCAATAACAGTTTTTGTAGATTAGTTGTGATTTTGATGTGTTTGTAAGAGAAGGTAAGCCCAGCGTTTACCTACTGCATCATCTTGGTTGTCTCATCTAGTGGTTTCTTTTTTTTAGAGGCAAATGTAATATATAATAATATTAATGTCAACTCTAACTCAAAAAATAAATATTCAACAAGAAAGAGTCAAATAACCTTCAGTGCCTCCGTGTTTTAAATCACAGTCTAAGGCCTTAAACATTCTTTTTAAAGTGCAGGCATATGTAGGAGATATTGCAGGTTTGGTATCAAACCACAGAAATAAAATGAGTATCAAAATAAAGCACGGCATAATCTTTTTGCTGGTGAGGGTCTTGCCTTAAATTTTAAAAAATGCAAAGTGCAATAGAGCAAAAAAATAATTAAACAAGATATTCCTATATGTTAAATCCGGAATTTATTAATCTTATCAATGAGAGGGTTAGTCTTTTACAATATACTCTTCCATTTCCTCTAGCCAGAACTCTCAGACTTCTTGTAAAACAAGATAAAACTCTGCTATTTTTAAGCCAAGGTGTGTTGAGTTTCCATACTTTGAAGCAAAAAAATCCTAACTCATACATCTACACAGTAATTCACAATGTATAAATTAGAATGTCAAGAACATGTGGAGTGAAGGGTGGGGAACTCAACTAGAATTATTTTTTATTCTATTTTACCTAATTAAATTAGAAACTAATGAAAAAGAGGAAAAAGCACATATGGCAGTTTAGTTTACTTGTTTGTAAAAGTATATACAAAGTGTTCACATACTATTTATAAATGAAAAAATAAATAGAAATATATTACCTTTACACTCAGGAAGGTCACTACTCCATGTATCAAGCCCAGAGCAAATCAGCTTGCTCTCTCCAACAAGTGAATATTCATCTGGTCCACTGGAAGGATTACAACTATAAATTACTACTTCATTATATTCAAAAGTATCCTTGTGGCTATTGGTGTATTTTCCGTTTGGTATTTGTCCAGGTGGTTTACACAAAATCTCTTAAAAAGAGAAAAAAGAGGACGGGAAAGGCCAAATAAAAGGTAAAACATTAAGACAGCATTAGTAATGTCTTACGAACTGCCTTCAATAAATTCATTAACACAATTTCTCCAATCTAGCTGTGAATCCACTATCCATTTAGAAGAAAGTTCTATGAGAAAATGCATTATCTTTTCTCATTTTCATCCTAAAGAGTGTATGGTGAAATTTGCCAGAAGCTACAAATGCTGTTATTGCAAAATTTGAATCCTGACGTCTTCCTTTAAGCCAAATATTGAAGAGATTTGCAAAAATGTAAAACAATGCCATTATCCTCACTATTGTTTTAGAAAAATTTCACTTTTCATAAAAAATACATTGTACATTTTAATATGTATTTTGCTTACTGTTCTTAATCAATTAATAAATAACTATTTTTTAAAACTTCTCAGTTTTAATTCCAAAATAATACCAATATACATATCCCATCTGAAAAGAAGCTCTGGGGGATCTTTGTTAATTTAAAAGCGTAAATCCGAGGCCAAAATGTGTGACACCTGCTGCTCTAAATTCTAAAGAGAGAACATACTTACTTTCACACTGTGGGGGATCATCATCCCAAGCCACATTATCTCCAGCAAGTTCACAATGTAGGACTTCTTGTCCAAGTATGTAAAAACTAAATGAGGAAAGAAAAGATTACTGTTTTCTTTACCAGTTAACATGATGCACATAACAATTGACGAAATTTTTTTTTATTAGTTTCAGGTGCACAAGACAAATACTTAGACGTTTATCATTTATATCCCTCACACTGTGTGAACCCCCTCCCCCCATCCACTATCTCTCTGACATCTCACAGAGCCATACATTTCCACTGTCTCTATTCCTAATGCTGTACTCCGATGAAGAAAATGTTTATACGGTTGGCTTTTTGCACTGCAGTAGTCTCAGGGAGGAGTTTCTTAAAGAATCTATTATGAAAGTACAAACTAAATCTGCAATTTAATAAAATAAACAGTTTCTGCTGCGAGCACATTACCTAGAGCAAAATGTCTGTATAAATCTGTCTTGCCTGTCAGTCAGGTGTTCGTCATCTCTGGCAATCACACACGTTAACTTCTCTGCCTTTGCTCCTTCCATTCTGCTCAATCAGGATGACCACTGAGTAGAGATCAGACCCTAGAGTTTGCCTGCATATATTTGAGTCCCAGCTCCACAAGTGACTTGTTATTTGAGCTTGGCCATTGTTTCTCCTGCTTGGTTTCCTCAACTAAAAAGGGAACAATAGTATATGTCTTGTGTGCTAGTTTCAATGATTACATGAGTTAGCATCTGGCACACAGTAAGTGCTCGGCGAGTTTCAGCTCTTACAAATATTCTGCAGATCGCAATATCTTCCTAGAAGTAGCTCAGGAAAACTCCTACTCGAAATCTCTCCCTTCCTTCTGGACTCTCATGTAATGACCATGAATAAGTCTATTCCTTTGGTACTTCTCATTTACTATTTTGCTTTGACACCTCTCTGTATATATTGTCCTTCTCAATCGGGCTATTACTTTTTGAGAAAAGTCTATGTCTTAACCTGTTGGTACTCCTCAAAGTGCCTAACAAGTTCTAACTTTAGGCCAGATATTTTTTCTTGATCAAGTAAAAAACCGTCAGTGACATTGCCTGTACATGCTTCCAGCTGACTTTCCCCTCCAGGCTCACTCGTTGATTCTACTTTACAATGTATTAGTAGAGGATTCTGGGATGATGGCAGGGTAGGACGCACCAAGAACCTACAGTGCTAGAATCTGTCTGATATAACAATTTTGGAACTCTAGAATCCCCTGAAGGCTTGCAAGTTCCAGGAAAAGACTTGGATAGGGAAATTCCATTAATATTGGTCACCTTCAGCTCTTAGCATAATGGCAGCTACCCACCCGCATCCCCTAGGAGGTCATGTGTTCCTGGAGCAGCTTATGAATAGCCAGGAAGGGAAAAAAGGACCCAGTCCTCACAAATATCAAGAATCTGTACTCCTATCACTGACTGCTGCTCCTGATCATAAAAAAGCAGATAAAGACGTGGGTAACCATTACTGTCACATGTCCCCCACTCTAGCAAGCACATTCCTTGCCTATTAAAGTGACTTCTGTAGGGAAGTGTCCAGTGTCTTTTGCTTCCCCACTTCACTTTCTGCTTTTCTGCTTTATGGAGCCAGACATTAAAATGAGGACATTAAAAAAACAACTGTATATGTGGGAAAAATTAGAGAGTGACTGTGCATGCCCAGAGAAAGGCTCAGAAAAAACCTGAGAAGACCTTCAGTTTTCATAGCAGGCTGATCCTCAGATCCTACAAGATTAAAAAACAAACAAACAAAAAACAAAACGCCAAAAGCATAGCAAATAAGAAGGCTTGGGAAGGAGAATCTGATTTCCAGTGTTACCCCATTAAATGTCCAGTTCAAAAAAGAAAAGAATCACAAGGCATACAAAGAAACAGGAAAGCATGGCCCATTCAAAGGAAAACATAACATAAATTCTCCCTGGAAAAGACCTAATGCCAGATCTAATACACAAAGGCTTTAAAGAAGCTCAAAGAACTAAAGGAAGAAATGTAGAAAATCAAGAAAACAACGTGTAAACACAGTGTAGATATCAACTAGGAGATAGAAAACCTAAAAAGAAACCAAAAGGAAATTTTGGAGTTGAATAGTACAATAACTTCAATGAAAAATTCACTAGATAAATTAGTAGTTTTGAGCATGCAGAAGAAAGAATCAGTGAATTTGAAGGAAGGACAATGGAAATTATTAAGCCTAAGGAACAGAAAGAAAAAATGTTGAAGAAAAGTGAACAGAGCATGAGGGCCTGTGGTACCTGTGGGAACCAATAAGTAGACCAATATATATGCACTGCGGTACGCTCAGAAAGAGAATACCAGAGAGGAAAGGGGCAGAGAGACTGTCTGAAAAAATAATGGCCAAAAACTTCCCAAATTTGATGAAAGACATGAATATAAATGATCAAAAAAATCAACAAACTCCAAATAACATGAAGTCAAGAGAACCACACTAAGATACAGAATGAGCAAACCTCAAAAGCCAGTGACAGAGACATCCTTGAAAGCCACAAGAGAGAAATGAATCATCATGTACAAGGAATCCTAAATAAGATCCGGAGCAGATTTCTCATCAGAAACCTGGAGGCCAGAAACTGAGCTGACAAACTCAAAGTGCTAAAAGAAAAAAATTGTCAACCAAAAATCCTCTATCCAGCAAAACCATGCTTCAAAAGTGAGGGAGATATTAAGACTTTCCCAGAAATAAAAGCTGAGGCAGTTTGTTACCACTAAACCTCACATGAAAACATGCTAAAGGGAGTCCTAAAGTATGAAATTGGAGGACACTAAAAAGTAACCCAAAGGCATATGGATAAACAAACATTTCACTGAAGGTACATACATGGGCAATAATCAAAGCTATATTATTGTAACAATGGTTTGTACCTATAATTTTTCTTTTCTATGTAATTTGAGAAACTAATCCTTTAAAAGAAAATCAACACATTACTGTAGAAGCTGGGATTACAATTATTACTGTGGAGACCAGTATGACATCAACAATCTAAAAAGGTGGGGACAGAGCTGTAAAGGAGCAGTGTTTGTAATTTACTGAAGTTAAGTTAGTATAAATTCAAAGTGCAGCATTGTAACTGTAGGATTTTAAATATAAATCGTATGATAACCACAAGCAAAAGAGAATGAGACAGGAATTTAAGCATTTCACCACAAAAATAAACTGAACAGGAAAGGAGGGGCAAAAAGCTATGAGGCATGTAGAAAACTAATAGCATAATAACAGGAAGCAGTCCTTCTTGTGAGTAATTATTTTAAATTTAAAATGATTATACTCTCCTATCTAAAGACAGAAATTGGCAGAATACATAACACCAAACGATCCAACTCTACGCTGTCTATAGGAGACTCACTTGAAAGACAAAGAAATTGAAAATGAAAAAATGGAAAATATATTCCATGCAAATAACCATAAGAGAGCAGAGGTGGCTGCACTAATTAATACAAAATAGACTTTAAATCAAAAAAGGTTACAAGAACAAAGCAGGACATTATACATGAATAAGGATTCAATACTGCAAGAAAATATAACAAGTATAAATATTTATGTACCGAACTACAGACTATGAAAATATATGAATTGAAGGGAGAAACACCCATTTCTACATAACAGGCTTTCCTACAATAGTAGCTGGAGACTTCAATACCCCACTCACAATAATGGATAGAACAACTAGACACAAGATAAATAAGGAAACAGAGGACTTCAACCACACTATAAACAAACCAGATCTCACAGACATAGACAGAACACTCTGACCAACATCAAAATACACATTTTCAGGTGCACATGAGACAATCTCTATGGAAGACCATATTTTAGATCACAAATTAATGCTATTAATAAATTAATCACATAACAAAATAGTTATATTAGGCCACAAATTAATATGAAACAATCAATAGACAAAAAAAGTAGATTTCATGCAAAGTATATTCTCTGACCCCATGGGGTGAAGTTAGAAATCAACATCAAAAGAAAGACTGTAAAATTCACCTTACTGTGAAAATTAAACGACACACTTTTAAACAGCCAATGGATCAAAGAAGAAATCATGAGAGAAATTATAAATTACTTTGAGACGAATTGAAATGAAAACATAATATTCTAAAACGTAGGCAATGCAGCAAAAATGTGCCAATGGGGCAATTTATAGCTATGAAAGCTTACAACAGAAAACACCTGAAATGAACAACCTAATTCACAACTTAAGGAACTAGAAAAAGAACTAAACCCAATGCTAGCACAAGGAAATCTATAATAAAGAGTCAAGGTAAACAATACAGACAAGAGAAAAACAATAGAAAAAAAAAATCAATGAAACCAAAAGTTGGTTTTTCAGAAAGATAACTAAATTGACAAACCTCTGTCTACCTAGATGGACTAATAACTGAAAAAGAAGATCCAAATTACTAAATTCAGAAATGAAACTGGGGACATTAATATTGATTCTACAGAAATACATAATACTATAAGAGAGTACTATGAAAAATTTTATGCCAACAAATTAACTGACATAGATAAAATGGAAAAATTCCCAGAAACACAAAACCTACCAAGATTAAATCACACAGATATAAGAAGTCTAAGCAGACATATAACTAGTAAGGAGGTCGAATAGGGAATGAAAAATCTCCCAATAAAGAAAATCCTTGGACCTTATGGTGTCCCTGGTGATATTTAAAACTAAAACCTATATTCTCAATTTTTTTTTTTTTTTTAATTGAAGATGTGGAAGTCTTCTGAACTCACTCTATGAGAACAACACTACTGTGATACCAAAGCCGGACAAAGACACTACATAAAAAAGAGAAAACTACAGACACATATCCTTTATGAGCCTTGATGTAAAACTCAACAAAATACTGGCAAAGAGAATTGAGCAGCATGATAAAAGTATTATTCACCATGACCAGGTGGGATTTATTCCTGAAATGCAAGGATGACTCAACATATGACAATTAGTTAATGTAATATGCAACATCAATAGAACAAAGGGAAAATACACATGATTATCTCCGTTGATACAGAAAAAGCACTTGACAAAATTTAACACTCTCTCATGTTAAACATACTTCATAAACTAGGAATAGAAGGAAACTACCTCACGATAATAAACACTATATATACAAAACCCGCAAAAACATCATATGAAATGGTAAAAAGCTGAAAGATTTTCCTCTAAGATGAGGAACAATGCATGGATGTGTGCTTTCACCACTTCTATCAACAAAGTACTGGAAGTTCTAGCCAGAGCAATTAGACAATCAACCAATCAATCAATCAATCAATCAAATAAAGGTAATGAAATTAGTTAGGAAGAAGTAAAATTTATCATATAATAGGATCTTACATGTATAAAATCCTAAAGATCACACACACACCCTGTTAGAATTGATAAATTCAGCAAATTAGCAAGACACAAAGTTAAAAAAAAAAATCGTTGCATTTCTGCAGTGTACTACATTCACCCTCTAAATGCACATTTGTCATAAATGCCCAATATTCTGAACACGTACTATTAAAAGAGCCTTGTAGAACAAAAGTCACTATCAAGTGCTTTTGAGATGCTTCACTCCTTTGTAGCAGTCTCAAAAATAAGGTTTTCCAACTTAGAGATCTTGTTCAACATTAAGGTCCAGGCTAACCAGGTCAATTTTGATCTGGTCACACTTTGTAGAGTTATCTCGATATAAGAACATCTTTGGTGAGCTATTCTACCTCACATTTCTGTAAGCCCCGCTTCAGCTCTGAGAGTCGGCCATTTTACATAGGGTGCACTTTGTTGTTAAGGATAAATTCTTTGATTACTACGTTCTTAATGCTTATTATTACATACAGTAAGTATTAGATAATTTTGCTTTCCTTCAATTGAAATTTCTTTGCATTAATTACACATCTTTTCAGTCTCCATGAAAAGCCCAAGAACTGACTGGCTATAAGTACAAGTTGTCACATGGAAAGCAAAATGAAATCTACATTATGAGAATGCTAAAACTAGACAAAACAACAAAAAAATCAAACTAGTAACATTTACCTTATTTTCTCTACTTACCCCTCATTACAAACAAAGTGAACCTTTGAACCGAACAGGAAAGTTCCATTTAGACGGCCATTTAGGGGGTCTCCTAGCTGTGGACATGATTTTCCTGAAAGAAAAATTTGAAATTAATTGATTTATACCAATTTCAAAATGTGTTTGAATGAAAATCAAAATTCTACATTGCTCTATTGAACTATTGGGAATATAATTTTCTTTCTTTAACTATTAAAAACCCAAACTTAAGTTTCACATTTACTCTGAGTACCACTGTCAAGAAAAAGATTCCCTGGAGATTTTGAAAGCCCGAAAAAATACATTATTACCTAAAATCTACATTCACATGAGAAAGCCATCACTGTAATAGTAGAATATGCATCCCAAAATGTGAAAAAATCTCTAGAGCAATTTTTTAAAAAAGTTCTGTTTCCTTACTTGTACAAGCCTCCTGGAGAGGTGTCCACGTGTTATCTGCCTGACAAACCGCAGTGGTGGTGAGAAGAGGAACAATACGCATGTATCCTAGGCGGCACTCATACTCTACTTTGTCCCCAGGATTGTAAGTGGCTTGAGAAGCATCCTTGAGCTTCATAGATTGGAATCTCGGTGGATCATCACAGGCATCTGTGCATAAGAGAATAAGAACATGAAAATAAAGTATTTGATCATTTTCACCAGCCAGGACCTGTGGCCTGGCAGCGGGCAAGTAGTACAGAAAAAATGGAAAAGTCCTTGGCAAGATTTTAAATGATCATTCCATGCTTTCACCCAAGTGATCATAGTAGGGGAGGGTGTGCTGTGCTTGCTTTAAATAACAGTCTATTAGCTTTTGGTTTGTTGGAGAGTAAGGTGAATATTCACTCAACAGTAAATTGAAGACACAGCAGTAATGTTTTTGGTTTAAAAATATGTATATTCATAGGTATGCGTTCTTCCCCTTTTTTTTTCTAAATTCCTTTCACACTCCCCTCTCCCCTAACAAGACTTGTACAGGATATATCACTTTGGCCAGATCATTCTCCCATAGTTTGAAACACAAACTGATGATGACCTGTCACTTCAGGCTCAGTCTCCTCTGAGGAGTTAAATTCCTCGAAGTCAGGGATCACATGCCTTCCTTTTCCAGTGCACACTGTACCCAGTGGGTGCTTAAGAAATGCTATGTATGGTGAGAGGTGGCTATTAAGTAAGCATTGTGGATTTCATAGACCAAAATAAATGTGAGTTAAAGTATTTGAAAATAGAAGACTTCATTTCATATGTTTCATATCAGTGAACTGAGCATTTTATAAGTGAACAGATATAATTTACGTGTCAAATTTTACAACCCCTAACATTATTTTAAAAATAATTTAATCTTCCTTCACTGGTCAGTGTATCACGCATGACCTCAGAAGTTCCCTGAGTTAGCTGTTTGGGCTTTGTATATCCAACATATACCTACAGTAAAGCTACTATACTGTTAAACTTTTACAAGATTTTATTTTTGGGCTTTCTTTTTTTTTTTTTTTTTGGTAGTAGTTTTTCTTCCTAGAATAGTGTCATTTCTACTTTAGCAATTCCTCTTCCTTTAAATTATTGTGGGCTTGAAAAACCTAACATATCTGTTGGAAATACTATGTAAAATAATGCGATGGAGACAAATCAAATAAACTAAAGGGCAAAAGAATGCAGAGGCTTCTGTGAGGGTAAGGACCTAAGAAGAAAGGACATAGGTCTATTTTGATCCCTAATGAATCTTTCCCTTCTTACATCAGACTGAGAGACTGGTTAAGAGAACTCTGAACAAGGAAATTTTTAAAAATATTTTTATTAAAATATAGCTAATGTAAAATATTATATTAGTTTCAGGTGTAAATCATGGTTATTGAACAGTACCTACCTGGCATTATGCAGAGTTATTACCACATTATTGGTTATATTGCCTATGTTAAAGAAGTGATCACCATGATAAGTCCAGCAACCATCTGGCACTGTACCACGCTATCACAATATTATTGACTATATTTCTCTTATTCTTCTTTATCTTCCCCTGCACTTTTTAATTTTTCAATTAGAGTTCACATTCAATATTATTTTATGTTAGTTTCAGGTATACAACACAATGGTCAGACATCTACACAACCTAGGAAGTGATCCCCCGACTAGTACCCACCTGGCACTATACATAGTTATTATCATATTATTGATTATATTCCCTATAATTTACATCCCTATAACTATATTTTAATTACCAATTTGTATTTTTTAATCCCTTCACCTTTTTAACCCTGTCCCAACCCCCCTCTCATTTATCCCCCAATAGATCTACTATCCATCTGACATCTTACATAGTTATTCAATATTATTGACTATATTCCTTATGCCAGACCCTACATGGCCATGACTACTGTGTAACATCCAATTTGTACTTCTTAATCCCTTTCTTTTTTCACTTACCCCCAAATCCCCTCTCATCTGCCAACCACCAAAATGTTCTCTGTATCCATGAGTTTGTTTCTGTTTCACTTGTTTATTTTGTTCTTTAGATTCTACGTATAAGTGAAATCATATGACATTTATCTTTTGCTGTCTGACTTACTACACTCAGCACAATACCCTCTAGGTCCATTCATGTTGTTGCAGATGGTAAGATTTCATTCTTTATTTTACGGCTGAGTAATATTCCATTGTATATATGTACCACCTCTTCTTTATCCATTCATCCATTCAAAGCCACCCAGGTTGCCTTTATATTTTAGCTATTGTAAATAAGACTGCAATTAACATATGGATGAGCATGTCCCCTTGAAGTAGCATTTTGGGTTTGTTCAGATAAACATCAAGAAGTGGGATTACTAAGTCTTCTTTGTCTCTTGTTATAGTCTTTGTTTTAAAGTCTATTTTGCCTGGTATAATTATTGCTACCCCATCTTTTTTGTTTGTTTGTTTCCATTTTCATGAAATATCTTTTTCATCTCTTTACTTTCAGTTTGGGTCTTTTGATCTGAAGTGAGTCTCTTGTAAGCAGTATATGTAAGAGTCTTGTTTTCTTCTCCATTCAGCATCCCCATCTTTTGATTGGAACACATAATCCATTTACATTAAAGTAATTGTTGATAGGTATGTAATTGCCATCTTATTATTCATATTTTTATTTTATTTTCATCTTAAAGAAGTCCCTCTAAGATTCCTTGTTATACTGGTTTGGTGGTGGTTCCATTAGCTTTTTCCTTGTCTGGGAAGCTCTTTATCTGTCGTAGGATTCTAAATGACAGCTTTGCTGGGTAGCATAATCTTGGTTGTAGGTCCTTGCTTTTCATCACTTTGAATATTTCCTGCCAATCCCTTTGGCTTACAAAATTTCTGTTGAGAAATCAGCTGACAGTCTTATGGGCGCTCCTTTGTAGGTAACTAACTGCTTTTCTCTTGCTGCTTTTAAGATTCTCTCTTTGTCTTTATCCTTTGGCATTTTAATTATGATGTTTCTTGGTGGTGGGTCTCTTTGGGGTCATCTAGTTTGGGACTCTCTGTGTTTCCTGGGCTTGTATATCTATTTCCTTATTTCTTTTGCCAGGTTAGGGAAGTTCTCTGTCATTATTTCTTCAAATAAGTTTTCAATTCTTTGCTCTCTCTCTTCTCCTTCTGGCACTCCTATAATGTGAATGTTGGTACGCTTGATGTTGTCCCAGAGGCCCCTTAAATACGCCTCTGTTTTTTTATTCTTTTTTTTTCTTTTTGCTGTTCTGATTGGGTGTTTTCTGCTACCTTATCTTCTACATCACTGATTTGATACTCTGCTTCATGTAATCTACTGTTGATTACCTGTAATGTGTTCTTTATTTCTGACTGGTTCTTAATTATGTTTTCTGTCTCTATTTTATATTTCCTATCTCTTTGTTGAAGTTCTCCCTGATATCATTGAGTATCCTTATAACCAGTGTTTGAAACTCTGTGTCTGGTAGATCACTTGTCTCTGTTTTGCTTAGTTCTTTTTCTGGAGCTCTGATCTGTTCTTTTGTTTGGGACATTTCTTTGTCTCCCCATTTTGGCTGCCTCCCTGTGTTTGTTTCTATGTATTAGGTAGGGCTGCTTTGTCTCGCGGTCTTGGTAGAGTGGCCTTATACAGTTGGTGTGCTGTGGGGCTCAGTGGCACCATCTTCCTGGTCACTTGAGCCATGCATTCAGGTGTTTCCCTTGTGTGGGTTGTGTGTGCCCTCCTCTTATAGTTGAGCTCTGCTTGCTTTTACACATCAATGGGAGGGATTGATCCTTGGGCTCATTGGTTGTGAGGACTGGTCTTGACTACAGTGGAGAAGTTGTGGTGCAGGGGCTGACTGTACAGAGCAAGATCTGCCCCAGCAGGGCTCTGGTGCCTGCTCAATCTGCCCCTTCGGTGTGTCATCCTTGGGAGGTGGCTGGGTGATGCTCCAGTTCGTTTTGAAGCTGGCCGCTAGGAGCACCAGCCCCTGGGCCACTGGGAGGGGACCCGCTGCAGGTCAAGTTCAGGCTGCAGCTCATGCCCACTCAGAGCCACACAGCAAGAGACGAAAAACAATCCACAGATGGTGATCACCTGGTCTGTACTTGGAAGTGACTTAAGAGGCCAAGCCACAAAGCAAGGCTGGCTGCTGATACGAAGATTTCACAATTAAGCTACTGTCACCATCTAGGTAGTTTGGGTATTTGTGGGGAGGAAGGAGTGCAACAAAATTCTACCAGATCTCCCTTTCTGAATTGGCTATCCTTTTGCCCTCATTTTTATTAAACTGATAAAATAAATTGGTATGTGAAGATCACACATAGTTATCAGTCTTTCTTTCTCCAACACACCATCTGTAAAATCACGGTTGAAGACAGTTTCCGTTAAATCATTCAATGCACCCTATAAGTTCCTGTCTTGAAAAACTAGTATTAAGCTCAGTTTATAAGGACACAAGGCAGTTTTCTAACAGGTTCCCATCCTATTTTTCCAAGCTCCTGCAGCCAATAATAAGGAATTCACTAGACCATTAAAATTTCCTCATGAAAATTTAACCATGAAACCTATCATATGCAATTCTCAGAAAACAATGGCTCTTTAAAAGTTCAATTACAAGTAATATTTTACAAACTGGATTTAAAACTTTTTTCAATTGACGACTATGGGGATGAAATTCTGCTGAGGAATATACCAAGAGATTAACTATGGTGAAAACAGAGGACTTTTTTATATTTCTGTGAATTTTTAAAAATTTTCATGAGTATGCATTACTTTTTGTTAATGTGTGTATATATGTGTGTGTGTGTACACACACACTGCATATATATAAGGGGTGCCAAAAGAATGTATACACATGACTTGTATTCATTTTTTGTTATTGGTATATATTGAATATTGCAATTTTATACATTTTTTCCCTTTCTTAAAATTTGTATACATTTTTTGGCACCCTCTGTATATATTTCTATCAAATAACAAAAATTATGTCTTTTTAAATGAAATTTATTGAGGTAACATTGGTTAATAACAATATATAAATTTTAGGTGTACGACTTGATAACAGAACATCTGTATCCCCTATTATGTGCTCACAACCTGAAGTTTAGTTTCCTTCTCTCACCATAATTTGATTCCCTTTGCCCTCTTCATTCTCAGCTCCCACTCCCTTCCCTTTTGATAATCACAATTCTGTTGTCTTGTCTGTATCTGTGAGGTTTTTTTTGAGTGTGTGTTTGCTTTGTTTGTTCATTTGTTGCTTTTGTTTTACAAGGTGTGATAAAAAAAAGGTAAACGCTTAAATAAAAAAATGTATTACAGTAAAAGACACATTGCCATTAATCCCCCTCAAAAGACTCTTCCTCACTTCAAACACACTTGTCATATCATTCTTGTCACTTTCTGAAGCAGTTCTGGAAGTCCTCTTTAGTGAGTGTCTTTAGTTGCGCTGTCGTGGCTGCCTCGATGTCCTGAATCGATTCACAACGTTTACTTTTCATAGTCATTTTGACTTTGGGGAAGGGCCAGAAGACGCATAGTGCCAGATCCAGTGAATAAAGTCCATGAGAACACACCATAATGTTTTTATTTGACAGAAATTGCTGTACCTGAAGCGATGTGTGACAGAGATTTGAATGTGGATTTCATCATTGTCATGATGAAGGATGAAGTAAAGACACTCACAAAAGAGGATTTCCAGAAATGCTTCAGAAAATGGCAAGAATTATGGGATAAGTGTGTTGAAAGTCAGGGGGAGTATTTTGAGTAGAATTAATGGCAATGTGTCTTTTACTATAATAATATTTTAAAATTTAACCATTCACCATATTTTGTGATCACACCTTATATACTGGAATACTACTCAAGCCTTAAAAAAAAAGAAATGTTGCCATTTGTAATAACATGGATAGATATAGAGAGGACAATGCTAAGGAAATTAGTCAGAGAAGGACAAGAACTGTATGATTTCATTCATATGTGAGATATACTCATATGTATGTGTTTATTTCTTTTCTCTCAAGTCTGTTCCATTGGTCTGTGTATCTGTTTTCCTGCTACTACCATACTGTTTTGATTACTGTACATTTGTAGGATAGTTTGAAGTCAGGGAGTGTGATACCTCTGCCCTTTTTCTTTTTTCTCAGGA
This sequence comes from Rhinolophus sinicus, assembly GCF_057876585.1. Taxonomy (NCBI): domain Eukaryota; kingdom Metazoa; phylum Chordata; class Mammalia; order Chiroptera; family Rhinolophidae; genus Rhinolophus; species Rhinolophus sinicus. Next base: position 21,108,516 of record NC_142511.1, read on the forward strand.
TTGCTTTTTCTATTTGGGGTCTTTTGTGGTTCCACATATATTTGATGATTTTTTTTTGGTTCTATTTCTTTGAAAATGCTATTGAGATTTTTATGTGGATTGCATTAAATATGTATACTGTTTTAGGTCTATGGTCATTTTAACAATGTTAATTCTTCCAATGCGTGAACATGGAATATCTTCCCATATCTTGTGTCTTCTTCAATTTCTTTCAACAATGTCTTGTAGCTTTCAGTGTACAGGTCCTTCAACTTTTTTGTTAAGTTTATTTCTGGTTATTTTATTCTGCTCTTGCAGTTGCAAATGGGATTGTTATCTTCGCTTGTCTTTCTGATGTTGTTGTTAGTATATAGGAACACAGTGGAGTTTTGTATATTGATTTGGTATCCTGCAACTTTACTGTATTTGTTTATTTTTTCTAATCATCTTTTGGTGGAGTCCTTAGTGTTTTCTACATATAGAATCTTGTCATATGTAAATATGACAGTGTCACTTCCTCAATTCCAATTTGGATGCCTTTTATTTCTTTTACTTGCCTAATTGCTCTGGGTAGAACTACTAGTACTATATTGAATAACAGTAGTGAGAATGGGCGTCCTAATCTTGTTCCTGATCTTAGAGGGGAAGCTACCAGTTTTTCACCATTGAGTATGATATTAGCTGAGTATTTGTTGTATATAACCTTTATTAAGTGGAGGTAGTTTTCTTCTACATATTTTATGAAGAGGGATGTTGTACATTTGACAAGATACAACATCCATTTATAATTAAAACACCCATTTTTTTAGTGGTTTAATTATAAATGGATGTTGTATCTTGTCAAATGCTTTTTTTGCATCTATTGACATGATCATATGATTTTTATCTTTTGTTTTGTTAATGTGGTGCATCACATTAAATGATTTGTTGATGTTGAACCATTCTTGCATTCCTAGAATGAACCCTACTTGATGGTGATGTATGATCCTTTTAATGTACTGTTGTATTCGATTTGCGAGTATTTTGTCTAGGATTTTTGCATCTATGTTCATCAGAGATATTGGCCTGTAATTTTCTTTTTTTGTGTTGTCCTTACCTGGCTTTAATATCAGGGTAAAGTTGGCCTCATAAAATGAGTTAGTAAGTATTCCCTCCTCTTCAATTTTTTGGAGGAGTTTGAGAAGGACTGCTATTAAATCTTCTTTGAAAGATTGGCATAATTCACCAGTGAAGCCATCTGGTCCTGGACTTTTGTTATAGGGGAGGTTTTTTTGATAACTTTTTCAGTTTGCATACTAGTGATTGGTCTATGTAGGTTTTCTAATTCTTTTTTTTAATTTAAATATTTTGGTATACAATATTGTATTAATTTCAGGTTTATAATGTAGTGACTTGATATTTTTATACCTTACAATGTGATCACCCTACTAATTCTGGTAATCATCTGTCACTGTGAAAACTTATCAAAATATTATTGACTGCATTTCCCTTCACCTTTTTCACTCATCCTCCATCCACCTCCCCTCTGACAATCATCCCTTTATTCTCTGTTTCTATGAGGCTGTTTTTGTTTTGTTTTGTTTGTTTGTTTTAGATTCCACATACTACTGAAATCATATGGTATTTGTCTTTCTTGTTCTTACTTATTTCACATGAATAATATCTTCTAGGTCCATCCATGTTGTCGCAAATGGCAAGATTTCATTCTCTTTTCATTGAGGCATAATATTACACTGCAATGAAAAGATAATGAAATATACACCAGGTCTGAAAATTAAGTTTGCAAACCTGTTTCAAAAATGTTGCTAACCTTTTTTAATATCAGAGGGATTATTCATTATGAATTTGTACCAACTGGACAAACAGTTCACCAAGTTTACTATTTGGAAGTGCTGAAATGGCTATGTGAAAAAGTTAGACAACCTCAACTTTTCGTCAACAATTCATGCCTCTTCCATCATGACAATGTACCATCTCACACGGCACTGTCTGTGAGGGAGTTTTTAGCAAGTCAACAAATAACTGTATTGGAACACCCTCCCTACTCACCTGACCTGGCCCCCAATGACTTCCTTTTTTACCCAAAGATAAAGGAAATATTGAAAGGAAGATATTTTAATGACATTCAGGACATCAAGGGAAATACGATGACACCTCTAATGCCCATTCCAGAAAAAGAGTTGAAAAATTGCTTTGAAGGGTGGACTAGGCGCTGGCATTGGTGCATAGCTTCCCAAGGGGAGTATTTCAAAGGTGACCGTAGTGATATTCAACAGTGAGGTATGGAGCACTTTTCTTGGATGAGTTCACGAACTTAATTGTCAGACTTGTATCTATCCCGCAGGTGCCAAAAACATGTATACACATTTTAAGAGATGTTATCTATGCTAAAGCAGTGGTTCGCTGTAATCGTAAGTGTTGGAACGCTGATGGTAACCACTTTGAGCACCTCTTGTAATTGAAGAAGTCAAACGTGACTTGTATTCATCTTTTGTTATCGGTATATGAGGTCTGACAATTAGGTTCAGAAACTCAACCTAAAAAGAGTGCTCTGTACCTCATTGCTGAGCATCACTACAATCATCTTTGAAGTGCTCCCCTTGGGAAGCTATGCATGGATGCCAGCGCCTAGTCCTCTGTTCAAAGCAATTTTGGAACTCTTTTTCTGGAATGGGCATCAGAGGTGTCATCTTATTTCCCTTGATGTCCTGAATGTCATTAAAATATCTTCCTTTCAATATTTCCTTTGTCTTTGGGTAAACAAAGAAGTCATTGGGAGCCAGATCAGGTGAGTAGGGAGGGTGTTCCAATACAGTTATTTGTTTACTGGCTAAAAACTCCCTCACAGACAGTGCCATGTGAGCTGGTGCATTGTTGTGATGCAAGAGCTATGAATTTTTGGCAAAAAGTTCAGGTCATTTTTGTCTAGCTTTTGAACACAGCCTTTTCAGCACTTCCAAATAGTAAACTTGGTGAATTGTGTGTCCATTTGGTACAAATTCATAATAAATAATCCCTCTGATATCAAAAAAGGTTAGCAACATCGTTGCAGCAAGTTCGTGAACTTAATTGTCACACCGTGTGTGTGTGTGTGTGTGTGTGTGTGTGAGAGAGAGAGAGAGAGAGAGAGAGAGAGAGAGAGAGAGAGAGAAATTGTGGAAGATATATTCCTTTGTGGAATATATATTCTTTATCCTTCATCTATCGATGGATACCTAGTTTGCTTTCATCTCCTGACTACTGCAAGTCATGCTACAATGGATATATGGGTTCATAGATCTTTTTCGAATTAGTGTTTTCATTTTCTTCAGATAAATACACAAGAAATGAAATTGCTGGATGGTATTGCAGATCTCTTTTTAGTTTCTGGAGGAATCTCCGTACCGTTTTCTATAGTGGTTGCACCAATTTGCAGTCCCACCAGCAGTGCTCAAGGGTTCCATTTTCTTCACATCTTCGCTAACACGTTATTTGTTGACTTTTTGAAAATAGCCATTTTAATTGGTATAATGTGGTATCTTATTGTGGTTTTCAGTTGCATTTTCCTGATGATTTGGAATATTGAACATCTTTTCATGGCCATCTACCTGTCTTCTTGGAGAAATGACTTTTCATGTCCTCTTTCTGTTTTTTGATTGGATTATTTATTATTGTGTTATATTTTTTTGGATATCAACCCCTTATCAGATATATCATTTGCAAATATATTTTCCCATTTAGTAAGTTGTCTTCTTGTTTTGTTGAAGTTTTCCTTTGCTGTGCAGAGGTTTTTAATTTGATTAAGTCCCATTTGTTTACTTTTGCTTTTGTTTCCCTTGCTTAAGGAAACATATTCAAAAAGATATTACTCAGACTAATATTAAATAATTTCCTACCTGTGCTTTCTTCTAGGAGGTTTATGGTTTCAGGCCTTACATTTAAGTCTTCAGTCCATTTTGAATTTATTTTTGTATGTGGTTTAAAAGAGTGGTCCTGTTTCATTTTTTCACATCTATCTGTCCAGTTTTCCCAACATCATTTGTTGAAGAGACTGTCATTTCTCAATTGTATATTCTTGTGTCCTTTTTCATAGCTTATCTGACCATATAAGCGAGGGTTTATTTCTGGAGTTTATTCTGTTCCATTGATAAATGTGTCTACTTTTGTGCCTGTACCATACTGTTTTGATTATTAGTTTTGTAGTGCAGTTTGAAATCAGGGAGCATGATAACGCCAACTTTGTTCTTCTTTCTCAAGACTGCTTTGGCTATGTGCGGTCTTTTGTGGTTCCATATCAATTTTAGGATTATTTGTTCTCTGAGAAAAAGTCATTGGTATTTTGATAGGGACTGCATTGAATTTAGACTGATCTATTTCCAATGGTCTCTAATTCATTCCTCATCTCATTTATCAATTCTCTTAGTTCTAGAATTTCTGTTTGTTTATGTGGTTGTTTTTTTAAAATAGTTTCAATATCTTTGGTAAAGTACCTCTTTTGTTCATTAATTTTACTCCTGAATTCATTAAATTGCCCTTATTAGTTTTCTTGTATATCATTGAGTTTCTTCATAACTGCAATCTTAAATTCTCTCCCATTTAAATCACAGTCTTCCATGACTTTGAGATTTGGTTAATGAAGACTTTTTATTTTCTTTCTGGGCTTCGAGTTACCTTGGTTTATCATAGTACTTGATGGATTGTTTCCCTGTGCATTTGAGGTAGTGATTTTTTTTCTTGTTTACATATTGTTTTGCTCCTAACAATTCAGAAAGTTAATAGGTAGGGTAGTTTCTTTTGTTTTCCAATAGATGGTGCTATAGCGCAAATTTTTATTTTCTCTGAACAGTCACCATTTGTGCCTATAGGTTAAGGGTGGAGAGGCATAGCTTCCATTAAGAAAAATCCACCAAACCATTGTCTGATGGAAGGAGAACTGACTCTGGGTGATGAACACACAATGGGATTTATAGATGATGTAATACAGAATTGTACACCTGAAATCTATGTAATTTTACTAACAATTGTCACCCCAATAAATTTAATAAAATAAAATTTAAAAAAGAAAAGAAAAATCCTGCGTGCCCTTTCTTCAGCTGTCGGTAAGGTGCTCGATACTTCCACGGAAGCTGAGGCCGCGTTGGGGCGGGGCCCTCACTTCATCCGGCGACTAGCACCGCGCCAGCCCGGCAGCGCTTGCCCAGCACTGGCCTGCACCATGGCCTTCTCTGAGCTCTCCATCATTGACTTGGCCCTCATCCTGCACTGCACAATGAGGTGACAGGCACGGAGGATAAGATCAATGTCCTCATTAAAGCAGCTGGTGTGAATGTTGAACCTTTCTGGCCAAGCGTGTTTGCAAAGGCGCTGGCCAATGTCAACATCGGGGGCCTCATCTGCAATGTAGGCTGGTGGACCTGCACCAGCAGGAGGTCCTGCCCCCTCCACTACTGCAGAGCAGCCGAGGAGAAGAAAGTGGAAGCAAAGAAAGAAGAATCTGAGGAGTCTGATGATAACACGGGCTTTGGTCTTTTTGACTAAACCTCTTTTGTAATATTTTGAATAAAAAGCTGAACTCTGGGGGAAGAAACAGAAAGAAAAGAAAAATGCTGCATTCCCACTGGGATGTTGGGTATCCCTTCTGTGACCAGCTCGTGTCATTTATGGGGCATCACAACTGTGGTGGGAAATGTGGTAGGTGGTGGAGAACCAGTTTTGTGAGTTCCCAGAGCTACGTCCTATTTCTGATGTGATTTTGGCTTCACCAGGCTCTGCAGGGGTGTGTGGGGCAGAGGAGGTGCAAGTTCATATGGCAGGTTTGTCCTCTTCCTATAATGGCAGTTGGCACCACTGTATTGTTTCCAGCTTTCTAGCCACCTCTACCCAGCTGTGCCACGTTAGGGAAGGAGGAAAGGAGATGCCTTTTACCGGAGGGAAACTGCTTCTGACCCTCCTATGCTCCACGCCATAGTGAGTGGTTCAGCCCGACTTACCCCTCACTACTGCATTCACTGGAGCTCCAGTGGGTGCCGAACTGCATCTGTGGCCACCAACCATCCTTCCCCCCATCCTGCCTCTCATACTTTTCCAATATTTCCACTTTAGATGTCCCAGTGCATGGATCTTTCAGACATGTTTGTGTTTTGAGCAGGAGATCTTTTGTTGAGTTACAATTGTCAGATTTACTATAAATTTACGGGGAGAAACAATGGCGTCTTCTCACTCTGTCATTCATGATGTTTATGTCACTATCATTCACTTTGCAAATTGCTACTAGAGGAATATTGATACGACACAGTGACCAAGCTCTCCCTAGTCAATTACCTTTCAATGGCTTCCCATGCCCTCAAGATAATGTCTAAGTCTCCTTAACATGGTTAACGAACTTAAAATCTGTGACTATCGGAACCCTGCTCACTCTTGCACTCTATTCTCAAGCCATATTGAATTTCTGGTAGTGACCATTACATTACTTAAATTACTTTAGCAATCTAGGCCTCCATATATCATTTTATTTCAGCTTTGACCAGAGATCTTGCCATTCTTCCCACCCACTCATCCTTCACCTTCGTCTAAATATCACTTCCTCCTTGAAACTCTTGACAACTCTCACTCAAAACACAAGTATTGGGTTAAGTGTCCTCAGGCCATCCTAATTTTCTCCTTTATAGCACTTTTCATATTATAATTGCTTATTGTTTATACTCCCTAGGAGACTGTCCCCTTTCTGAGGACCAGGTCACATTCATCACTGCATTTCTAGTACCTAGTGTCAGAGCTGAATGAGCACTGCTATCAGTTCTATATACTTACATCAAAATTAAATTTTTTACTGTTTAGCCAACTTGTTCTGGAGATTTCTGTAAATCATAATTTTTTCTTTGCTGTTTTTATGCTTGTCTTCAATTTTTTTCATTAGTTTAGTCATAGACATTTTCCTTTATCAGGTTTTAAAATTTCTTTCATGTCAAAATATTTATACTTGGTTTACTATGAACCCATTTTTCATTACTGCTATTATTAGAAACAGTCTTTTAATATTATCAAAGGTGAACTCCAAATACTGTCAGTTATGTTTTTTCCTACCGAATGGTAATGAAAGATCCCAGTACTTCTTTCTTCAACAACAGTGACGATACTAATAACTTTCGAAATAGCAAACATTAAGCACTACCTATGCCAACCATTATTTTAAGTACTTCTTAACTAACTTAACCTTAATAATCCTATGAGTTGAGTACTATTTCCCCCCTTTAAGATGAGCAAGCTGAAGCATAGCAAGGTGAAGTAACTTTCCCAACACTACGTTCCCAGCAGGTAACAGATCCAGGACCCACTAGGTAACAGATCCAAGCCAGACAGCCTTGTTCTATTACTAACACTGCAAGTGTTCCTCTGGAACGCGTGCATGCTTATACCAACACACTCTGTTTGCAATTTAGTCCTCATAATATGTTCTTCTACTAAACCTGGAGAAATTAAAGCAACCCTACTTTAGATTTGCATTTTGCTAAGTCAAACACAAGGGCTCAAGGTGCCCTAAAAGGACAGGTAATTGACTTTGTAGTCTCAATTTTATGATGGTATGTAGTCACACAACAGCCTAGCCAACTGTCCGCCCATGTCTTTCCTTAAGGAAAGAAGAGTCTGTGAGACTGTGCCTTTCTGGGACTCTGTTCCATCCTTGTGTTTACACCTTATGTCTCTCTGTCTGGTCCCCAAAAGATGGTTTGCAGCCAAAGACGGGTAAGATATCTCACGGGAGATACAACCTAAGTCAGGCGGAACCGAGTGGGGACCCCCAATGAGCTGCCTTAGAAAAATATGGGAAGGAGCCTTGCCTCCCTTTCCCCCTGCCTGGGAAAAGCTGTTGCTGTCTCTGGCTTTTCCCTTGCACCTGTTTGTGAGAGAAGTCATGAGGACAATAAAGGTCAGTTCTCTCCACTTATCTCAACGGAGCTGTTACAATATGAGAGACTTGACCCTGAGAAGGTACATACCTTAGGTAAGAAAGACATCATGGGACCTTGTCCTTCGGCTGTTTACAGACAAAGGGTGATTGGAATAAACGTTTTTCTGTTATGATGTACGAGTCTCACAGACCATGTAAGAAACAATGTTACTTTCTTGTTTTTGTACACCTATCAATAAAAACCCCCAGTCGGCCTTATTCTGGGCTCCAGTCGTCTGAGACTGAGAGACCCCTGGCCTTCGGAGAGATTTAACTGCATTAAGTCTCTGTTTCTTTCTTTCTTAAAAACTTAACCCAAACCGTGCCTTCTCGCACCCTCACTGCCCATATTGCGCTGGACGCGACATCTGGCACCCAATGTGGGGCCCGAGAAGGGAAGGATGACTTCGAGTCGTAAGGATCTGCAGACACAGTGAAGGGACTCCGAGAATCCGCCGGGCAGCTGCCTGGGGTAAGGAGGTAGTTTATGGACTTGGAGCATTTAACCAGGGTAACGAAGAAGTTCAATAGAAACAACTAACACTTTCGTGTGAAAGAGTGTGATTGTGTGAGTGCATGCTTATAGCTCCACGGTCCTTTAGGACTAGGGAGTTTGCCTGGGCTCGTAACCGCGGTTCCGTAACGCGTCATACGGCATAACGGCCATTCGGCATCTCAACAACCAGGGTTGGGGGTTATACGACCACGCCTTAGCCAAGATGTGTTCTAAGGTCTCGAGGGAGGCATGGCCGGCCCAGCATCAGAGTGGAATTGGAGTGAAAGTCCTTCTCTTTCCTTTCCTGCTTAATTACTAACATGGGTAATGTGGAAAGCAAGTACAGACCTTACATCTGCCTGCTTCAGCAGCTTCTTAAGAAGGGAAAGCACAGAACCTCAGAAAAAAGATTAGAGGAACTCCTCAAAGTAATTGAGACTCGTTGTTCCTGGTTTCCACACTTGATATAGATAAGTGGGAAGACGTAGGACAAAGTGTCCGTGAAGTACATTCTTAACGGAGTGTCTTTCCCCGGTTCAATCTGGGAAAAGTTCCAGCTAATCCACTCGGTTTTGGAACCGCTCTAAACAGACTCAGAAGAGGAGAGAGAAAAAGATGACATAGACCAGTTTAAAAAAACAAAAGAGGGTCGAGATGATGATGAGGGGTCCGAGACGGCGTCCACTGTCATTCCTAAAATTCTATATCCAGATCCAGAGGAATGTTTTGAGGACGATTGTCCCCCTCCTCTGTCTCATTGGCCGCCTCCGCCACCTTCCTGTTTAAAACAGATGCGGAGGCTTTCCAAACCAGCTAGACAAAACAATAATCCCTTTCTCTGTAAAACTATCCCTCAGACAACTAAGAAGCGTGCGCGCTCTTCATTATCAGCTATAGAGCGTGGCCTACATCAAGCTAAACTCGAAGGAGACATAGATGCACTCAATTTTCCAGTGATCTTTGGACAGGCTGAAGTCCCTAATGCAGACCATCCTGAAGGGATCCATGAGGCGGTTTATGAGCCTTTCCCCTTTAAATTGCTAAAAGAACTAAAACAAGCAGTTTTGCAGTTTGGAGTCACTTCTCTGTATACTGTCGGCCTTGTTAAAGGTATTGCTGATGGTGATGGGATGATTCCCGCTGATTGGCGTGCTTTAGCTAAGACCTGTCTGACTCCTTCTCAGTTCCTCCAATTTAAAACCTGGTGGATTGATGGTGCAGAAACACAGGAGAGACAAAATCAGGCTCGTAATATAGATATTTCTGCTGACCAGCTATTAGGAAAAAGACTTTGGACTGAAACCCGTGATCAGCTAGATATGGAAGAATTGGCTGTTGGACAACTAAAACAAATTTGTCTAGCAGCATGGAAAAGACTGAGATAGAGGGCAAAACTCCCTCCTCTTTTCAAAAGATTTTACAAGGTCCACAAGAACCTTATTCAGATTTCCTTGCCCGTTTGCAAGAAGCCATTAATAAACAAATCACTAATCCTGCTGCCGCAGATATCATTTTACAAATTATGGCTTTTGAAAATGCAAACAAAGATTGTAAACGTGCCATTGGCACAGAAAAAGGAAAAACCGATGCTATGGGATATCTTAGGCTGTGTCAAGAAGTGGGGACAGAAGACCATAAAGCTGCTATGTTAGCTTGTGCTATTACAGGGGCAATTCAGAGAAGAGACAAGTTTTCTGGCACCTGGCATAATTGTGGCAAGCCAGGACATACTAAAAAGAATTGCAGAGTTAAGAAAAAAAGCGGCTCCCGGCTACAAAGTCCTTCTCCTCCCCAGGGTCCTAAACAAGCCGGGGTTTGTCCTCGGTGTAAAAAAGGAAACCACTGGGCCTCGGAATGCCAATCTAAACATCATAAAGATGGGACCCTGCTTCAGGGAAACGGGAAGCGGGGCCAGCCCCAGGCCCAGACAACAACCGGGGCGTTTGTGAGTCAGGCGGCACCTCAAAATTACCAGACAGTGCCTCCTCCTCAAAATTATCTGTTCAACAATTAACCCCTGCCACTGAGGGAAGTGCTGCAGTTGATGTTTGTACAGCTCAAGATATACTGCTGCTTCCAGGAGAAACCCCCCTTCATGTGCCCACAGGAATAATTGGACCAATCCCTCAAAATACAGTTGGACTTCTCCTTGGTCGCTCAAGCTTAACATCAAAAGGAGTTATAGTCCACACTGGAATAATAGACCCAGATTTCAAGGGAGAAATTCAAATTGTTATGTCCTCCTCAGTCCCTTTGTCTGCTAAAAAGGGAGAGTGAGTTGCTCAGCTTCTTTTAATTCCTTATATACCCCTAAAAAGAGGGGAACCCGAAAAAGAACTGGAGGGTTTGGAAGTACCGGATCAGCAGGTGCTTTTCTGGCAGAAAAGATTTCTGGCATCCACCCAGTCTGTCAAGTTAAGATTCATAATAAAAAATGTTTAGGATTAATGCACACTGGTGCAGACATCTCTATAATAAATCCTCAAGATTGGCCGGCTAGTTGGCAAGTACAACCATCTAACACTAATGTTGTGGGGATAGGCGAGGCTGCAGGACTGCTTCAGAGCACCTGCATGCTTCCTTGCCTCCGGCCAAAAGGACAGAGAAGATTTTTACAGCCTTACATCACTGATATTCCAATCAGTTTGTGGGGTCGAGATCTGCTTTCTCAATGGGGAGCAGAAATCTGGATACCCCCAGGACAATATAGCTCTCAGAGCCAAAAAATGATGAATCAGATGGGTTTCCAACCAGGACAAGGTTTAGGAAAGTTTAATCAGGAACTTACTCAGCCTATTCAGCCTGCGTTGCAGACTGGATGTGAAGGATTGGGATTTAATTCACTAAATCATAAGCCTTTTTGTTAGGGGCCACTGTCATGGAGTTAAAAACTCCATTGGCTCTTGAGTGGAATAGTGATAAGCCTCACTGGACTGAACAGTGGCCCCTTTCAAAAGAAAAATTAGAGGCTTTGACTGAATTGGTACAAATTCAATTAAAACAAGATCATATAGAACCTTCAACTAGCCCTTGGAATTCTCCTGTTTTTGTCATAAAAAAGAGATCAGGAAAATGGAGAATGCTCACTGATTTACGAACAATTAATGCTTTGATTGAGTCTATGGGTCCGTTACAGCCTAGACTCCCCCAACCATCCATGATTCCCAAAAATTGGTCTTTAGTCGTAATAGATTTATAAGATTGTTTTTATACTATCCCTTTACATCCTCAAGACTGCCCTAGATTTGCATTCTCAGTGCCCTCTCTAAATAATAGAGAGCCTAGTAAAAGATATCAATGGAAAGTGCTTCCTCAGGGAATGCTTAATAGTCCCACAATTTGTCAGTTTTTTGTAGCTAGAGCTGTTTCATCAGTCAGAAAAGAATTTCCAGGTTGTTACATCATTCTTTGTATGGATGACATTCTCTGTGCTGCATCTACTGCAGAGATTTTAGCAGATTGTTTTAAGTTGCTTCAGAAACAACTTGAGTTGGCAGGTCTCTGTATTGCTCCTGATAAGATTCAAACCAGGACTCCTGTAAAATATCTTGGAGCTATTGTTGACAGACAAACGATTAGGCCTCAAAAGGTACAAATCAGAAGAGACCAAATCTCTACATTAAATGATTTACAAAAATTGTTAGGAGATATTAATTGGCTTTGTCCCACTCTGGGAATCCCCACCTATGGGCTCAGTAATTTATTTGGTCTCTTATGGGGTCCTTCTCAATTAGACAGTCCCCGTACCCTGACTCCTCAGGCCAACAAAGAGCTAAAATTAGTTGAACAAAAAATTCAAAAAGCTCAGATTCAGAGCACAGATCCATCTCAACCTTCACAAATTTTAATTTTCCCCACTCCCCATTCACCTACAGCGGTGATAATTCAACAAAATGACTTGGTAGAATGGCAGTTTCTACCTAATAATTTTGTCAAATCACTCCCAACTTATTTGGAATTAATTTCAGAGCTTGTTTTACGAGCTCACACCAGAGTTCTTCATTTAAACGGAATCGAAGCTAACAATATAGTAGTTCCGTTTAAAAAACAACAAATTACACACTTAAATACCCATTCTGAAATCTGGCAAATAGCTATTTGTGGTATTTTGGAATTATTGATAATCACTATCCAAAAAGTAAATTGTTTCAATTCCTTCTAAAGACCAGTTGGATTCTCCCTAAAAGATTAAGTCCAGATCCAATTTCAAAAGCTGTGACAGTTTTTACTGATGGGTCTAGTAACGGCAGGGCCGCAATTGTAAGTGAAATAAATCAACAAGTCATTCAAACTAACTGTACCTCTGCACAGAGAGCAGAGTTAGTTGCTGTGCTAACTGCCTTACAAGATTATACTGAACCTTTACATATTGTCTCTGATTCAGCTTATGTAGTTCACACAGTAAAAAATATTGAGACGGCGTTACTGTCTTAATAACTCAAACCCGTCTCTTCAGTTTCTTTTTAATCAGCTTCAACAGGTTGTTAGAAACTGACAACATCCATTTTTCATTGCTCATATATGCGCCCACACCTCCTTACTGGGACCACTGACCCGTGGCAATGCTGCTGCTGATTCTTCAATTGCTAATGTTCTAGTTACTGAGGCAACCCAGTTTCATTCTTTAACCCACACAAATGCTACTGGCTTTCCGGCTCCTTTTCCTATTACTTATAAACAGGCCAGACACATAGTTCAAACTTGCCCAAACTGCCAAGTTCTTAATGCTTCTCAAGAGTGCCCTGAAGGGGTTAATCCCCGAGAACTAGTTCCTAATGCTATTTGGCAAATGGATGTAACTCATGTCCCTTCCTTTGGACGTTTATCTTTTGTTCATGTCACTGTTGATACCGCCTCTGGTTTCATCTCAGCCACCGCTCAAAGTGGAGAAAATTCTAGCCACTCTTGCAGACATTTACTTATCTGCTTCTCCATTATGGGCCTCCCTCAAGCCATTTAAACAGACAATGGCCCAGCTTACACTAGTAACAAGTTCACAAAATTTTGTGAACAGTGGAAAATTAATCATACCACAGGGATTCCTTATAATCCCCAAGGACAAGCTATTGTAGAACGTGCTAATTGTACTCTCAAAGAACAACTTCAACAACAAAAGGGGGGAGACAGTCCTCCACAAGTACAACTGGCCAAAGCCATGTTTCCTTTAAATTTTTTTAATTCTTCTGGCTCTAGCAGTAATACAGAGCCACACCTTGGGCGCACAGCTGCAGAAGACATTTTAACAATCTCCATAGTCCTAAGGCTTTGGAGGATGTGCCCATTTGGTGGAAGGATATTCAAACTAATCAATGGCAGTTAGGGACTTTGTTAACATGGGGACGAGGTTTTGCTTGTGTCTCTCCAGGACCAAAAGCACGTCCTTTGTGGGTGCCTAGTCGGTGTCGGTGCATCAAGCCATACTGTGGACCTCGCACCCCAGTCCAGAGTGATAATCACTCGCGGGACAAAATCACTACCGATCACCAGTGTGAGTCCACAGAGGGACCAGTGCCGCTGGCTTCATCGCTTCATGGGACCCCATTATCAGCCACCAGCTCCCGAGATGCCACGCCAGCCCCATCGGCAGCCGCCTGTGGTGACTCCGCTTCCATCACCTAATACGAAACAGCGCGACGCCTGTAGCCGTCCTGCCCCGGTGCCTGCTGCTTCATCCTCAACTAAGGCTGCTGACCTGAGTACTACCACACTCCCTACTTGGAGGCAACTTGAAAAGTTATCCTGAGAGGCTAATACAAATTTAATTAAAAAATATTCCCCAAAACAGATGTCCACATATTGGTTTCCAAGCTGGCTATTCTTTTCATTGTGAGTTGCCTTCCAATGAGTGTTTATGCTGATAATTTTACCTATTGGGCTTATGTTCCTAATCCTCCATTGTTAACACCTGTAACTTGGAACGATGATCCTCCTTTAATTTACATTAATGATAGCGCCTGGGTTCCAGGACCTGAGGATCAAAGAGGCCCAGAGTTCCCTGATGAAGAAGGCCGAGAGTTTATACTCGCTGGCCACACTGCCTTAGGTTTTGAACATATACCTATCTGTACTGGCCCTATTCCTCCATGTCTTCCTCTCTCTGATCAAGCTTGGGTGATTCCCAAGGGAGAAGGAAATGCCACTTATAAAAAATTGTTTATGCTTTCAGGTCAAGGATTTCAGACTCAAGAGCTAAGCACTCATCTTTTTCCTCCTTCTCTTCCTCCGTGTCCCCAAGAAATATGGGTTGATACACACTCCCGCATTCACTGGGAAGAATGTAGAGGAAGCTTAGATCGAGTGTTATTTAGCAATTCCCTTGGTACTGTAGTTGATTGGGGGACCTTATGGGATTGCTATTCATGTATGTTCCAGAGTAAAATGCTCTGAACCTCAATCCCTAAGAGATCAAATGTCAGAGCTCAATTTCCCAAAGATCATTAAATCACCATATAATATTTCTATTTTTTGGAAAGGTAAAGTTTTAGCACCACCTCAGTTAAAAATGATTACTCCTATTTGGGGTCCTGTACAAAAGACCCTATGGAAAGTAGTTTTAGGTTTAGGTCAAAATCAGATTTGGAATGGAAATTATACTAAAGATGTTGGTAATCAATATACCTTTAAGTTTGAAAAAACACAGATGTTTAATGTACAAGTATGTCTTAAAACTCCTTTTGTTTTTCTGATGGGAAAGTTCACAATTGCTTCAACCTTAAAAATAGTTGAATGCCATCAGTGTCGTCTGTTTACTTGTATAGATTCTTCAATTTATAATTCCTCCCAAGATCAGATAATGATCTTGAGGAAAAGATGGGGTCTATGGATTCCTGTCCAAGCCCCTCGAGTGTGGGAGGCCTCTCCCACTGCTCATATTGTTCTTCAATTGCTTCATAAGATATTACATAGAACTAAAAGATTTGTAGGATTGCTGATAACTGCTATTACGGGTATAATTGCTATAACCACTGTCGCTGCTGTTTCTGGTGTTGCTCTACATCAAACTGTTCAAACTACAGAATTTGTACAAAAATGGCATGAAAATGCTAGTAAATCTTGGAATCAACAAATCAAAATAGATCAAGAAATTAATGTTAGATTAACCGATTTAGAAACCACTGTTGTATTTCTTGGTGATCAAGTAAAAAATCTTCGCACTATGATTACCCTAAAATGTGATTGGAATGTATCCACTTACTGTGTAACCCCATTTTCTTATAATCAAACTCATACCCCTTGGTCTAAGGTGCGAGCCCATCTCCTGGGACATATGCCTAATCTCACTGTGGACATTATACAATTACAACAAGAAGTTGATCAGATGTCCAGCGCCAAGCTTCGGCTCCTCCCTGAAGAAGAGACACTTTCTGCGGCTGCAGAAGGACTTTCCAATTTAAACCCTGTTAAATGGATAAAGACTCTGGGTGGAGGGTTTGCTGGGGCTATTGCTATTCTGCTTATCATTCTTTTTCATTTTGTGTAGTCCTCAGATGTGGACAAATAGCCCTCCGACGGGCTGTAAATGAAAAAACTGCACGGTCTGTGTCTCTCATATTTCAAAAACAAAAAAGGGGGAGATGTAGTCACACAACAGCCTAGCCAACTGCCCCCCCCCCCCATGTCGTTCCTTAAGGAAAGAAGAGTCTGTAAGACTGTGCCTTTCTGGGACTCTGTACCATTCTTGTGTTTACACCTTATGTCTCTCTGTCTGGTCCCCAAAAGATGGTTTGCAGCCAAAGACAGGTAAGATATCTCACGGGAGATACAACCTAAGCCAGGTGGAACCGAGTGGGGACCCCCAATGAGCTGCCTTAGAAAAATATGGGAAGGAGCCTTGCCTCCCCTTCCCCCTGCCTGGGAAAAGCCGTTGCTGGCTCTGGCTTTTCCCTTGCACCTGTTTGTGAGAGAAGTCATGAGGACAATAAAGGTCAGTTCTCTCCACTTATCTCAACGGAACTGTTACAATATGAGAGACTTGACCCTGAGAAGGTACATACCATAATTAAGACATCATGGGATCTTGTGCTTTGGCTGTTGACAGACAAAGGGTGATTGGAATAAACATTTTTCTGCTATGATGTATGAGTCTCACAGACCGTGCAAGAAACAATGTTACTTTCTTGCTTTTGTACACCTATCAATAAAAACCTCCAGTCGGCCTTATTCTGGGCTCCAGTCCTCTGAGACTGAGAGACCCCTGGCCTTTGGAGAGATTTAACTGCATTAAGTCTCTGTTTCTTTCTTTCTTAAAAACTTAACCCAAACCGCCCCTTCTCGCACCCTCACTGCCCGTGTTGCGCTGGATGCGACAATCCTAATTGTTCATTCCTGACATTCCTGGTCCTTTTCACAGTTAGCCACTCTGTGACTAGCCCTTTGCTGTTCTCTTGCTTCCTTGCCTTACTGCTGCCATAATGGACAGTTTGAGAGTCCATGAATACTCTGAGCCCTGTCACATCTCTTAGCCTCTGCTCCCACTGCTCTCTGCTCTGAACACTCTTCCTCCCTTCTCAGGGGCAACTCCGTTTCAACTCTTGTAGACTTAATCCACTCAACATCTCTAGGGAGCATTGCCCCAAGGAGACAGTGACCAGTGCCCTCCTCTTGAACTTTCCTCTGTGTGGATCTCTCAGGTCAATAGCACATGGTTTTGTGTTTAATAGTTAAAATGGCTGACTCCATTCATCCACGTGGCTATTACAACCTAGCATAGTATGTCCCTCAGACCCTGTTTCCCTGAAAATAAGACCTAGCCGGACAATCAGCTCTAATGCATCTTTTGGAGCAAAAATTAATATAAGACCTGGTATTATATTATATTATATTATTATTATATTATAGATCCGGTCTTACATTATAGTAAAGTAAGATGGGTCTTATATTAATTTTTGCTCCAAAAGATGCATTAGAGCTGGTTGTGCAGCTAGGTCTTATTTTCACGGAAATATGGTTCAAGAAAATTTGGTACTCAATGTACCACTGCTGTTAAACAGAAAACAATGGTGAAGAGTGTACTGTAATAAACATAATATTGAAAATAATCATTTAAAAAATTTATGCACTGGAGAAATTTTTGGCCATGTGATGTTTTTGTTGCCTGTCTTCCAGTATTTTGGTAATATAGCAATTGACAAGGACTGCTCTCTTTGCACTGTAATATGCAGCAAAAGGACACTACTGTATAAACATGTTTTGGCTTCTTTAATTAGAAAGAAAGAAAAGACCTAAAATAGGCAGACAATACCACACAAAGCAGGATATTTGGGGTTTCATCCAAAAAGACCACCTCTTCTGGAGGCATGAGATCGTCCCCGAAATTTGACAAATGTTCCCTTCTGCTACTTTGTACTACTTGGCAACTAACTACTCCTGAGATGGCAAGCTTCCCAGACACAATGCTGTCTGCTTACAAAATCTTCTCCTGAGGTGCTTCAAAAGTGAATTTATTTTATCCACATATTTTCCCAGCATACTGAGTTCTCATTTTTACTTTCTCTAAGTTTCCTTTTATCCTGATTTTACCTTTCAATCTTGATTTTATTTTTCATCCTCTTCATTTCTAGTTTTGTTACCTTCCATGTTGCACCCTATTCACTTGATTTATTATCCTCTATTCCAAATAGCTTTTCAAATCTCCTTTAACTTCTAGCTTTAAGCCCACTCTAAACCTTATTCTCCTTTAAAAAATTCCTTTAGTTTTCTTTTTACCAGCATTGTTCCCTTCCCCCTTCCCCTTTCCCCCCCCCCACAGAAATGAGCTTTTTAATGATCAGTTCCAACATGACAAGTATCTAGGGCCCTGCAGGCTCTACATAAACAGGGAAAGATAGAGTCTGTCTCTCAGTTGCCCCTGCCTTAGCTTTTTAGGCACCACAGAAAGGCCATCCTAAGCATAGATTTTTAAAGGACCTTCCTCCTGTAGGCAGAATTTTTCCTGGGTTCTAAGACCCAGCTGAATACTATCCTTAATTTTCTGGCACTTAATAACTATAAAAGAGTGTTGATACCAAGTCAAATAATTGGGCATGTACAACCAGAAGTGTGGTAATACAGACAGGATCTCTACATTCTAGTGAGGAGAGAACAGAAGAGCTAGTTTTGGAAGAGTGACTACAAGTTACAGGGAATTTGAGTTGAAGTGTGTGTGTTTCCCTGAGTTAGTTTGGTTAGAGAAGGTCCCTGAAGGGGCAACATCCCAACTGAGTTTGAAAAATAAGGAGCCAATTATGCAAGACACAGGAGGAGAATGTTCCCAGACCAGTGCAGAAGCCCCAAAGTGGCGGAGTTCGGCCTGTCTGAGGCACAGAAAAGTCTTCCCTTCCATCAGTCGTTTGTTAAATGCTGTCAGAGAATCATGCTCCTTTCCTACAGATCACTTCTCTTGGGTTATATGTGTAACATATTAGTGTTGTGGTTTCCTTACTGTCTGCCACTTCCAATACATTTTTAAAATATTTATTGTCTACCGTGTGCCTGGCACTGGGGATCTAACAGTGAGCAAAACACAGTCCCTGTGTGTGTGTGTGTGTTTGCACAAACAGACAAATACAGAAATAAGGATCATGAAAATTGGAATGGCTTGTTACCATGTTTCCCAGAAAATAAGACCAGGTCTTGTATTAATTTTTGCTCCAAGAGACGCATTAGGGCTTATGTTCAGGGGATATCTTCCTGAAAAATCATGTTGGGCTTATTTTCCGGTTAGCTTTTATTTTCCGGGAAACACGGTATTATTTGCTCACCAGGGTATCCTCAGGACCTGCACAGAACCTGGAACATACAAACCAAATATTTGTAGAGTGATGGCTGCTAAGGACAGAACACAGCATATAAACTGAATATAAAATGGGATCCTAAAAATAAGTTGGGCATTGAAACCCACATACATATAAAGACATAAGGAAATATACCAAACTATTAAAAATGGTTGTCTTTGATTGTGTATGCTTTATACAATAAGTATTTTTAGCAGATATCTATATTTAATACTCATTACATTCAATGAAACACGAATCAACTTAGTGCATGATCTTCAGCTTTAGTTTATGATCTGTAGGGGAAAACGCTATTAACATTTATTTATCTCTCAGTTTTTAAGATTCTCATTTCTCACTAGGTGTGGCTACCAATATTTTTAAGGTTGTTTCGGATCTCCCCTCAAACAGGACCCAACCTAATGAAAAAACAAAAGAAAAAAAGAAAAACAATGGCCAAAAGACATTCGGGAATAGAATAGGATATTGTCTACTTTGGATAGGAATAGGAAGGTGACTCCATGTTTAAAAAAAAAAAAAAAAGTAACAGCCTACAAACCAATACCAATATGATTTTGGGGCAACAAGGAGTCTGTTACCTTTATGTACAAAAAGCACTGTGCGCCCTTCCCAATCTCTCTAAACCCCGTGCACCAAGAAGAGCTAGTTCCCACTCAAGGACTCCACGCACAACATGCGCTCCCCAGCCCCCATACAAAGCAGGCAGGGTTTCCTTGTACCGCAGGCCTGGCCACTTCTTTAAAGCACGCACCCAGTAAGACGCAAACACCCCACTTACCAAGGCATCACCCCGCCCAGAGAACACAGTGCAAACCCTCCCCACGGGCACAGCACGGGCCCTAGCAACATCCCCACGCATCTGGGCACTCAAGGGCAAGCCCTCGCCTTGAACACCCGGTCCGCGTTCCGCAGCCCGATTGGCTCAGTCCGGAAACACCCGCAAGGTGTAACGGACACACATTGGCCGCGGGCAAACAGCGGCCGCGCCCAGCGCCCCGCGGAGCTCAGTGCCCCCCACCAAGCAACCTTAACCGCGGGCACTACATGGTTCCCACTCCCCTGGATCCGCGCACAGCACGACCCGAGGGATCTCTGGCTACGCCTTCACCCCAACTCCGCACCACCGGAGCCGACCCAGCTCCGCGTCTCCTACCGGACCCACCAAGCAAAGCACCCACCGCCCTCGGCTCTCGCCGGCCTGATCCACGACCCGCTCGTTTGCCCCCGGAGCGCAAACCCTCCAGGCCCCTACCGGAGAATGCGGGTAACAGCAACACTAGAGCCATCAAAAGGATCCCAACGGAGCTCCAAGAATACAAGGGTTTTTCAGGGCGGCGCGGTGGTGCCCTACGCGGTGCGCAAGACACCCTCATTTTGTGGGAGATCTGCGGAAAACTGCGGGACAGTGAGAATTTACCTTTTTGAGTGCGGTTACTACACGCAACAATACGCAGACTCAGAAAGTGCCAAGTGTAGTCCCAGGTGGGCGTGGCGTGGGCGGTGACGTAACGGGGCCGGGCGGGGACAATCCGCGAGCTGCGAGGTGGGCCCCCGGTGCCGGAGCGGTACCGGGCTGGAGGGAACTGAGCGTAGCCCTGGCCGGGGTTTAACCCATCCGGGTCCGCTGGCAGCTCCGGCTCCGCTGGCAGCTCGGCTCCGCCTGCGCCCCCGTGGGTCTGTTTTCTGGCTACATACCCACCTGGAAGCACTGCGCTTGCGGGAAATGGCTAGTTCACCACCGCGTCCCTAAATAGACAGTTACCACCCCACTCAGAAATAGTGGAAAGGAAACAATTGCTGGCGGGGTTATGGGTGTGCCTTTTCCGGAATGCTGGATTGAAGAACAAAGGGTACTGACCTGAAAATAGAAACCCAGAATTTCACAGGGGGTCGCCTGAGGCCAACACCTACCTCTAAGGACTCGACTTTTGTCCTGGAGCCTCCAGACTGCCAGGATTACCAGGACCCTTGCTTAATATTTGACATTAATAAGACGTAATTAAGGAGACTACTTGAGATTTCCTTGGTTCAATGTCTGCTGCTAAATCCCATCAAAGCCTCCTAGAATTCAAAATCACAAAGACGGTTTCGCCACTGCACTCCCAACCTCTAGTGTAAATGACTCTGTCCCTATTCCCTTGAGAGGACCCCCAGGAAGGTAAATTATCAAACACTGCCGTTATGCATATTGGGCCTAAATTCTATAGGACCCTTACCCTTGAGCAACTAAATGTTTTATTGAAGAGGAAATATACATTTACGAAAAAGGTAAGGATAAGGGTGTATTAAGTGCCAAATTCCTGGATGCAAGGAATGCCATGATTGGTGGGATGGATAGGAATTGATAAGAGGGAGAACTTTTCTGGTGAAGCAGTTTCAATTCAGGAACATTAAAAACGAACAAGATTTATTTCCAGAGTTTTGAGCGAACCTGTATAACTAGTAAAAGAAAAAAAAAGAAATAACATGATGAGTATTAAAAGAGCTGACATTTTCTTCCTATTAGTTGGAAAGAATTAAAACGTCAGGGATTGTGACTAAACATATTGGAAGTAGCAGCACCTTCTAATTTTCAGTTTTTAATATAACTTCTCTGTAAGTTAAAACTTTTAAAATAGACATGACTTTTAAACCACCAATACTGTTTAGAGTTTATCCCAAAGAAATCATCAGAGCTGTGAGCAAAGATGCATAATTTTGGAAAAAATATAAACACTAAATGTCTAGTAATAGTATTAAGGAGTTTATGGTAGGTAGCTTTATGAGATGGAATTCTATGCAGCAAGCAGTGTGACAGT
The DNA here is from genome assembly GCF_057876585.1 of Rhinolophus sinicus. Classification (NCBI taxonomy): domain Eukaryota; kingdom Metazoa; phylum Chordata; class Mammalia; order Chiroptera; family Rhinolophidae; genus Rhinolophus; species Rhinolophus sinicus. Next base: position 21,130,488 of record NC_142511.1, read on the forward strand.
ATCAATCTAAGAAACTACAATATATTTATTAGAGGAAAAAGCAGACTCCAAATCAGCATGTGACTTTTGGCATTCCTTTTCTTAATAAAAAACAAAAAGTATACTGATACACATAAAAAGAGATCAGTTGTAAATATACCAAAATTAATTGATAGTTGTGAGGATTATACATAGTTCATTTTCTTTGGCTTTTCAGCACAGAGGGCAGCAGTGCTACGATTTATAAAGAGCCACAACTACATATTAGTGTAACCTTAGATGGATGAGCCTGGAAATGATGGAAGTTATGTACCTTAGAAAAAATAAAAAATCTTTAAGTATACAGTCATTCAATTTTGCATCATTACTGGAAGTCAGTACACTTATGTTAAAGCCTTCTCTTGAGTATAAACATGCAATTTTTAAAAATATGTAAAAAAGTTCATTCTGGGTTACATTGTTAGCTGTCAGGCATTACTAAGTTTTGGAATACCAGATTGCCTATTTTCCTTAAACCTAGAATCTACTTTAACAATGCAAATTCAAATTCCTGCTTATCCCAGATCTTTTCAGCATTCTTGCAGTATTTTATTGTTAGTCACCTTAAAAGCTCCCCTTGCATATTTTATACCAATTTAAAAAATTTGCTTTAGTCTCAAGTTAAAGCCAAAGAAAATTTGATAAAATACTTTATTTATAGTCAACCTAATTTTCATCCTGTGTTGATATTAGAAAGATTGCTTCTGTGTTTTGAAACCACAGATACCCTTGTTTGGTTAGCCAGGCAACAAGACCTTAAGAAGTCTTAGGCATTTTCCGATTTCTTTAATAGGCCAATTTAATAAAACCTCAATTTTCTTTATTAAATATAAGGCTTTACCATCTAGCTTTATTGTTTTCTATATAGAAATGACCCGTGGGATTTGAGAGTCACTAACACAAAGTTCTCAGCCTTAACTGCACATTACAAGCACTTGGGAAGCTTTGAAAAATTTTTATGCCCAGGCCACATCCCGGATCAATGATGTGAGAAACCTCTGAGGGGTGGGAAGTAGGTATCTGTTAAGGTGATTGCAATGTGCAGCCATGGTTGAAACACATTGAGGCCTGATCTCAGAAGTGTAGCAAGATGATTTAATTCAAATCTGCAAAGAGAACAAGAAACTTTTTGCATAAACAGAAACAAAGCCTAATATCAGTTACACAGATCAAAATTTATAGTTTCATTGTTGGACTTGGGATTTTAATTACTTAGCCATACCCATGCATTAAACTGATATGGAAGATAAGTTTGTACCAGAAACGTGTACATAGATACTTAGATGTGGTTAACTCAAGGCTGGGTGATGACAAAGGGGATGAGAGCTGGGCAGAAACCAGGAAAAGCAGCAGAAACACAGTAGAAAGAGGTGGTTTGGGAACAGAAGTGGGGATTTAATTGTGGAAAGTCTTCAATCATCATGCTGAGAAACCTGGACTTTATGCTGTAAGTAATGTGTCACTTAGAAAGAAACAAGAAATTTACATATGCTGCCTTACAAGAGACTCACTTCAGATCAAAAGACACACACAGACTGAAAGTAAAGGGAGGGGGAAAAGGTATTTCATGAAAATGGAAACAAAAAATAAAAAGGCTGTAGTAGCAATACTTATACCAGACAAAACAGACTTTAAAATAAAGGCTATAAAAAGTGATAAAGAAAGACCCAGTGATCCCAGTTCTCAGTAATTATCCAAAGAAACCCAAAACGTTACTTGAAGGGGACATGTGCATCCATATGTTCATTGCAGCACTGTTTGCAATGGCCACAATGTGGAGGCAGCCTGGGTGTTCATCGATGGATGAATGGATAAGGACTAGATGGAATATATATATATATATATAAAATGGGATATTGCTCAGACATGGAAGGGTATGGTTTTCACCATCTGCGGCAGCATGGATGGACCTAGAGAATATTATGCTCAGTGAAGTATGTCAGACAGTGAAAGACAGGTGCAACATGATTTTGCTTATATATGGAATCTAAAGAACAAAAACAAACAAAACAGAAACAAACTCACAGATACAGAGAACATTTTGATGGTGCTAGATGGGAGGAAGGTTAGGAATGCGTTAAAAGGCAGAAGGGATTAAGAAGTACAAATTGGTTGTTACAAAGTAGTCAAAGGGATTTAGGGTATAGCATAAAAATATAGTCAATAATATAGTAATACCTATGTATGGTGTCAGGTGGGTACTAGTTTTATTGGTGTGATAGATGGGAGGGGGGTTGATGGACAGGGTGAAAGAGATGAAGACATTAAGATGTACAAATTGGCAGTTACAAAATAGTCATGGGGATGTAAAGCATAGGGAATATAGTCAATAACATGGTAATAACAATGTATAGTGCCAGGTGGGTACTAGACTATTCCAGGGGATCACTTCTTAAATTATATAAATGTCTAACCACTATGGTGTACACCTGAAATTAATATAAAATAATATTGAATGTGAACTTTAATTGAAAAATTAAAAAAGGGTGGGAAAGTTAAAGGAGAATAAGAGGTTCAAATTTCCAGGTATAAAACAAGTAAATCATGGGGATGTAATGTACAGCATAGGGAATACAGTCGACAATATTATGATAGTATAGTATGGTGTCAGATGATTGTTGGACTTATTGTGATCACTTCTTTTGGTATATAAATGTTGAATAACTATTTTGTACACCCAAAACTCACATAATACTGTATGTTAACTATATTTTAATAGAAATATTTTAAAAAGAGATGTAATGTTATGTTGTTTATTTGGGAATTTTTGTTTCTTGAGATAGGCCTGTAATGATATAAATTTCCCTCTTAATACTGCTTTTGCTGCATCCCAATAAATTTGATATGATGTATTTTCATTCTCATTTGTTTCTATGTATCTTTTGATCTCTCCTTTTATTTTTTCTTTGACCAGTCGTTCTTTAATAGCATGTTGTTTAATCTCCACATATTTGTAGTTTTTCCCATTTTCTTTTTGCGGCTGATCTCCAATTTCAAAGCACTGTGGCTGAAGAACATGCTTTGCATGATTTCAATCTTCTTAAATTTGCTGAGGCTAGTTTTGTGTCCCAACATATGGTTTATCCTTGAGAATGTTTCATGTGCACTAGAAAAAAATGTATAGTCTGGTGTTCTAGAATGAAATGCTCTGTAAATATTGATCATGTTCATTTGGTCAAATGTTTCATTTAAGGCTGATATTTCATTATTGATTCTCTGTTTGGATGATCTATCTATATCTATCAATTGGGTATTTCGGTTCCCTACCATAAGTGCATTTTTGTCAGTTTCTTCCTTTAGTTCTGTTAGTAGCTGCTTTATATATTTTAGTGCTCCCTGACTGAGAGTATATATACTAATAAGTGTAATGTGTGTCTTCTTGTTGTATTGTCCCCTTTATCATTATGAAATGTCAATCTTTGTCTCTTGTAAGCTTTTTTATCCTGAAATCCATTTCATAAGATATAAGTATAGCTACACCTGATATTCTGTAGTTGCCATTTGCTTGGAGTATCATTTTTCACCTTTCAATTTGAGTCTATATTTCTCCTTATGGCTGAGATGTGTCTCTTTGAGACAGCATATGGTTGGGTTTAGTTTTTTGATCCAATCTCCTATTCTGTGCCTTTTTATTGGTGAGTTCAGTCTATTTACATTTAGGGTGATTATTGATATATGTGGATATCCTATAGCCATTTTATCTTTTTTTTTTTTTTTTTCTGGTAGCTTGATGTCTCCATTGTTTCTTTGCCTTTGTGTTTCTGTCTTTTATTTTAGTTTGGTGATATTCTATGATTTTTCCCTCTTTTCCTCCTTTTTATGTTATCTGTGTCAGTTCTGGATTCTTTTTGAGTGGTTACCATTAAATTTATGTAAAAGACAGTTTCAAATACACAGTAGTCTTTTTTCTTCAGCATGCATCTTATCTCCATCCCCCTCTGCAAATTCAAATTTTTACTCCCTCCCCTTTTAAATTTTGCTGTCAAAAATTATCCCTATTTATGCTGTGAGTTCGTTTCTGAGTCTCAGTACCAAATTGCCTTCTTCTTTTTTTTTCACAGATGTTTTCATCTTCTTTACCTTTTATGTTATGTTTAAGAGTATAGTGCCCTATTCTATTTAGGGGTTTCCATTTCCTGCTTCTGTCTGTTTGTTAGTAATCTTGCTCATAGTTTTGTATCCTTTTGTCCTTTTGTTTCCAGTCAAATAGCCTCATTTAGTATTTCCTGTAATGCAGGTCTTGTGATGCAAAATTCCCTCAGCTTCTATATATCTGGACAGGTCTTTCTTTATTCCTCCTTCATATTTAGGGGAAAACTTTGTTAGATAACTATTCTTGGCTGGTAATTTCTCTCTTTCAATACTTTGAATATTTGATTCCACTCCCTCCTGGCTTGTAGAATTTCTGCTTAAAAGTTTGATGGAAATCTAATGTTTTTCCCTTGTAGGTTATGGCCTTCTTTTCCCTGGCTGCCTTGAGAATTCTTTCATTGTCATTAATTTCTAACACCTTCAATATAATGTGCCTTGGAGAAGGCATGTTAGGATTGAGGTAATTAGGTGTTCTATTTGCTTCTTGGATTCGAGGATCCAGTTCTTCACATAAGTTTGGGAAGTTCTTGTTGACTTGTGCCCTTCTCCCTCTCTTCTTTCTGGTATACCCATCATTCCTATGTTGCTCTTTCTAACGGAGTCAGAAAGTTCCAGTAGAGTTCTTTAATTTCTTCTGACTCTCAAGTCTCTCTCTTCTTCTACCTGCATCATTTCCAGATTTCCATCTTCAACATTACTAATTCTTTCCTCCATATAGGTCAGCTTTATTTTTTATATTGGCTATTTAATTCTTCATCTCTTTTATGGAGTTCTTTAGCTCCAGAAGTTCTATTTGGTTCTTTAAAAATTTCAATCTCTTCGATAAAATATTCATTTTGTTCATTGATTTTATTTCTGAGTACATTAAATTGCCTATCTGAGTTTTATTGCATCTTGTTGAGTTTTTTTCAGAACTGCAATCTTGAATTCTCTGTCATTTAAGTCACATATATCCATGTCTTTAAGCTTATTTTCTGGATATTTTTCATTTTCTTTCTGAGCTGCCTTGTTACCTTGGTTATTCATGACAATTAATGGAGTATTTCTCCTGGGCATCTATGAGAGTGAATTATGTAGCAAGGTGATATGAAGAGGTCTTTTTTTTGTTCTCCAGTAGGTAGCACTGGAACATTTTATTTTCTATTGCACTGAGGTGTTTTATTTTCTATTGCAAATTTCTATTGTTCTACCTTCTCACACAATGGGCCATTTCCTGGGGAGGTGGGCTTCTCCTCTGTGACCAGGTCACCTTGGTCTCAGGATCATCCCCATGGGAGGATGTGGTGGGTGATGGGGTTCTGAGCCACTGAAATCCCAGTGCTGGCCCTGCAGCCAGATTCAGAGCTGTGCACCTCAGCAGACCTGGGTGCCCCCACTGAAATCAGCCTTGAAGGGTGGGGGAGAAGAAACTGGAATATTTGTGACTTTGTTCTCTTCCAAGTAATTGTGACTGGCAGATCACAGCTGCCTCACCCCTGTAGCTCCTTCTTTTTCCCTGGAATTAGCTGCACTGTGCGTCTGCCACTCAGGAACTCTCTCTCCAGTTCTCAGTGCTGTAGATACTCTGCTGTTTAATCCAACACAGCTACGATTTTTTTCTGGACCCATTGCTAACACTGGGACATTGCAGGGAGGCAGGCAGGCAGGCTCCTTGGCTTTGTTTTCTGCCTGGCAGTGATGGCTGGAAGACAGCAGTTGTTGCACTTCTGTATTTGGTCTTTGTCCCAAGGACTTTGCCCTGATCGTTGGGTCCAGCTGTATTATATGCTGATGTCTCAGGCAAAATTGGTGGGGCTGCAGGGAGTGCACATGTAGCCTCAATCCTCCCCTCTCCCAGGACCACAGTAAAGCTCTGGGCTGTGTCCTGGGGCCCCATCTCTGCATTTCTCCCATCCCTCCTCCCCTGTTCACCCTGATTTTCCCACCTTCAGATGTTTCAATGTGCAGACCTCTCGGATGTGTTAGTATATTGCACAGGGAATTCTTTGTTGCATTATAGTGTTCAATTTACTGTAATTGCAAGGGGAGATATTGAGGAGCAATCCTCATGCTGCCATGTTTCTGATGTCCCCGTTTTTCAGGTTCTTAAGGTAGAAGCTTAGATTATTGATCTGAGTGTTTCTCTTTTTCTAGTGTATCTCATGGTATAAATATCCTTCTAAGCAATGCTTTGGCTGTATTCCAGAAATTCTGATATGCTGTGTTTTCATTCTTATTCAATTCAGAACACTTTCTAATTTTTCTTGTGACTTTTCCTTTGATTCATGGGTTAGCTAGAAGTGTCTTGCATAATTTTTAAATAATTGGGGATTTTACATATATCTTTCTTTGAGTTTCTACATTCATTCCATTATAATCAGATAATGTACAGTAAATAATTTCAATTTTTGGAATTAAAAAATTATTGTCTAGAATATGTTATTAAAGATCGTTCTACATGCACTTGAAAAGAGGAAGTATTTTGCTGTTATTCAGTGTTTCATTTCATTCAAGAGTCAAATACCCCACAATATCTCCCTACATTTGGTCATGCTCTAATGCCTTAAACATTGTTATTTAAGTACAGGCATTTCTTGGGGTTATTGAAGTTTTGTTCCAGACAACAGTAATAAAGTGAATATCAAAATAAAGTGAGTCGTAATGGTTTTGCTGGTGAATCTTGCCTTCAATTTGTAAAAAATGCAACATCTGTGAAGTGCAGTAAAGTGCAATTATACAAGGTATGCCTGTATGTTTTCTCCAGAGTGTATCAATATTATTTGTGAGAGGATTAGTCTTTTACAATTTAATGTATCATTTCCTCTGACCACAACACTCATATTTCTTGTATTACAAGACAAAACTTTCTTATTTTTAAAGCCAGTATGTATTTTCTGATACTTCTGAGTAAAAAAAAAAAAACTTAATTCATGCATATACACAGTAATTCATAATGTATGAGGTCTGACAGGTAAGTTCATGAACTCATCATAGAAAAAGTGCTACATACCTCATTGCTGAGTATCACTAAGGTCACCTTTGAAATACTCCCCTTGGGAAGCTATGCACCAATGCCAGTGCCTAGTCCACCCTTCAAAGCAATTTTGGAACTTCTTTTCTGGAATGGCCATTAGAGCTGTCGTCATAGTACCCTTGATGTCCTGAATGTCATCAAAATGTCTTCCTTTCAATATTTCCTTTATCTTTGGGTAAAGAAAGAAGTCATTGGGGGCCAGATTAGGTGAGTAGGGAGGGTGTTCCAATACAGTTATTTGTTTACTGGCTGAAAACTCCCTCACAGACAGTGCCATGTGAGCTGTTGCATTGTCATGATGCAAGAGCCATGAAATGTTGGCGAAAAGTTCAGGTCGTCTAACTTTTTCACGCAGCCTTTTCAGCACTTCCAAATAGTAAACTTGGTTAACTGTCTAGTTGCTGAAAATTCATAATGAATAATCCCTCCGATATCAAAAAAGGTTAGCAACATTGGTGCAACAAATTCATGAACTTAATTGTCAGACCTCATATATCATAGAATGTCAGCAACATGTGAGGTGAGGGGTGGGGATCTCTACAACTAGAACTATTTTTTATTTATTTATTATACTTGACCTACGTTAAATTAATTTAGAAACAAATTTAACAGGAGGAAAAAGCAATAAGGCTGTTTTATTTATTTGTTGGTAAAAGTATTTACCAAGTGTTTCCATACTACTTACAATGAGAAGGAAATACATGGAAATATTATTAACTTTACATTCAGGAGGGTCACTACTCCATGCGTTATGTCCAGAACAAATCAGCTTGCTCTCTCCAACAAGTGAATATTTATCCGGTCCATTTGAAGGATCACAACTATAAGTTACTACTTCATTATATTCAAAAGTGTCCTTTTGATTATTGGTATATTTTCCATTGGATATTTTTCTAGGTGGTTGACATAAAACCTCTGAGAGAGAGAGAGAGAGAGAGAGAGAGAGAGAGAGAGAGAGAGAGAGAGAGAGAGAGAAAAGACATGACAGGCAAAGGAAAAAGTGAAAGGTTAAAACAGCATTAATAATGTTTTGTGAACTGCCTTCAATACATTCATTAACATAAATTTCTACAATCTAGTTGTGAATCCAATATCTATTTAGAAGAAAGTTTCTATGAGAAAATGTATTGTCCCAATTGAAACCACTAATAGAGAAATGAACTTTTAGAATAAAACTCATTTTCTGAAATAGTTTATATAAAATACCTATATGAATTACCTATATTTATCTGCAAGGCCATGCTAAGTTTTGTTTTCACCATAAGAGATTCTGACAATTTAATGAGAAAATTACTTATGATTAAAAATACAAGTCAGTGCTGGTTGACAAGTGCTTCATAATTTATAAATATATCCATTACTAAATCGATGGTTCACAGTTTTATCAAGACTGTCTTTATTCACTTTCATCCTTAAGAGTATACAGTGAAATTTTCAATGTCTGCAAATTGTTTGATAATGCAAAAAACTGAATCCAGAGGTCTTCCTTTGAGTCACATGTTGAAGACATTTGAAAGATATGCAACAGTGCCACTATTCCCATATGTTTTACATATTTTTGATTGTACATTAAAAATTTTCCAGTTTTTAACATGTATTGAGCTTACAGTTCTTAAAAATGAATTAATACTTATTTAAAAAACTTCTCTGTGTTAATTCCAGTATAATGAATGTCAATGAACTTAACACACATGTAGAAGAGCTCTGTGGAGTCTTTGTTAATTTAATAGCATAAAGGGGTTTCCAGGCATCAAAGGTTGAGAACTGCTGCTCTAAATTCTGAGGAGAGAATGTACTTACTTTCACACTGTGTGGGACTATCACTCCAATCCACAGTACTTCCAGAAAGTTCACAATATATATTTTTTGTCCCAATTAAGTAATAACTAAATGAGAAAAGAAAAGATTACTATTTTCTTTATCAGTTAACAAGAAACTCATAATAATGAAAATTTTTATATGCTTCTTTTTCTGCACTACAGTAGTTTAAGGGAGAAGTTCCTTTTCTTTTCTTTTGAACAGTTTTTTTAAAAAAAACTTTTATTTATTTAAGTGTGTTTTTCCAGGACCCATCAGCTCCAAGTCAAGTAGTTGTTTCAATCTAGTTGTGGAGGGCGCAGCTCACAGTGGCCCATGTGGGAATCGAACCGGCAACCTTGTTGTTAAGAGCACACGCTCTAACCTACTGAGCTAACCAGCTGCCCCAAAGGAAAAGTTCTTTAAATAATGTGTATTGAATATGTTAACCAAACCTGCACTTTAATGAAATGAAGAGTATCTGCTGTTGAACACGCATTGGCCTAGAGCAAAATGTCTACATAAATCTGTCAAGCTTGTCAGGATGGCCTCTTTGCTATCTCCTGCAGTCACATCACACATTCCCATTTCTGCCCTCGTTCATGCCATTCTGCTCAGTCAGCACATGACTGAGTAGAGGGATCTGGCCTTAGAGTTTGCCTGACTGGATTCAAGTCCCAGCTTCACAACTGACTCATTGACTGATTTGGGCAAATACCTTATGTTTCTTTCTCAGTTTCCTCATTTATGAAAAGGGGAGAATAGTATATACCTCTTGGGGTTGTTCTGAGTAGTAGATGAGTTGGCATGTGGAACATAGTGGATCCTAGGTAAGTCTTAGGTCTTATTAACATTCTTCAGGATACTTTCCTAGGAGTAGGAAGGAAAACTACTCAATGAAATCTCTGATGATTTACATTCACAGTCCTCTCTCCTCCTCTGGACTGTCTTTATCACGATCATGAATAAATCTATTTCTTTGCTACTTCTTATTCTCATTTACCATTTTCCTTTGACACCTCCCTGTATATATTGTCCTTCTCAATGAGGCTACAACTTTTTTCGAGAATAGTTGATGAATTAACCTTTCAGTCCTCTGTAATGTGCCTTGCAGTCTGTCTCTAATGTTTGACCTGATAGTTTCACTTGATCAAAATAAAAAGTAATCCAAACTAAAAAAGAATCCAAAATTAAAAAATAAAGCACCTTAGGTGCTTCCAGCTAAATTTCCTCCCAAGACTCACAACACTGATTCTATATTATAATGTATTAAGAGAAGATTATGGGACTATAGCAGGTAGGAAGCACCAAGAATATGTCTCCCCACCAAGAAAACAATTTCACTACTAAAATCAACCTGATGTAACTGTTTTGGAACCTTGGAGCCTGCTGAATGCTTGCAACTTCCAGGAAAAGACTTGGCCAGGTAAACTGTGTTAATTTGGGTCCGTTTCAGCGCGTAACACAGTGACAGCAACCTCTCTGACTCCTGCAGCGGTCAGCCTGTGCCTGTGTTCCTAGAGCAGCTTATAAGCAGAAGCAGGGCAGGCATAAAGGACTGTCCTCAAAATATCGGACTTCCACGCTTTTATCATTGATTGCGCCTCCTGATCACACAGACGCAGACACAGAGGTGGGCAACCATTGTTGTCCACCTCCCCTGACTCTTGCAAGCTCCTTCCTTGACAAAAGAAGTGATTTGCAGGGGATTTAAGGATCCAGTGATCTTTGCCACGTTATCATTTTTCACTTTGCCCCTTTTGGGGGCAGATATGAAAAACTGAGACATTAAAAAACAACTGCATATGTCAGGATAATTAGAGAGTGACTACAAAAGGCTCTGAAAAGACCTGAGAAGACCTTCAGTTTATATGTTAGGCAGATACTCAGCACAGGGACACCATACCACCACCAACAACGAAATAAAAAACTAGGGAAGGGTGAGAATCTGATTCCCAGAATTATCCAATTATTAGATTCAAATGTTCAGATCAACAACAAAAATCATAAGGCATACAAAGACACAGGAAAGTATGGCTCATTCATAGAAAATAATAAATTAAAAAAAATTATCCCTGAAAAAAAGACCTGGGGGCAGATCTTGAGAACATCTCTACTAGACAAACTCTTTAATATAGGCATTGAAACTGTGTGAACACCTTTCACAGGTACTCTTGGTGGTGAAACTGTGGTTTCTAGTTCCACAGTCCTCCTTTTTTTTTTTTTTATAAGGCAGCTGAGTAGCAGACACAGAGACACAGATCTCTGTGAGCACCCTGACGGAGAAGACCGTCACTACCAAGATTGAGCCCAGTGACACCATTAAAAATGTCAAAGCAAAATGCCAAGACAAAATGGGCATCACTCTGGACCTACGGCATCTGATTTCTGTGAGCAGCATGGAGGAGGGCCACACTCTGCCAGACTCCAATTTGCAGAAGTAGTTCACCCTGCATTTGATGCCTTGCCTGTGTGGTAGAATCAGTGAGCTTTCTTCCACCAGCTCCCCAAAAATAAAACAGCACCAAAATGATACTGCTTGTACCCCGACACTATCGACTGTTTCTAGAAGAAATGAGGATACACCAAAACCTGCAACAGAAGACGCTGGCCAAAATAGACCTCTCCACTGTCCTCCTTTTTTCTAAGTGGGGCTTCCTACCCCACTTAGAAAAAGTGGGTACTGGGACTGCAAAAATTTGAAAAACAAAAGCTTTCTTAGGGATATTCAAGAACTAGCAGAGGAAATGTAAAAATGCATGGAAATATAAATTACGAGATGGAAACCTTGGAAGCCAAAAGAAAATTCTGGAGTTCAAAAGTACGATAACTGAAATGAAAAATTGACTACAGGAATCAAAGGCAGTGTTTCGCAGGCAGAAGGAAGAGTCAGCAAACCTGAAGACAGGATGAAGGAAATTATTGAGTCTGAGGAACAGTGAGGAAAAAGAATGAAGTGAATGAAGAGCCTAAAGGACACGTGGGGCACCAAGAAACAGATCTATCTATCTATCATCTATCTATCTATCTATCTATCTATCTATCTATCTATCTATCTATCTATCTATCTATCATCTATCTATCTATCTATCATCTATCTATCTATCTATCTATCTATCTATCTATCTATCTATCTATCTAATCTATCTATCTATCATCTATCTATCATCTATCTATCTATCTATCATCTATCTATCTATCTATCTATCTATCATCTATCTATCTATCTATCTATCTATCTATCATCTATCTATCTATCTATCATCTATCTATCTATCTATCTATCTATCTAATCTATCTATCTATCATCTATCTATCATCTATCTATCTATCTATCATCTATCTATCTATCTATCTATCTATCTATCATCTATCTATCTATCTATCTATCTATCTATCTATCTATCATCTATCTATCTATCTATCTATCTATCATCTATCTATCATCTATCTATCTATCTATCTATCTATCTATCTATCTATCTATCTATCTATCATCTATCTATCTATCTATCTATCATCTATCTATCTATCTATCTATCTATCTATCTATCTATCATCTATCTATCTATCATCTATCTATCTATCTATCTATCTATCTATCTATCTATCATCTATCTATCTATCATCTATCTATCTATCTATCTATCTATCTATCTATCTATCTATCTATCTATCTATCTACACACGGTAGGACTCCCTGAAGAAGATAAAAAGGGGAAAAAGAATCTTTGAAGAAATAATGGCTGTAAACTTTCCAAATTTGATAAAATAAATGAATATAAATACTCAAAGAGCTCAACAAACTCCAAGTAATATGAACTCAAAAAGAGCCACACTAAGACACATAATTATCAAACTTCCTAAAGCCAGTGACAAAAAGAGAATCTTGAAAGCTGCGAGAGAGAAGTGAATCAGCATGGACAATGGACCCTAAACAAGATTATCAGCAGATTTCTCATCAGAAACACAGAGGCCAGAAAACAGCAAACTGAAAGAATCAAAGTGATAAAAGAAAAAAACTGTCAACCAAAAATCCTCTATACAGCAAAACTGTGTTTGAAAAGTGAGGGAGATGTTAAGACTTTCCTAAAAGTAAAAGCTGAGGATGATTGTTACCATTAGACTTCTCCTGCAAAAAAACGTTCAAGGGAGTCCTGAAAGGTGAAATTAAAATATACTAGGAAATAACCCAAAGTTGTATGGATAAACATCTCACTAAACAAATGGGCAATTATAAAAGCTAGTATTATTGTAATAATGGCTTGTAAATGCATTTTTTTGTTTTGTTTTCTACAAGTTTTCAGAGACTAATCTTTTAAAAGAAAATAAATAGTGTAGAAGCTAGCATTCCAATTATAAGTGCATTGTAACCAAAATAACAACCGAAAGGGGTGGGGAGGGACCTGATAAGGATCTGTTTTTGTAATTTATTGAAATTAAGTTGGTATAAATTCAAAATGGAGTGTTAAAACTGTAGGACGAATGTAATCCCCATAGGAACCCCAGACAAAATTGCTATAGAATATACACACAAAATGAACTGAGGAAGGAATTTCAACATTTCATTACAAAAATCCACTAAACACAAAAGAAAATAGTAGTGTCAGGAAAAGGGGATCAAGAAGAGCTTAAACGCATGTAGAAAACATAGCACAATGACAGAAGTCTCTCCTTGTCTATAATTATTTTAAATTTAAATGGATTAAACCCTAGTATCAAAACACAGGGAAAACACATAATAGATAGATAAAAACACACAAAAAAACTATATGCTGTCTACAGGAGACTCACTTGAGATCGAAAAACATACAGAAGTTGAAAGTGAAAGAATGGAATAAGATATTCTTTGCAAATAGTAACCAGAAAAGGACAGGGATGTTTATACTAATTTGGACAAAATAGACTTTAAATCAAACAATGTTACAAGAGACAAAGCAGAACATTATATTTTTATAAGGCTTCAATACTGTAAGAAGATATAATAATTGTAAACATTTATGTACCTAATGAAAGACCTTCAAAACATATGAAGCAAAATTGAAGGGAGAAATACACATTTCTGCATAATAGGCATTTCTCCAATAATAGTTGGAGACTTCAATATCCCACTCAGAATAATGGACAAAACAACCAGACAGAAAATAAGTAAGAATAAATGGGACTTGAACAATATAATTAACTAAGTACATCTCGTAGACATGGGACATCTTTCAGGACAGACCATATGTTAAGCCACAAATTAATAGCAACCAATCAATACATTTAAAAAGATAGCTATCATACAAAGTCTTCTCTGACCATAACAGAAAGAAATTGTTGAACAAAGACCTTCACAGCCAGAAGCTTTTCAGAAAGAGAAGGCTTATTGAGTCATATGCTAGCCAGAAAAAGCACCATGTCCTGGGCCATGCAGTCTAATACACCAGCTGGAGGGTAGATGGCGGAGGGAAACATGTCCACCATCCTGGGTTTGAGGGGACTCTTTCATAGTTTGGAGAAGAGAGATAATAAGTTGTTTGGAAGAACTGGCATTGGCTATTGACAAAGAGCATTAAAGGAGGTGAAGTGGGTTTAGTCTGGGAGAGGTGTACAGTCCATAAGGAAGAAGCGTTTGCTGCTTTTGAATTGGTTGTGGGCAACAGTCTGGAACATGCATAGCCTAGATTAGACTATTACCTGAAATAGCTCTTATCTAAACGCTATGCTGAAATAGGTCTGAAAGTTCAAAGTTTCAACACCAATTTCAAAGTTTCATATATTCAGGCAAGTGAGCAGCCTTTTTTGTTGGTTTCTGCCATTGGCTCTGTTAACTGACAAACTCTCTGTCTCTTCCTACCATCCTCTGGCCTACTGAAATTTAATTTCCAACATTTTAGAATCTTTCTTTTGTCAAAGTTAGAAATAGATATCAAATGGAAAACTGTAAAGTCACAAATTGTGAAAATTAAACAACACACTTTTAAACAACCAATGGATCAATGAATAAAACACAAGGGAAATTAGAAAACACTTGGAGAAGGATGAAAATGAAAACATAATATCCCAAAACTTATGGGATGCAGCAAAACAGTGTCAAGAAGGTGGGGGGAGTGATTTATGACTATAAACACTTACAGTAAAAAACAAGAGATCTAACTTCACAAATTAGGGAATTAGAAAAAAGAGACTAAGTTCAATCCTAGCCAAATAAAATAAATAATAACATTTAGAGCAGATATAAATGAAGCAGATGAAAAAAACATTAAAGAAAATCAATCAAACTAAAAGTTGTTTTTTGAAAAGATCAACTTATAAAAGATCACCTGATAAACTGACAAAAATTAACTGGATGGACTTAGAAAAAAAGAAGACTCAAGTTACTAAATCAAAAATAAAAGTGGGGACAGTAATACTGATTCTACAGAAATACAAAATTTTATAAAGTACGATGAATGACTTTATCCAACAAATTGTATAACCTAGATAAAATGGAAAAATTCCTAGAAACACAAAACTGACCAAGACTAAATCACAAAGCACTAGATAACCTGAGTAGACCTAGAATTAGTACGGATATTGAAGTAGTAATCAAACATCTCTCAATAAAGAAAAGCCTGAGATCTGATGGTTTCACTGCTGAATCTTACCAAACATTTAAAGAAAAACTATATCAATCTTTCTCAAACTTTTCCAAATAATTGCAGAGACAGGGAGACCTTAGAACTCATTCTATGAAACCAGCATTACATGACACCAAAGCCAGACAAAGACACTACAAGAAAAGAAAGATGCAGACCAATATCCCTTACAATCCTTGACATAAAAATCCTCAAAAAAATATGGAAACAGAATTCAGCAGGATTATACATCATGGCCAAGTGAGATTTATTTCCAGAATGCAAGGGTAACTGAATATATGAAAACCAATGAATGTAATCTGTCATATAAACAGAACGAAGGGGGAAAAACCACACTGTCATCTCAATTCATGTAGAAAAAGCATTTGACAAAATTCAACACTCTTGCATAATAAAAATACATGTGACAAACGGGGAACAGAAGGAAGCTACCTTAAGACAATAAATGTTATACGTGAAAAATCCACAGCAAACATCATACTCAATGGTGAAAAGCTAAAGGCTTTTCCTCTAAGATCAGGAACAATGTAAGATGGCCACTTTTAGCACTTATATTCAACATAGTATTGGAAGTTCTACCCAGAGCAATTACACAAGAAAAACAAAATAAAGACATCCAAATTGGTTAGGAAGAAGTAAAATGATCAGTTTAGAGATAATAACATCTTATATGTAGAAAACCCTAAAGACTACACACAAACACACACACATACGCACACATTCACACACCTACACACATACTAATGCTGTTAGAATAAATAAATACAGCAAAGTAGCAGGATACAAAGTTAATATAAAAAACTATGGCATTTTTTAAGTGTTTTATATTTGCCCTCTAAATGCACACCTTCCATAAATGTACAATATCCCAAATATATACTATTAAAAGAGCCCTGTAGGAAAAAGGCTATTATTAAGTTCTCAGTCCCTCTTTTTGACCTCTTCACTCTTTTGTAGCAGTTATCAAAAATAAGCTTTTCCACCAATGAGATTTGGCCAACATTATGGCACCAGCTAACCTGGTCTATATTCATCTGGTAACACTTGACAGTTATCTCGATGTAAGAATATTTTTGCTTGGCAATCCTACCTCACATTTCTATAAGCTCCGCTTCAGCTCTGAGAGTCGGCCATTTTGAATAGGGTGCACTTTGTTGCCAAGGATAAAGTCACCATGATTACTACATGTTTAATGCTAACAATAGGCTTATTATTACATGTAGTATTATACAATTTTGCTTTCCTCTATTTGCAATTTCTATTCATTACTCATCTTTATTATCTCCGTAAAAGCCCAAGAGTTGATTAGCTACAAGTTGTCACACAGAATGCAAGATGAAATCAACATTATGGAAACACATAAGAGAAGCAAAACATAAATGGAATTAGTAACATTTACCTTATTCCTCTAAGGAGCAACTTACTTATCCCTCATTACAAACATAGTGAGCCTGTCAACCAAACTGAAAAGTTCCATTTATATAGATTATTTGGCCATTTTGGGTTTCCCCTAGCTGTGGACATAATTTTCCTAAAAGAAAAATTTCAAATATGTTGTTTTATACCAATTTCCAAACAGATTTTAATCAAAATAAAAACCCTACATTGCTCTTTTGAATTCATAAAAATATTCTTTTTCTTTGACTATTAAAAACCCAAAATTAAGATTCACATTCACCCTGACAACCAATTTCCAAGAAAAAGATTCTTGGCAGATTTTCAAAGACACTGTTATCTAAAATCTACAGTCTCATGGGAAATGATGAGAAAACCATCATTGCAGTAGTGAAATATGCAGTCTAAAATTTGTGAAAATCTCTAGAGCAATAAAAAGACAATTTTGTTTTCTTACTAGTACAAGCCTCCTGGAGAGGTGCCCATGTGTTATCAGGTTGACAAACAGTAGAAGTGGTAAGAGGAGGTACAACAGGCTTGTACCCTAGACGACACTTAAATTCTATTCTGTCCCCAGGAAGATACACGGTTTTAGGAAGACCCTTGAGCATCGTAGATCCGAATCTTGGTGGATCACCACAGGCATCTGTGCATAAGAGAATAATAACATGAAAATTAAGTTTTTTTATTTAATTGTTCGTAGTATTCTTTAAGGATCAATCCTATTTCTGTGTTGTCAGTTGTAATCTCTCGTCTTTCATTTATGATTTTATTTTACTTGTGTTCTCTCTCTTTTATGCATGATGAGTCTTGCTAGAAGCTTGTCAATTTTATTTATCCTTTCAAAGGTCCAGTTCTTATGTTTTATTAATCTTTTCTATTTTTTTTTCTATTTTCTAATTCATTTTTCCCACTCTGATCTTTATGATTTCCTTCTTACTACTTACTTTGGGTTTTCTTTGTTCCTCATTTTCTATTTTCTTTAGGTGTAAATTTAGATTGCTTATATGGGATTTTTCTTCCTTCTTGACGAAGGCCTGTATAGTTATAAACTTCATCATCTTATAAACTGCTTTTGCTCCACCCCTTAAATTTGTAAGGTTCTGTTTTCATTTTCATTTGTCTCAAGGTGGTTTTTGATTTCCTGTTTGATTTCTTCTCTGATCCATTGGTTAACTTGAAGCATGTTGTTTAATCTCCACATACTGGTGTGTTTTTTTTTTTTTTAAGTTTTCTTCCTGTAGTTGATATCTAGTTTCATTCCATTGTAGTCAGAAAATATGCTTGATATTATTTCAGTCCTCTTGAATTTATTGCAACTTGTTTTGTGGCCTAGTATGTGATCTATCCTGGAAATGTTTCATGGGCACTTGAGAAAAATGTGTAATCTGCAATTTTTGAATAAAATGCTCTGGAAATGTCTATTAAGTCAAACTGGTCTAATGAGCCATTTAAGGCCATTATTTCCTTATTACTTATCTGTCAATCTGTCCACTGAGTTAAGTGGAGTATTAAAGTTTTCAGCTATTATTGTATTACTGTTAATTACTGCTTTTATGTCTATTAATATTTGCTTTATATACTTGGGTGCTACTATGTTGGGTGCACAGATATTTACAATTGTTATGTCCTCTTCTTGGATAGACAACTTAAAATTATGTAATGTACTTCTTTGTCTTTTTTTCCATTTTTTGTTTTAAATTCTATTTTGTCTGATAGGAGTATTGTTATCATAACTTTATTTTCGCTTCTATTTGCATGGAATATCTTTTTCCATCCCTTCCCTTTCAGTCTCTGTGTGTCTTTCAATGTAAAGTGAGTCTCTTGTAAAACAGCATATAGGTGGGTGATGATTTTTTATCCAATTGACCACTGTATGTTCTTTTGATTGGAACAATTAGTCCATTTACATTTAAAGTAATTATTGATATGTATGTGACTATTACCATTTTGTTTTTTGTATTTGTTCCTCTTTTCTGTTCCTTTCTTCTTCTCTTGATCTCTTTCTGTTTGATTTATTGATTTTCTTTAATGCTTTGATTAGATTACTTTTTCTTCTTTTTTTGTGTGATTTTTGTATGGCTTTGGTTTATGGTTACCATGAGGTTATTATATATCCACCTATAACAGTCCATTTTAAGCTGATACGCATTTAAGTTCAATCCCATTCTAAAAGCGCTACTCCTCAATCCACTCTTTGTTTTTGTCATCATGTTTCATATCCTTTTGTTTTGTGTATCCTCTGATTATTTATTGTAGTTATAGTTAATTTTGCTACTGTTGTCTTTTAATCTTCATATTAGCTTAAGTGGTTGATTCGCTGTGATTATTGTATATTTTCCTTTACCAGTGATATTTTTTTCTTTCCCTTATTTTCTTCTTTCTGGTTATAGCCTTTTCTTTTCTACATAAAGAAAACCCTTTAACATTTCTTGTTGGCCAGTTTTAGTCGTTGAAAACTCCTTAAGTTTTTGCTTGTCTGAGAAACTCTTTATCTCTCCTTTAATTCTGAATGATAACCTTGCAGGATATAGTATTCTTGGTTGTAGATTCCTTTCTTTCAGTACTTTATCTCCTGCCACTCACTTCTGGCCTATAAAGTTGCTTCTGAGAAATCAATTGATAGCCTTATAGGGATTCCTTTGCATGTGACTTGTTCACTCTTACTGCCTTTAAGATCATCTCTTTCTCTTTAATTTTTGTCATTTAAATTAACACATGTCTTGGTGTGTGTCTCTTTAGGTTGATTTTGTTTGGAACTCTCTGTGCTTCCTGGACCTGGATGTCTATTTCCTTCCCCAGATTATGAAAGTGTTTAGCGATTATTTCCCCAAATTTTCTTCCTGTCCCTTTCTTTCTGTCTTCTCCGTCTGGAATCCCTATAATGCAAATGCTTGATGTTATCCCAGAGGTCCTATTATACTATCCTCATTTTTATACTATCCTCATTTTTAGAATTCTTTTTACATCTTGCTCTTCCGAATGGGTGATATCCACAATTCTGTCTCCCAGGTCAGTAATCTATTCTTTTGCATTAATTAATCTGCTGTTGACGCCCTTCTAATGTATTCTTCATTTCAGTTATTGTATTCTTCATCTCTGATTGATTCTTTATAACATTTTCTATCTCTTTGATAAAGTATCTCTGAGTTCCTCTATTCTACACTCAAATTTGTTTAGCATCCTCATGACCACTTCTTTGAATTCTTTATCAAGCAAATTACTCACCTTCATTTAATTAGGTGTTTCCTGCAGAGATTGTTTTTGTTCCTTCATCTGGGGCAGATTCTTCTGTCTCTCCATTTTGTTCGACTTTGTGTGTTTGTTCCTATAAATTGGGTGGAATCTCTCCCCCTCTTGAAAATTTGTTCTCTGTGTATTGTTTGTGTCAAATAGCTTAGGTAGGTTGGTTGTACTCAAGGTGTGTGTGTGGTGCCTGGTGTGTCACCTGGCCTGACAGAGTGGGGTCTAGGTGGGGAAGCCTGGTGTGCATGTTTTCTTGCCCTCCTAATCTGGGTTTAGCTGCCTGGTATAGACATGGCTACTGAGTTGATGCTTGGCATGTCCTGTCTATTTGTTTGTTGTCAGAGCAGGATCTGAACGGAGCTGCTCTGTATGCTTACATTTCAACTCCTTACTAGCTCTATCCTATCGCCAGGTGGGGACAGCCTTCTATAAGTACATAGCCATACCTTGCTAGTTCTGCACCTTCTGCAGGACAGCCATAAGCAAATGCACTGCAGCATCCCACTCTGCATGGGGCAACCCAGCACATGGGCACCACAAAGTTTTACTAGTTTTGCACTGTCTTTGGGGAGGGAAGCCCCAAATGTTCATGCAGCAGTACCCCACTATCTCTACACTTTTTCTGCATGGGGCAGCCCAGCATGTTTACCACAGTGTTTTGCTAGCTCCACCATCTCTCCAGGAGGGCAGCCTCACGTGAGAACACAGTAGCACCCCACTATCTGCATACTTCCTTTGGACAAAGTAGCCCTGCAAGTGGGTGCCTTAGCATTTGGTAGTTCCATACTCTCTCCAGGTGGGGGACACCTGTGTGCATGTGCAGCCTAGTGGGTGTACAAAGCAGTACCCAGCTATATCTGCTAGATCAATCCATAGGAGCAGCAGCCCCTTGCATGCATGCTATAGTGCCCTCATGTTTCTGCTGGATATAGCTTCTACAGGAGGGGTGTCTAGGGATGCACTCCAGTGCCCTGCATGTTGGCCAGAGAACCTGAGTGGAACTCCCATCCACTATCCACATGTAGGGGAAATGTAAACAATGGCACTCACCAGTTCCTCCAGCTGTACATTGTTCCCTCAGCTCCTGGAGAGCTCTTGCCGTTCCCCAACTTTTTCTCTGTACTCTCGCTCTCTCTCTCTTGCTTATCATACAGAAGTTCTTCAATTTGCGCACAGTTGTCTCTCAGGAGGACTAGCTCTCAATATAGGTGTACATTCAATGTGTTCTTGGAGGGGGTGAGTTCAGTGTCCATCCGTCTACATAGCCATCTTGCACTGGTTTTCTAATTCTTCATGATTCAGTATAGAAAGGTTGTATATTTTTATGAATTTGTACATTACTTCTAGATTATCAAATTTGGTGGTATATAGCCTTTCATAATAGTCTTGTATAATCCTTTGTACTTCTGTAGTGTCAGTTGTAATTAATTTCCCTTCATTTCTGATTTTTTTTCTTTTCAAAGAATCAGCTCTTTGTTTCATTAAATTTTTCTATTTTTTATCTCTATTTCATTTATTTCCACTCTGATTTTTATTCTTTCTTTCCTTTTACTGACTTTGAGCTTCATTTATTCATCTTTTTCTAAGCCTTTAAGGTGTAATGTTAGATTGTTTATTTGAGATTTTTCTTGTACGCCTGCAGTGCTGCAGACTTCTCTCGAATACCACTTCTGCTGCATCCCCCCAGTTTTGGTATGTTGTATTTTCATTTGTCTCTATGTATTGTTTGACCTCTTATTTCTTCTTTGACAAATATTTGTTCAGTAGTATGCTGTTTAATCTCCACATATTTGTATTTTTTCCAGCTTAATTCTTGTATTTAATTTACTGTATCATATGGTTGTTATTAGAAAAGCTGCTTGGTATGATTTCAATTTTCTTGACTTTATTGAAATTAGTTTTATTCTCCAACGTTATGGTCTATTCTTAACAATATTCTATGTTCATTTGAGAAGAATGTTTATCATTTAGGGATGGAAAGTTCTATAAATACCAAATAATATCATTTGGAGTAATACGTCATTTAAGGCCAATATTTCCTTATTTACTTTCTGTCTGGATGATCTGACCATTGCAATCAATGGGGTATTCAGGTCCCTTTACTATATATTATTTTTGTCAGTTTATCCCTTTAGGGCTGTTAGCAATTGCTTTATATATTTTGATGCCTCAAGGTTGGGAGCACATGTAATGATGAGTATTATGTTTTCTTGATGAATTATCCCCTTTGTTATTATAAAATATCTATCTTTGTCTTGTTACCTTTTTAATCTTGAAATCTATTTTGTCTGACATAAGTATAAGGTTGGACAATTAAATTCGTGAACACGTTGCAATGATGTTGCTAACCTTTTTTGATATCAGAGGGATTATTCATTATGAATTTGTACCAATTGGACAAACAGTTAACTAAGTTTACTATTTGGAGATGCTGAAAAGGCTGCGTGAAAAAGTTAGACGACCTGAACTTTTCACCAATGATTCATGGCTCTTGCATCACGACAATGCACCAGCTCACACGGCACTGTCTGTGAGGGAGTTTTTAGCCAGTAAACAAATAACTGTATTGGATCACCCTCCCTACTCACCTGATGTGGCCCCCAATGACGTCTTTCTTCACCCAAAGACAAAGGAAATATTGAAAGGAAGACATTTTGATGACATTCAGGACATCAAGGGTAATACGACGACAGCTCTGATGGCCATTCCAGAAAAAGAGTTCCAAAATTGCTTTGAAGGGTGGACTAGGCGTTGGCATCGGTGCATAGCTTCCCAAGGGGAGTACTTCCTAGGTGACCACATTGATATTCAGCAATGAGGTATGCAGCACTTTTTCTAGAGTGAGTTTGTGAACTTAATTGTTAGAACTCGTACAAGAGTATTGATAGTGAGGCAAAAGAAATGGGCATTTGGAATCACAAGTGTGACAAGACAGACATCTTTGCATTCTCGTGGAGAGAGAACAGAAGAGATAGTTTTGTAAG
Organism: Rhinolophus sinicus; assembly: GCF_057876585.1. Classification (NCBI taxonomy): domain Eukaryota; kingdom Metazoa; phylum Chordata; class Mammalia; order Chiroptera; family Rhinolophidae; genus Rhinolophus; species Rhinolophus sinicus. The sequence continues at coordinate 21,153,653 of NC_142511.1, forward strand.
AGTGACTATGAGTTACAGGGAATTTGAGCTGGAGTGTGTGTGTTTCCCTGAGATAGTTTGGTTAGAGAAGGTCCCTGAAGGGGTCACATCACAACTGAGTTTGAAGAATAAGAAGCAGCGAATTATGCAAGAGGCAGGAGGAGAACATTCTCAGACTGAGGGAACAGCGAGTGCAGACGTTCTAAGGTGCCAGAGTTTGGCCCGTCTGGTGAGCAGAAAAGCCTTCCCTTCCATCAGTCGTTTGTTAAATGCTGTTAGAGAATCATGCTCCTTCTTTCAGATCACTTCTCTTGGGTTATTACATATTAGTATTATGGTTTGGTTACTGTCTGCCACACCCAATACATTTTAACAAATATTTATTGATTGTCTACTGTGTACCTGGCATTGGGGCTCTACCAGTGAGCAAAATGCAATCCCTGCTTATATTCCTAGATGTGTGTGTGCGTGTGCACGTGCGCACACACACACACACACACAAACCAATAGTGAAACAAAGATCATGAAAATAGAAATCGTTTGATATTGCTCATCAGTGTATCACCAGAACCGGCACAGAACCTGGCACATAGAAGATAAACATTTGTAGAATGATGGCTGCTAAGGACAGAACGCAGCATATAAGCTGTATATGCAATGGGATCCTAAAAATAACTTGAGCACAGAAACACAAGTGCATATAAAGAAAGAAATATACCAAGTATTATAAATGGTTATCTTTGATTGTATACATTTAATACAATAAGCATTTTTAGTATACATATTCCTATATGTATACTCACATATGTATATATGTATACATATATATTATATATTTATACAAATATATGTGTGTGTATATATATATATATATATATATATATATATATACACACACACACACACAGATGGTGACAAAATTATATACAGATTTTTAGGAAGGGAAAAAATTGTATTAAAATTGCAATACTCTATATATACCGATAACAAAAGATGAATACATGTCATGTATATATATATATATATATACCAGGGGTGCCAAAAAAATGTATACAAGTGGACACTTTGGTCAATGTTGCTCAAGTAGTAGTTTGCTGTAATCAGAACTGTCTGGACCCTGATGGTAACCACTTTGAGCACCTCTTGTAAATGCAGAAGTCAAACGTGACTTGTATTCATCTTTTGTTATCGGTACATATCGAGTATCACAATTTTAATAGTATTTTCCTGACTTAAAATGTGTATACATTTTTTTGGCACTATATGTAATATATATATATGTATATGTATATATACATACATACATACATATATATATATATATATATATATATATATATATATATATATATTCATTGTATTGAATAAAACACGAAATAAACTTAAGTGAATAGGCCTTCAGCTTTAGAGTATGAGCTGTAAAGGGAAATCATATTAACATTATTTATCATTCATTTCTTAAGATTCTAATTTCTCACTAAATGTGGCTACCAATATTTTTTAGGTTGCTTCTGATCACCCCTCAAATAGGACCCAACCTAATGAAACAAACAAACATACAATGCCCAAAAGACATAAAGACATTTGGGAATAGAATAGGACACTGCTTATATTAGATAGGAAAAGGAAAAATAACTCCTTGGTTCAAACAAAAACAAAACAACAACAAAAAAGCAACAGCCTGCAAACCAATATCAACACGATTTGGGGGCACGAAGCAGCCTGTTACCAATCTGTACCAAAGGCACTGCGCGCCCTTCCCAATCGCTCTGAACCTCAGGCACCCAAAGCTGCTCTCACTCCAAGGCTCCACGCAAAACATGCGCTCCCCAGGCCCCACACAAAGCAGTTTCCTTGTCCCACACTCCACACCGCTGGCCTAACCAACTCCGTGAAGCACACAGCCGGTAACACCCTGCCCGGCCTCCCCCAGCGCAGCCCAGCGGGGCACAAACACCGCACTCACCAAGACGTGACCCCGCGCACAGCACACAGCGCAAACCCTCCCCCCGCCCCCCACGGGCACAGCACGGGCCCCGGCAACAGCCTCACCCACCTGGGCGCTCAAGAGCAAGGCCTCACGTAGAGCAGCAGGTCGGCGCACCCCAGCCGGATGAGCTCAGTCCTGAAACACCTGCAAGCTTGGCCCCGGGCAAACACCGGCCAAGGCCCGCGCCCCGCAGAGCCAAGTGCCGACCACCAAGCAACCTTCACTGCGGGCACTACATGGTCCCCAGCGCCCTGGATCCGCGCACAGCACGAGCTGGGGGGTCTCTGGCTGCCTTCACCCCAACTCCTCAACACTTGGTTCACACAGCCCCGCGCCTCCTACCTGACCCACCAAGCAAAGCCCCCCCCCGCCCCCTCCCGCCCTTGCTCCGCCGCCGGCTCCGGGCCCCACTCCAGTTCGCCCCCGGAGAGAACGCTGTCCAAGCCCCTACCGGAGGATGCAGGTAGCAGGAGCACTTGGACCGCCAAGAGGATCCCAGCGAAGCGCCACGAAGAAAAGGGACTCGCGCGGCGGGGAGGTGGTGCTTTGCGCGGCGCGCAAGACACTGTCATTTTAGGGGAGATAAGCGGGAAACCTAAGGTACAGTGAACATTTACCTTTTTGAGTGAGGATACGAGACGCAACAATCCCAAAGCTAGGAAAGTGTCATTTGCGGAATCCCAGGGGGGCGTTGCCTGGCCCATGACACACCTGGGCCGGGCGGGGACAATCCGCGGGCTGCATGGTGAGGACTATGCACTGGGGAAAGCGTTAGGCCTGGAGCAGACTCGTGTGGCCCTGGCCTGGACCTGGGCCTAACCTACCTTTGCCCTCAGGTGGCTCTGGCTCTGCACCTATGGGGCTGAATGTTCTTTGGCTACTTACCTACCAGAAGCACCCCAGCAGCTGGCCAGCTGGCGGGAAGGAAACGGCTGACTCACCGCGCATTCATCGACAATTACCATTTTCAAAAGCTGCCCAGGTGATGCTGACTTACATGGAACGCTGAGAACTGTTTTCCTCAGAGGTGTTATTAGCAACGTGTGCATCTCAGTGGAAATATATCCCGCCCCATTTCTTCTGCGATACTGTCCTCAGTGCTATTCAGTTAGCTCATCGCGTGTGTATTGAGAATGTGCTATAAGCCAGGCACCGCACTAGGCCCTGTGGGTACCAAAGCAGGTAAGACTCTGCTCCTGCTTCCAAGGAGCCCAGTCTCTGAGGGGAGGGGTGGGCAGCCCTGTACACCCCCACCCAGCCATGCTCCACTCGGTCATGCTGCCAGTGCCCTGTGACACAGGAGCAGGGTTGCCTGAGGTGCTGTCTCACCAAAGAGGGCACATTCATATTTTTTAACCCACATTCACCTGGGTGGGCTCTCGACTTCTGTGGAGCTATCCTGCCACCCTGCCCCTTTGCCTGGCTGCCAGCTCGCCTATGGCAAGGCTCACAGGGAAGAAGGAAGCTTTGGGGAGACCCTCCAGCCCTCCCTCTGAGCTGGGAGAGGGAAGGTTGCATTCAGTCATAGATGCTGCTGAGGATGCATGAGGCTGGGAACAAGTCTCTGTGCAGCCTTCATGGATGGCTATGCTGGCCCTGCTGTGCTCAGCTTGGAGATAAATAAAAACGTTTTTCTTTTCTCTTCTTATCAGTAAATCAAGCAGATCCGCTGCCAGGGTGACACAGAGGGACAAGATGTGCACTGTCAAGGTGCCTGAATATATGTTTTTCTGAACTATGATGGATTTTTTTCCAATAGAGTCTGTATTCTGATCACCACCCCACGTTGACACTTTTATTATTTGTAGCTCAATTTCATGGAGCAGATTTGGTTTTCTTTCCCAAATGTAAGATTCTTTTCAAACAAATCACCCTAAGCCTCTGGTGGTGCCTTTGGTTTGTCCCTCTTCCTGGGAGGACATTTCTTCAGGACTGAATTCATGTAGTGCTGTGTGGAATAAAATCACTCATTTTCTCCAAGAAGCCTTTTGTTTCACCCCACTGGTTTCCAAAGAAGCAGGCTTTCTTTTTTATTATGAGAATAATAAAAGAAAGTAAAAGATAATATTTATTGAATGCTAACTCTGTAATAGGCACCTTCCATTTGGCTGTACATGCATGATGGCTTATTCATCACAATAGCTGTATGAGGAAAGTGCTAATATGAGCCTCATGTTACAGAGAAACAAATGCAGGCTCAAAGAGGGGTAGGAATCTGCCCAACATCCTAACATTGTAAGTTCGTAAGTGGCAGAGCCAGGATTTGAACTCAGGTCCTTCTGACTAGTGAGCACGGGGTCTTAGCCACAATACGTCACTAATGCTTCAGGCACAACCTCAGTTTCACATCTCATTTCACATAACGTTGCTCAACTCCCTGGATACGGAAGGTGGTTAACACAAAGGGAACCTGTTTCTATGGCCTACTTATATCTTTGCTTCCCTCAGAATTAGTGACAGAAGGAATTATGATTGAACATGGGGCACCACTCAGCTCAGGATGAGGTACTAACGCTCCCTCCCCCAAAACCCAGGGATCCCTCCTGCTTGGGTTCCAATGGGGTGGAAGTAATAGTTATAGCCCCACTGCCTACAGTCTGTCTTGGTAAGATGTGAATTTACTAAAATCTTCCAGGGGCTTTACTGACTGTACATTCTTCCTGGTGGCTTATCAAGAGAAAGATTTTCTCAACACAAATATATTCAACCTCATCGGGTCTGTGGCTGTGATCGTCATCGTGGGCTTTTACCTGGAATCAAGAACTGAATTATCAAGGTCAGTGTAGTACCTCTGAGATTCCCCTAAATAGCAAAGAATATTTCACCAACTTCTCCAGGGAGGACTTCCCCGTTCCCTCACCTCCCCCTCCTGGCCTCGCTTACTCACATTCTGTTAAGTTACAGCCTGGAAGTCGCTTACCCGTCTCTGTTCCATAGGCTTATTATACGTGGTGCTGAGCTGCCTGGCAACAGTTACCCCGTCAACCTGCTGTGGAGTTTGGTCAGTGGGTACACGTAGATGCACGGGAAGAGAGGTGCAAAACCACCTATAAACTCTACACGACCGGCCTCAAATGGTGCCTCCCTCCATCTGCATCACCTACCCTCATTTCCCCCAGTCACACATTCATTCATTCACCATTTATTCACTAGAACAAACATACTGAACACCTAATGTAGGCCACCACTGTGCTAGGCATAAAAGCAGTTTAAAAAATGGTCCCAGCTCTTAGCATGCTCAGAATCGAGTGGAGCTGGCAAACAATAAAATAACAGCTGTAATTCAGTGTGGTTAGGCGAATGGAAAACACTTTGGGAGCTCCTAGTGGGAAGGTCAGAGTGTCAATATGGCAGCCAAGGTAGACAGAATTGTCCGTACAAAGGCTTACAAAGAGGGAGAAAGCCAAAGTATAAGGGCAGAACCTCCCTATTCTCCATTACTTCAAATGCCCACTTTATTTTAGACCTGGCAGCCCAATGCTTCGTGAGCTCTTCCCCAGGTCCTGGAACTGAATGCTGATTTGTTTGTCAATTCCAGTTCCCATCGCCAGCAATCAGTCACGGCATGGACACGCGATGCTGTCCTCGCCAATGACGGGAAACGTGCTGGGGCTCCTGGGGACATAGTCCTCACTTGTAGAAAGAATCAGAGACATGCCCCTGTTTTGTCTTTGAACTTTCTGTGAAGATGGGCGCTTAGAGTGTCTGAAGCTGCCTTTCAGATATGACAAGGGAGGCCAAGAAAACTGCAGAGAAGCTGACAGAATCCTGATATTATTGAGTTACTAAACATACCAACCTTGTGACCACTTACTTGATATGTGAGATTATAAGTGTCCTTCTTATTTAACAGCTTTCCATTGGTTTTTCTGTCACTTGCAGCCTATAGAACCTTACTTGATGGAGCATATATGCCCCTCCTACCTTACTGCCTTCGTTTGTGTACTTCCTGCTACGACAGATGCCTTCTTACCAATGCCATCTGTTAAATCCCACACACCATGAGACCCACCTCAATGTCACCCACTTCCCCTCAAGCCAGTGTGATTCTCCCTCTCATCTTACTTCATCCCACTTTAGAAGGCATTCTTTCCTGCATCCTAGTTATTTCTGTGCTTGTCTTATTCCTACTAGATTGAAGTTCTCTGAGGATAGAGACTATGTTTTACGTTTCTTTGCAAACCCTGAAGTGCTACCCCAGTGTGTGACCTCAGTGGATGCTCAATAAATGATTGATACATTGAATGGGATGAAATGGGGTCTGGGGAGAAGTGAGACATAAACAAAGGAGAAGCTGTGATTTGGTGAAATAAGAAGTTAGAGGGAGACCCAGCGAGGCAGAGAGAGCATAGGCCTGAGAACCTGCAATATCAGGGCATGGAGAATCGTCAAGTTTAAAAAGCCATGTTGGATGGCATCTCAGGTGAGGGCTGACAGCACCAAGCTGGGTAGAAGTTGACAGTTGAGGATGAGGGACTCAGAAGCTAAAAATAACAAGCACACAGACAAATTTATACACAAACTTACAGCTCATCTTAAATAATGTCTTTGCGCCTGGAAAGACAACCTGACTCTGAAATCAGGGATGGTTGGTGTGACATGTACCTAACAGGTGAGATTTCTGGTAACACTGATCACTCACTGCCAGGTTCCCCTCTGCCAAGCCTTGGGAGCTATAACACTACCTCACAACAGCTGCCTGGGCCTCCGAACAGCTCCTGGTTGATGCTGGAGTGGCTTTGGAAATCCAAGAATGCATGGGAGCTGCAAAGGAAGTGATAAAATATATTTGTAGCAGAGCAAATTTCAGAACTTCTTGTGACATTCAAGGCTGCAGGGGAGTGGGCCAGACATGCCACAAAGGCAAGTGTGGAAGATGCTGCTTCTACGATCTGAGCTGGAAGTGAAAAGATGAGGAAGTGAGAGGTTTGAGTTTCATTTTGGGTGGAGAAGTGAGAAAGCAAAACTTCTTATTCCAGGACTTGAAATGTAAGAGAGGCCCCAGGGTTAGTGCTGAGGAATTGTCTCGTGGGCTGGATTGGATCCCTTTATTCTGGGTAGAGCAGAGTTGATTTATATCCTCCTCTACTTCTGCCATTTCCTCCTTCCTTTACCTTATTTATTTCCTCCCTTTCTCCCCTCTTCCTTCCCGAGAAGTATGGCTCCTACGTCTGTGAAGCAGTGCAGTGGCTTCAAAGGGATGAATTAGTGGCCAGGTTCATTTATGTCTGCAGCTACTTATAAGAAAGTGGAGACTCAGCTTGTGTGCAGAGCCAGCTTGGAATTGTGGACGTGGGCTAAGGGTGTCCATTTCTCAGGTGAAAACTTGAGTCGGGCCTCTTGCAGTTCTCAGCACTTGTGCTGGCCCTTCCCCTGATGTATCTGGCTGTTTACGGCATATTTCTGTGTCTTTGTTAGACTGATGGACATGCAGATAGACAGCCTGATGGAAGCCCACAGGAAATGATTGCATATGAAAAATAACGACTCTGTGCTCTCCTAAACATATTAGGTGACAACAACACTCCCCATTTTATAAAGATCAGAGGACTGGAAGTCAAGACAGTCAAGTTCTAGTCTAACTGCTCATGTGTGTCCCTGTGTTGAGCAACCTCTTCTCTTTCCTGGACTTCATCTTCTTTACCTGTAAAGTGAACACATTGGACTGAATGAGCCCTAACGTCCCTTCCAGAAATTTCACTTTGTGTTTCCAGGATTCCTGACAATGACAAAAGCAAGAATGAGTGCCGCCAACATTAAAGTCCTCACTGTTCCATGCCTGTTCCATCCAGGGAGCGTGGGCCCATGGTGACACATGGAGAGCACAAAGGCTTCAGATATTCTGCACCACAGGGAAGGGCTCTGCTGCCCCTTGACCCAGGCTGAGGGTGAAGCACAGTATAGATTTTTTTTGTATGTAATTTTCAATTACAGTTGACATGCAATGTTGTTAGTTTTAGGTGTATAATATAGTGATTAGACATTTTGATCACTTTAGACAAAGTGATCACCCCAAGAAGTCTAGTACCTATGTGACACTATACATTACAATATTATTGACATATTCCCTATGCTGTACCTTACATCCTCATGATTAGTTTTATAACTGGCAAAATCCCTTTTACCTTTTTTGCCCATCTCCCCCACACCCCTCCCATCTGGTGACCATAATGTTGTTCTCTGTATCTATGAATTTGTTCATTTATTTTGTTTTTTAGATTTGAAGTATAAGTAAAATCATATAGCATCTGTCTTTCTCTGACTTATTTCACTTAGCACAATACCCTCCATGCATGTTATCGCAAATGTTACAATTTCATTTTTTTATGGCACAGTAATATTCAATTGTATACATGTACCACCTCTTCTTTATCCATTCATCTATCAGTGGACACTTAGGTTGCTTCCACATCTTGGCTATTGTAAATAATGCTGCAATGAACATAGGGGTGCATTTATCTTTTCAAATTAGTGCTTTGGATTTCTTCAGATAAATACCCAGAAGTGGAATCGCTGGGTCATATAGTAGTTCTATTTTAAATTTTTGAGCAACGTCTAAATTGTTTTCCATAGTGGCTCCACCAATTTACAATTCCACCAACAGTGCACATGAGTTCCCTTTTCTTCACGTCCTTGCCAACACTTGTTTAATTTATTGATGGCCATTCTGACAAGTGTAAGGTGATATCTCATTGTGGTTTTAATTTGCATTTCTCTGATGATTAGTGATGTTGAGCATCTTTTCATATGTCTATTGGCCATCTGTATGTCCTCTTTGAAGAATATCATTTCAGGTACTCTGCCCATTTTTTTAATCGAATTGTTTAGGGGGTTTTGGTATTGAGTTGTATAAGTTCCTTATATATTTTGGATATTAACCCCTTAAGGATGTATCATTGCCAAATATCTTCTCCCATTCAGTAGGCTGTCTTTTGCTGGCCCTTCCCCTGATGTATCTGGCTGTTTACAGCTTATTTGTCAATGGTTTCCATTGCTGTGCAAAAATGTTTAGTTTGATGTAGTCCTATTTATTTTCTATTTTGCTTCCCTTGCCCGAGGAGACATATCCAATATATATATACATACATACATACATACATATACATATACATATACATATACATATACATATACATATACATATATATATATATATATATATATATATATATATATATATATATATACACACACACACATATATATACTAAAAGCAATGTCAGAGTTTACTGCCTATGTTTGCTTCTAAGAATTTTATGGTTTTGGGTCTTAAATTTAAGTCTTTAATCTATTTTGAGTTTATTCTTGTATATGGTGTAAGAAAGTGATTCAGTTTCATTCTTTTGCATGTATCTGTCTAGTTTTCCCAAGCACAATTTTTTGAAGAGACTGTCTTTACACTATTACATATTCTTGCCTCTATTGTCATACATTAGTTGACCATATGGGGTTTATTTCTGGACTGTGTATTCTGTTCCACTGATTTATGTGTCTGTTTCTATACTAGTGCCATGTTGCTTTGATTACTATGGCCTTGTAATAATAGATTGATATTGGGTAGCGTGATACCTCCAACTTTGTTCTTCTTTCTAAATATTGCTTTGGATATTTGGGATCTTTTTTGGTTCCATATAAATTTTAGGATTATTTGTTCTAGTCCTGTGAAAAATGACATTGGTATTTTGACAGGGATTGCACTGAATCTGCAGATTGCTTCAGGTAGTATGGACATTTTAATGATGTTAATTGTTCCTATCCATGAGCACATTATATGCTCCCATTTATTTTTGTCTCCTTCAGTTTCTTTCTACAACGTCTTATAGTTTTCAGAGTACAAGTCTTTTACCTTCTTGGTTAAATTTATTCCTCAGTATTTTGTTCTTTGATGCAACTGTAAATGGGATTTTTTTTCTTAATTTCTCTTTCCGATAGTTCGTTATTGGTGTATAAATATGCAACTAATGTCTGAATAACTGGCTCAGTTAGTATCCTGTATCCTTCTACTTTACTGAATGCATTTATTAGTCTTAATAATATTTTGGTGGAATCTTTAGGGTTCTCTATATATAGTATTATATCATCTGTAAACAATGATAGTTTTACTTCTTCCTTTGCAATATAGATGCCTTTAATTTCTTTTTCTTGTCTGATTGCTATGGCTAGAAGTTCCAATACTATGTTGAATAAAAGTGGTGAAAGTAGACATCCTTGTCTTGTTCCTGATCTTAAAGAAAAAGCTTTCAGCTTTTCACCATTGAATATAATGTTAGTTGTGTGTTTGTCATACGAGTATATGTCCTTTATTATGTTCAGTTATGTTGCCTTTATCCCCACTTTGCTGAAAGTTTTTGTTATAAATGGATGCTGGTTTTTGTTAAATGCTTTTTCTGCATTTATTGACAAGATCATATGATCACATCCTTCATTTTGTTTATGTGGTGTATCACATTAATTAATTTGCAGATATTAAACCAAACTTCCATCACAGGAATAAATCTCACTTGATCATGGTGTATTATCCTTTTAATGTATTGTTGAATTTGGTTTGTTAATATTTTGAGGATTTTTGCATCTATGTTCATCAGAGATATTGGCCTATAATTTTCTTTTCTTTTTGTAATGTCTTTGGTTTTGGTATCAGGGTAATGCTGGCTTTGTGAAATAAACTTAGCTGCCTTCCCTCCTTTTTAATTTGTTTGAATAGTTTGAGAAGTATGGGTATTGATTCTTCTTTGAATGTTTGGTAAAATTCACCTGTTTCATTCAACCTCTGCTTCATTTAATCTGATGTTGATTCCCTCTACTGTATTCTTCATTTCTAACTGGTTCTTTTTTGTTTTATACCACAATTTTTAATGTTTTATATATCTCTGTTGAACTTCTCACTGAGTTCATCTATTCTTCCCCTAAGTTCATTGAGCATCCTTTAACCAGTTTTTAATTCTGTATCTGCTAGATTGCTTGTCTCCATTTCCTTTAGTTATTTTCCTGGAGTTTTGTCTTGTTTGTTTCCTTATTTTGGCTGACTCCCTGTGTTTATTTCTAATACGGTAGATCTAATACATCTCTGGTCTTGGTCTTAGGTAATAGGTGTCGTGAGGGGACCAGTGACGCAGTCTCCTTTGTAAACTGAGCCATGTTCTCCAGGGGTGTCCTTTGTGTGAGTTGTACGTGCCTGTTTATTTGGGTCTTGATTGTTGTTGGCACATCCATGAGAAGGGCTGATCCTCAGGCTGACTTCAGGCTATGAGGGCTGGCCGGAGCTACAGTAGACAAGCTGACGTGTGGGGGCTGACTCCACTATGGAGCAGCGGTTACTTTAGTGGAGCTCTGATGCCAGCTAAGTCTGCCCTTTGGATGTGTCATTTGTAAAAATGGTTGATGGTTCCCTGGTGTGGTTTGAAGCAGCCATTGGGTGTTTTGGTTCTGGAGCCTCTTGGGAGGGGCTCTGGTGCAGGCCAAGATCATCCCCTGCTTGTGCTGGGCTTACAGCCAGCTGGTAGGAGCTACAAAGTGATTTGCAATAGGTTGCCACTTGTGTTGGGCTTGGAGGTGCTTGGAAGAGGGTATGCTGGGAACGGTGTCCTGCTGCCACTTGTGCCAGGCTTGCAAGTCTTTGGTGGGCACCACTATGTGAGCTGAGGCCAGCTGCTACTTTTGCTGGGCTTGTGGTTACTTAATTGCAGCTATGTTCCAAGCTAAGCATGGCCACGACTTATGCCAGACTTGGGGCAACCTGAAGGGAGTTACAATGGAAGTTAAGACCAGTAACCATTTGTACTGTGCTTGGGGCCACCTTACAAGAGGAACAAGGCACACTGAGGCCTATTGCTGCTTGTTTGGATGGGGTTTGTGGACCTTTTAGAAATTTTAGGAAGTCCTCACCGTAAGTCACGATAGGCCACTTGTGTGGAACAACTGCTTAGAAGACGCTTGGGCCTGGTGTGTGAGTTGGATGACGCAAGGTCTGAAGGAACCACCAGGGGGCGTTGAACGGTATTACCCATGTTAATGGAGAGCTCACATTTGGTGTCTGCCAGCGATTGGCCAGCTGGGTGGGAGGAGAGTTCAGAAAAGGAACAGTGGTTTCTGTTAGGATTTCTGTCTCCTGGGAGCGCTACTGATCCCTGCCGCCACAGCCCTCAACCTGAAGCTTATCAATTTAGCTCCTTCCCATTTCTTCCTGGCACTTTCTGAGCTGCTGCGCTTGCACTGGGGTCCTGAGTCAGTTAGTTTGTGAGCAAGTGACTCTGTGTTAGATCCCTTTCAGACCAGAAGTGCCTACGTCTCCTCCAGCCCTCCGTCTTACTGGGACAGAGTTTTTAAAGCTAGATGTTATGGGGACTCCACTTTCCAGCACTAGTTCCCCAGACTGGGACACCCAGTGTGGGGCTGGGACTCCTTGATCCTCAGGGCAGACCTCCACAGCAGGGATATCCCTCCCAATTCTTAATTGCCACACTGTGGGTGTGGGACATGCCCATTCCATATTTCCCCCTCTCCTATCAGTCTTGAGGTGGCTTCTTTTTTATATTCTTAGTTATAGGAATTCTGTTCAGCTAGTCTTCAGGTGGTTCTCGATGATGTTCTATAATTTAGTTGTAATTTTGGTGTGGTTGTGGGCTGAGGTGAGCACAGAGTTCACCTACTCCACCATCTTGACTGGAAGTCAGTCTGAAGCTTTTAAGATAAGAAAATAGATCTCTTTCCAGAAAGACTTGTGTGTTTCAGTCAGCTACTTCTGCACTGCGCCCTGGGGGGTTAGCCACAGCTAACTGGCTGAACCCTTTAAGAACTATATCTCAGTTCTCTATAGCCTTTGACTTTCAAAGCAGGATGTTTTGGTAGCCCATCTCTCAGGTGCAGAACTTAAAAGATGGGGTGCTAGATGTGGGGTTCAAACACTTCACCCCTCAGGGAGAAGCTCAGAGATATGAGTCCCCACCTGACTGTGGGTCACCATGCCATGGGTGGGGTGTATGGAGAGATTGTGTCTCAGCCTCTCCTATCCATTTTGAGTGTTTTTCTCTCCACCTGATGTGTGGAAGTTGGTCAGTAGTTTTTGGATCTCTTTGAGGGAATTTTTCCATGTGTAGCTGTAGATTTGGTGGTTGTGAGAGGAGGTGAGTTAAGGATCCTCCTATGTCACCATCTTGAATTGGATGTTCAGGTTACAAGACCCATTAACAGTTAGCTAGAGAGAGTTTTATTATACTTATTAAGGAACCTTTAAGTATTTTGGTGCAGTGATATTTTAAAGAAGGAAAGTGAGAAGCAGAAAACAATTTTCTTTTACTTTCTTGAGAAGTTATTTCTGTCAATGTTAAGAAACATCCAAACCTGTAGAGAACTGTTATGAGTTTATTTGAGCCAAAACTGACAATTGCTGGGAAGCAAGATCCCAAATACTTTGGAGAATGATAACTTTGTATTCTCTTTTACACATTTGAAATTAAGGAGGGAACGTAAGAAAGATTATATGAAGGTAGAAGAAAGCAAGGCAGGAACTGGATTACAGGATAGTTAAGATTCTGTGTTCTCTTGAGGGTGGTTACACATATTTTAAAGGTATGTTTACCTAGATGCACAAAAACAATGGACAGGGCTTGCTTAAGGCAATAAAACTTTTACCAAAAAAGAGTATATGCCTAGGGTGTGACTACCTACCATGACCTGCCCAGTTAGGAATTTATGACCTGATCACCCTGTGCGGTTACATTCCTAGGACCCCCTTTTTGTCCACATGACACAAACCTTTTGGACTTGTAAAAATATCCAACTGATAGTATTTCCTATTCACACTCTTGTGTATATGTAATTTAAAATTATACTAACTGATTGAAATATACATATGCATAGAATATGTTCCAAAAATATAAGATTTAGGGTTCAAATGAAAGCATAACGGGTATTTGAAAAAGATAGCCAATAATATAAAAAATGTTTAAACTCTTTATGACTGAAAAATGTACTTTTATTACATAGCCCAAACCAGGTGATTAATACAAAAGAAGATATTGCTGTAAAAGTTGACATAGGGGAGCAATTTTAAAATGAAGCCAGAGCACCATTCTAGAGGAACTGCCTTGCATGTCTTGCTCTTTGAATCTTTGGAATGTTTGCACTGGGCAAAAGAACCTTTGGACTGGGCCAAAGCAACATTGCCTTACAAACAAAGGTTTGCAAAGCCAGCAGGACTGCAGCTCCTGACCACAAGGACTAAGAATTGTGGACTTTCTATCAGAAGATAAAATCAGTAACCAATCATGCACAGCTAAGGAGTCACTCTGCTTGTCAATGCCAATAGAAATTCTTTCTTCTTCTCATGTAATTACTCCATTCTAGTTCTCATAAAACCCCTTTGGCTTCACCCTGTAATCAGGACACTATACAGGTTTCTGCCTGAATCTGTGCTGCAAGAATTGCAATTCATTGGTCCCAAATAAAAACCTGTTGGCTCTCATTTTAGCTTTTAAATTAACATCATAAAACCACGAATACCAAAATTCTTAAAATTGTATTTTTGATTTCAAAGACGTTTCAAAAACTGCAGGAAAAAATGTCACTAAAAATCAGAAATTCCAAATTACCTAATTTTGGTCTACGCTCCAGGATTTATTGTCTTTCATAAATTGTAAATTACTTCATTAAAATTTAAGTTTGATTTTTAAAAACGCTATTCTCCTTAGAAGATCTGTGTTTTTCTGTTTTTTTTCTATTCTAAGCCCACCTTTTTCAATTTTTATAGATAAAAAGTCAGGTAAAGTTAATTCAGTGCCTATAAATCTCATCCCTCTCACTAACTTTAAGTTTATTTAACCCATCAGTTGCTGTAAATTACGAGAACATTAACAGGAAAAACAAATAGTGTTGCTTCTGATTCCCCAGTTTAACGTACATAAATAAAAAGTCTAAATGAAAAGAAATCAAATTGGGTATTTGAATGAGATACTTACAGAGCTTCTTATTAACTACCTAACTTATACAGACAAATGGAAGCTTTCATCCTAAAAATTACAGTGAATACAACTGTCAAAGTCCCCACAGTGAACTATTTAAATTTAACCCTGCCACTAGCCCAATTTAGGAACTAGAATATACCTACGGTAGGGAAGGCCCCATAATGATCTAAGATTTGCTGCAGAACTTAAACATTAAACCCCACAAAAAATTTTCTTCCAGTTATATATATAATAGTTGAAGCAAGTCTGCACAGATTACTCTTGTTGCAATAATGTTAAAAGCAGCTGAAGATATTTTTAGTAAGGAAATGTAATTCCGATGGCACACTAACACAGCACATTTTAAAAATAGATGGCATGCAAAACAGAGTACAAACAAAAGTGACACGAAAGTATGTCAAGAGTGAGAAGGACCATTAAATTAGAAGAAACACGCTTTAATTTACCCTTTCTTCTCTCTGCGAAGACATGTGTACACGCAGGTGCAAATTACTGCAATGCCAACAACTACAAAAAAACAGAGAATAAATGACACGTATCTCTGAAAAATAATTTCCAAGATTCAAAATCTAGCAGAAGAAATTAATATTGGTTACATTTCTGTGGTCAGAAATATTCTTTTATTTAAGCACATATACATTTATATTCCACCTGGACTATTTACTGTCTAAACGCAATTCCCTGGAATCACTAAAACAGTCCACACAGTAAGTCACAGCAGAGTCCTTGCTTAATTTAGAAAATTACCAAAAGCATATATGGAATACAAACTCTTATGACTAATCTTCTTGAAAAAACATGTATTAATTAGAATTTGTTATAAGTGGACATATAGAATATAAAATAATATATAATCACCAACATGAGGTGGTATATCATATAAAATGTCAGGTATTTATTGACTGGTTTACTTAATTTCAACCTATAAAAACTATAGAAACTGCAAAATCATTAAAAAATAATACTTCTTCACAGTAATATTTTGATTTAAGTGGTATCCAAGCTTGGGATACTTACGTATAGTAAGAATAATCAAAGCAATGGTTCCTGGATCTGAGGAAAAATGAAAACAGTTTTGAAGATATTGAGCATATATGGGTCCTAGATAGTAGTTGCATTTTAATTTTGATCAGATAATCTAAAAACTACAGCAAAAACACTTACCAATCTAGTTTTAGTATGACTGCTAGTGCATCTATATTATTTTGATCACAGAACACTTCGAATAGATTCCAGATATAGGATCCACCTGTGAAACTCTTAATAGGAACCTCACTTGTCATTGTTCTGTGCTATAGTTACCCCACCAGGTTATTTAGGAAAGATTACAACACAATTAGAATTCATAAGATTAGAGAAAATTACCGATATGTGTCTACACATACTACCACTTACATTTGTCATGGTATCTATAATATGAAAATAACTGTAAATATCAATTATTAATAATAATTGGTGACATCTTATTTCTTCCCTAACTACAAATAAATCAACATGATATTTTCATGTAGAACGCTATGGTCTTATAATGCAGGCTTATTAATAACTAAATAATACCTAATTCCTCAAAGTCTTCAATTGATGGTAATTCATTGGGATTGGGATATCCTAAAAAAAAAAAAAGAAAAGAAAAAAAAGGAAATAGTTAAAACAAACAGAAAGACTAAATAAAGCTTAAAGATCTATAAATTCATTGTTTTTGATTGTTTGCCTTTGTATAAAAGTGCTTATAATTTCAGTTTCCTTATTAATTATATTAGTGTTGCTCATTAATGATGGTATCAGAAAATCTTAGAAATTTATATTCAGTGTCAACAACATTTTTCTTCCTGTCCATTGACATTTCCTGTGACAATATTGTGTGGTACAATAAGCAAATTTATCATTACTGTATTCTCAGAATTAGCCTTGTGTTTAATGTGATGCTACCCAAATTTTTTTTTAAAAGTGGAGGGCTTGAAAGTAGGTTAGAAGTTGATCTGGATTAGAAAGATTCTTTAACAAAATAAAGGTCATTTATTAAAAAACCCATAGCTAACATTATAGTCAATGGTATAATTTTCCCTTAAGATTAGCAACAAGAGAGGATGCCCACATATGCCACTTCTAGTCAACATAATACTTGAAGTTTGGGTCAGAGTAATTAGGTAAAATAAGAAATAGAAACCATCAAAATTGGCATGGAAAATATAAAATTATCTGTTCATACATGACATGATCTTTTACATAGAAAACACTAAAGATTTTACATACACAAATACCCCAACCTGACAGAATTAATAAATGAATTCAGCAAAATTGTATGCTATAAAAATCAACATGCAAAAATCAGTTGCATTTCTAACATCAAAATAAGCAATCCAAAAAGGAAATTAAGAAAACAATTCCACGTATAATAACATCAAAAAGAATAAAATACTTTAGAATAACCAAGGAGGTAAAAGACTCATATACTGAAAATAACAAAATAGTACAGAAAGAAATTAATGGAGACAAAAATTAAAAAAAAAAAAATCTTGTGTTGATGGACTGGAAAGCCTAATATTAAGACATAAATACTACAAAAAAAGCCAAAAAACGTATAGATGAAGTGTAAACCCTATCAAAATCCTGAGGATGCTTTCTGCAGAAATAAATAAATAAATAAGCCCATCCTAAAATTCATATTGAATCTTAAGGCACTCAGTGTAGTCAAGGCAATCTTGAAAGAGAAGAGACAAGTTGAGAGGACTCATACTTCTTGATTTCAAGACTTACTACAAAGCTACAACAATCAAAACAAAATGACACTGACATAAAGACATACAGACCAATGTAATTGAATAGAGGGTCTCACATATATGGTCAAATGATTGTCTACAGTGAGCTTCTAAGAACATTTAGTAGGGAAAGGGCAGATTTTTAACAAAAGTTTCTTGGGAAATTGGATATCTACAAGCAAAAGAATGAAGTTCGACCCTTATCTTATATCACATACAAAAATTAGTTCAAAATGGATCAACACTAAATATAAAAGCTAAAACTATTAAACTAGTAGAAGAAAACATGGAGGACAATCTTCATGCTGTTTATCTGGCAGTGCTTTCTTGAATGTGACACCAAAAGCATAGGCAACAGAAGAAAAAAATAAAGAAATTGGACATCTTTTGTGCATCAAAGAACACTATCAATAGAGTGAAAAGATAACTCACAGAATGAAAGGAAACATCTGCAAAAAAATCTGATAACGATCCAATATCTAAAATATATAATGAACTCCTAAATATCTGTAAGAAAAATACCAACCCAATTCAAAAATAGGCAAAGGACTTGATAACATTTCTCCAAAGAAGATATTACGAGGTCTGACAATTACATTCGCAAACTCATCCTAGAAAAAGTGCTACATACCTCATTGCTGAATTGCTGACTATGGTCACTTTAGAAGTACTCCCCTTGGGAAGCTATGCACTGATGCCAGTGCCTAGTTCACCCTTCAAAGCAATTTTGGAACTCTTTTTCTGGAATGGCCATCAGAGCTGTCGTCGTATTACCCTTGATGTCCTGAATGTCACCAAAATTTCAATATTTCCTTTATCTTCGGGAAAAGAAAGAAGTCATTGGGGGCTAGGTCAGGTGAGTAGGGAGGGTGTTCCAATACAGTTGTTCATTGGCTAAAAACTCCCTCACAGACAGTGCCATGTGAGCTAGTGCATTGTAGTGATGCAAGAGCCACGAATTGTTGGTGAAAAGTTCAGGTTGTTTTCGTCTTTTTCACACAGCCTTTTCAGCACTTCCAAATAGTAAACTTGGTTAATTGTTTGTCCAGTTGGTACAAATTCATAATGAATAATCCCTCTGATTTCAAAAAAGCTTAGCAGCATCGTTTTGATTCTTGATTTGGACTGACAGAATTTTTTTGGTCATGGAGAATTGACTGACTTCCATTGTGCACTTTGATACTTTCTTTCGTCATATTGGTACACCTGTGTTTCATCACCAGTGATAACACGGCCCAAAACATTGTCTTGCCTTTCCAAAAGGTCTTGGCAAACTTCGACTGTCCGTTGCGTTTTGTTCATTGGTGAGCTCCTTTGGGACCATTTTTGCATACACCTTTCTTATGCCAAGATTTTCAGTTAAGATTTTCCTAACTGTTTCTCTATCAATGTTTACTTGGTCTGATATGCTTCTCACACTCAGCCAAAAATTTTGTTGCAGAATTTGATGATTTTTGCAATGTTTTCATCAGTTCTGCTCATTACTGGCCGCCCTGACCTCTGTTCATCAGTGACCTGTTCTTTCCCCTCAGAAAAATGTTTAATCCATTTGCTGTTTTCTTCATGGCATTATCCCCATAAACTTGGACTCCCATGTCCCTGATTTCGGTTTTACTCTTGCCAAGTTTAACAAGAAATATAATGTTTGTTTGTTGCTCTACTTCAAGCTCAGACATTCTCTCAATGGCACACAAAAAACACTCACCAACATAATGAATGCCACTCAGCAGGACACCGCCACATACCAACATGAACACAGCTGTGAGACACTGATATACCAAGGTTATGAAACCTTACTGAGCTGTTTGTACAGGGCTGCCAATGTAAGTGCACGGTGGTAAGTTCGTGAACTTAGTTGTCAGACCTGTACAAACAGCAAATAAGCACATGAAAAGATGCTCTACACATCACTAATCAAGGAGGAAATGCAAATAAAAACCACAGTGAGATACTACTTCACATATTTTACCTACCAGGTATAGGATTGTTATTAACGAAAAACAGAAAATAATATGTGTTGGCAAAGAGTTAGAGAAATTAGAACCTTTGTGCATCACTGGTGAAAATGTAAAATGGTGCAGCTGTGACAGTATGATTGTTTCTCAAAAAGTTAGATACAGAAATACCATAAATCCCAGCAATTCTACTCCTAAGTATATACCCCCAAAATTGAAAACAGGGACTCAAACAGATACTTGAATGACAATATTCAGAGAAGCATACTCAGAATAGCCAAAGGTGAAATCAAGCCAAGCGTCTACCAACAGATGAATGGATAAACAAATGTGGTATATATAAACAATGGAATATTTTCAGCCATAAAAAGAAAAGTTCAGATACATGCTACTCTAAGATGGATGAACCCTGAAAACGTTATGCTATGTGAAATAAGCCAGACAAAAAAGTACAAATGTAAAATTCCATTTATATGAGGTACCTAGGATTGTCAAATTCATAGATATAGAATAGGGTTACTGGAGTAGAGAAGAGGGGAATGAATGGGCAATGACTGTTTAATGGGTAAAAAGTTTCAGTTTGGGAAGATGGAAAGTTTTGAAGATAGATAGTAGAGATGGTTGCACAACAACGTGAATGTACTTAATGACACTGAACTGTACACTTAGAATGTATAATTGATAAAAATAATTTAATAAAAGTTGATCCAGAAAAATTAACATGAGAGTAGCCTGCACACTTCTGAACAGGAAGTGTTCTGCAAGATATTAAAATATATTACAGCACTACATTTAAGAAAACGATTTGATGCTGGCACAAGAACAGACATAATCTAGGGAACAAAAATGAAGCCTATGAATTTAATGCATGATAAAACAATTGGAGAGAAAACAACTTATTCCACAAATGGTGCTACTTAGCCACTTGATGGGACCCAATCTCATTCTATATAATATGGTGAATTTCAGATGTACCAACAATTTGAATGCAATCAGAATACATGGTTGAAATGTTTACATAATTTGAGCACAGTGAAACTTAAAGCTTTTATAAGAAAGACACAACACTCATTGTCATTAGGGACAAGATCGATACACCCTACCATCTAAATGGTATATAAATGACTTCTGCATATAAATGACCAATGATAGGAAAAAAGTTAAATAAAATATGGTATATGTTAAAGTTATCATTATAAAGGATGGGGATAAATCTTAATATAACCCCAATCTAAGACAGTAAGTGTAAAATGTGAGAGTTTTAGAAAAATGTGAACAGCACAATCCCATTTCTGGTTAAGAAAAAAGGAAAAAAATGCTAAAATATGTATAACTATAAATATAAAGATATTTAAGTACAGAAATAGTAAAAAGACACCTAAACTATTAACAATGATTAACTCAGAAAATGGACTAGACAAAGAAAAGGAGAACTAATTTTTTATTCTGTATACTTTTGTAATGTTTGAAAATTTACAAAAATACATTTGTATACTACTCATGTAACAAAGTTATAAAAAGGAATCTATATCCATTAGTAGAGTATAAAAATCTTAAAAGAAAACTGACTAGTAAAATTAAGGCCAAAAAAACCTGGAAAAAATGTTCACTACATTTTAACAGGCCTTTAATTTGTAATGAGCTCTCACAATCAACAAAAATAATATTTTAGAAACCTAACAGAAATGAGCAAAGGACATGAATAAATAAATGTAAACGTAGAAGATTTAGCCTCATTAATAATGAAAGCAATGCAAATTAAAATAAGACATGACTTTTCACCCATCACCTTATGAAATCCTTAACAGTATAAATTGGATAAAGTCACTGAACCTGGATATCTTGAAACTGGAGGCTTGGTTGCACGAGTAGGCTTAACACCTGGAAAAATAAATTTGATTTCATTCACTAGCATTTTCAATACAAAATTATGAATATGATTTTTTTATTTCTTGGAAAGATCAATTATGTCTCAAAATGAAAAATATACATACTATCCGAACTTTGCATTTCTACTTCTGGGAATATGACCTAAATACATATTTACACAGGTACATAAAGATATATTCATAAGAATGTTCATTATAATTTTATATTTATAATGGAAATCCTAGAAGTAATAATAAATCATAAAAGTAATGTGTTCAGAGAAAACATTTATTTATAAGAATACCATCCAGTAGTATCATACCACATGATCTGTATACTTTTCCACTTAATGTTTTATGAACCTAGTTTCGTTATTAGCACAATCAGATCTACTTTATTATCATATATGTTGCTATTGATTCTTTCCACATAGTTTTTCTCTAACTGATGATTAGAAAAGATGATTAATAATCCCATGAGGAGTTTTGATTTTTGATTTAAAAAAAAGTCCCTGTTGTTTCTCCTTTTCATGAACTTTTCCTCACAATCAACTCTCTTCTCTTTGAAACACTGAACTCTATCAGTGCTTATAAATCCTTAATGAATTCTTATGGTCAACTCTTTCAAAAGAGCATATCAACAAACAGTATCCCACAGTGCACAAACCCACTAGGACCACGTAAGTAAACATGGACGTGTTGATGAGCATAAAGTTCACCTGTAATCGTAACATAGCAGTCCACCAAAAAACCATCTCTTTTCCCCCAAACCTCACAGCACTCAGCTAAGGTACTCAAGGTGGTTACAAGGCACCAGGTACACACGAATTGTAAAAATGTGTTCTATTACCACATTTACATGCATAATTCCCCTCAATCCTTTAAAATATTGGGAAACCAGAAATATACCAACAAATTAGAAGCCAGGAATTGAGATTTACTTGAGTGCAACACTCTCAGATGTAACAGGAAACTAAGCCCGCAGAGAGGATGTTACTGGAACAAGCAGAGCCTAACCAGGACCCTGAGCGAGGTCGGCCCAGGCTAATGCTCTTCCCACGATGCCTGTCTCTGGTTTCTGCTTAAACCAAAGAGAAGCCAGGGATCGCAGCACTGAAATCAGGAAGACACTCCTCCCACTGTATCTAACAGTCTCTCAAGTCTTAAGCAGAGCAGTTGATCAGTTGTCCATGCAACACGTCCTCCATTTCATTTTAATAAATAAGGACTTTCCGTGCCTTTCAGTTGCTATGAAAAATAAATAAGGACTTTCCCTGCCTTTCAGTTGCTATGAAATAAATAAGGACTTTCCCTGCCTTTCAGTTGCTATGAAATAAATAAGGACTTTCCCTGCCTTTCAGTTGCTATGAAATAAATAAGGACTTTCCCTGCCTTTCAGTTGCCAAATAGAAATTCCCAGTAAAGACAAAAAGAATAACTTATGAGGTGGGGAGAGGTGGAGTTGGCAGAAATACCAGTCTGTTCTGGAAGACAGCAGTAATTTCCCAGTTCAGATTGGACTACATAAAAAAGGAACTAAACTTGTTGCAGTCTGGGAAATGAAACACAGTCCTGGACCAGGAAGACATGTGTCTCCCATCCGAGACCCATATCTGAAACCTATGTAACTTTACTAACCATTGTCCCCCCAATAAACTTTAATTTAAAAAATAATAATGTGTCAACAGATCACTTTTAAAAAGAATTAAAACAGCAAAATTGGTGACACAAAAACATACATGTTAGAAAACAAATGCCACAGCCCTTCCTCTTCACTAATACTAATTGGAGTGATGCTCTAAGTGATATGAGCTTCCTTTAAGAGCCTCCTGCATGTCAGGCACTGTGCTAAGTGCTTTAAGTGCAACCAATTTAAGCTTTATCATCATCCAATAGTTAAGACATTAAATCATTGTACATATAAGTAAATATATTTGAAGTTTAAATAACTTGCCCAAATTTACATGCCTGTTTATATCTGTGGACTATGGCAAATAATTTTAGAATCACTAAGAATAAGAAATAAATGGCTGCAAATGTGTGCTTCCTCCTCCTATTACTAAAAGTGATAAATGAATGGATATAACATGATTTTAATGTAAGAAGTTACTAAATGTGAATGACTTAAAATAAGAGGTTTTATATTGAGAGGAACTAATATTGAACAACATAATAATACAGGATTAATCACTTGGGAATTATCACTTTCTTTTCATTTATATGAATTATGACTTTATTTATTTAGATAAAAATTCACGATTCAATTTATCCTGAAAAATGGTTGCTTTCCATTTTTATACATAAAAATACTGAACAAGAGAAATTTATATACCTGTATGATGTACAAAACGTGCAAAGGATGCTATGAAAACATAAAATCACAACAGCAAAATTCTGTATGAACTTTATGTCATACATCTGTTATGGATATGAATACAAGACAGAGTTAATTACTAAAATTGCCTCTTTTCAATTATCATTGACCGTATCATTGATATTTAATGTCAAAGAAATAAAACCTTAAAAAAACAAGAGGGAAAATGATACAATTTGTACCTTTAATACACGTTGGCATCTCAGGCTCCCAAGTATTGTTTCCACCACAGAACACTGGGTTGCTGCCATTAAGATAGAAACCTGACAGGCATTCAAATAAAACCACCGCTTGGTAGGAAAATTTTTCTCTAGTTCCTGATACCAGTTTTCCATTCTTGAGTACTGGATATTCACATTTGACCACTGAGAAGTAGAGAAATTCCAGAATTAATAGAAAGTTGCTTTAACATAGTACCAAAAAAAAAAAAAAAAAAAAAAAAAAAAAAAAAAAAAAAAAAAAAAAAAAAAAAAAAAAAAAAGCAAAATAGTAATTTCCAGTGGAAAAAGGCAAGGGATGGAAAACAAGATGTTAAATTTAAAATAAATAAATAAATAAAAAGACTTTATTTGTGCGTTTTATAATTCCAGGCAAACAGATTTAGAGAAATCTAATAACGTTTCTCTACCTAGAACAAACTGTCATTATAGTTTATTGGCTTCTTACATTTATTTTTTACTGCAAATTTTGAGAAAGGTCTGACTACTAGATACAAATTCTGGATAAGTTCAAATGCAACTTTTGGTACTCTTTTAGCTCTAGGAATTTTTAAAAATTTAATGCAGACAGTAATTATAGTACCCTGCTTTTTCAGAAAGGCAAGAAAGACTCTTGTGGGAGGATAATAGTAAAATTCCAACATAAAGGTTGAAAAGAAGTTAATCATGCAAAGGTATGCAAAAAGAAAGTCCTCAGGTAGCAACATATACAAACTTGGGATGTCAAAATAGAAAGGCCAGTGCAGGTAGGGCCCCGTTTTCCAAATACTTTGGACTGCAACTCAGAGATCAAAAACCACATTTTAGACTGTACACCATTAAATCAGCACACAGAGCTGAGATAAAGTTAAAAATTAATAGAGTTCAAATTAGTATAGTCTGGTTATTTCCCATTCTACTCTACTTCTCAAGTAAAATGCTGGTCATGAACTTCTAGATTGATTTCAGGATCCAGTATGGGTTTGGTAGAATTTGGAAAAAACAAAAGCAAAAAAACACTGGGCTGGGCAGTGAGTACAAGAAAACGTCTTACGTGATAAATCTGAGCAACAGAAAGGGCCCATAATGTAACAGCCTTTTGAACCATAAGAATGTTCTTCCATGTTGCCTGTGGATGTGAATTTCCATCAAGTATCTTTTCCCTTCAGATTGAAGAAGTTCATTTAGCAATTCTTGTAGCGCAGTTCAGGTAGTGATAGTTCTCATAGCTCTTTTCTCTTTTTTTGAAAATGTTTTTATTTCACTTTCAGTTTTGAAGATTTCTCCCTGACAGAGATTTCTAAGTTAAGTATTTTATTTTTCTTTCAGCACCCTGGTAAATACTGTCTTCTAGTCTCCACAGTTCCTTAAGAGAAGTCAGCTGTCATTCTTACTTAGAGGGGTGGGAAAATGTAATTTTTCCCCCCATATCACTGACTGCTTTTACTTTTATCTCTTGTTTTCAATAGTTTTGTCATGATGTATTTAGTGTTTTTAATTTTTTGATAAATTAAATTTATCCTACTAGGGTCACTAAATTTCCTGCACTAGTAGGATTGCTGTATCAGATAAAATTTCGATAATTTTGGCTTGCATTTTTTCAAATAATTTTCTACATTGTTCTCTCTTCTTTCTGAAACTCCAATTACATGTATGTTTAACTGCTTGCTATTCTCTTACAGTTCTGTAAGTCTCTCTCTTTACAATCTTTATTTTCGAATCATATTAGATTTGTATTGTCATGACTTCAAGTTCACTGACGTTTTCACTGTTGTGCCAATCTGATGTTAACTGCACCTAATGATTTTCTTTTAAGTTGGGATTACTGGATATAATTTTAAACCAGTCAGATTCACCCTTTTAATTGTACAGCTGTATGAGTTTTGATAAATACAAGTAATCATGTAGTTACCACTACGACAAAGGCATAGAGGTTTCATTATTTCATAATCCTTCTTCACGCCACTGTGTGATTAACCTCCACTCTCTGCACCTACCAGCTAGCCACTACTGTCTTAAATCTTCATTGTGTTACTTTTCCAGAATATCATCAATGAGATCATATCCTTCTGAGTATGACTTATTTCACTAAGCTTAACACATTTGAGTTTCATTCCTGTTGTTGCACGCATGATTCAGGAGCTGCTTCCTTTTTATTGCTGAGTATTTATCCCATTGTATGCATGTACCAGTCGGTCATCCATTTTACTAGCTGAAGGACATGTGGGTTGTTTCTAGTGTGGGATGCTAAGGTGGTTATGATTATTCTCATACAAGCTTTTATGTGAAACTGGGTTCCAAAGTGGTCGTACCACTTTGCATTCTTACCAGCAATGTATGGGACTTCCAATTGCTCCATATCCTTGCCAATACATGCTACTGCTAGGTTTTAGTTTTTGTTTTAAATTTCAGCCACTTTAAAAGGTGTTTAGTGGTATCCCTTTGTGGTTTTCAATTACATTTTTTGTACATACTAAAGATATTGAGCAATTTTTCATTTTCATTTACTTTTTTTGCCATCTGAATATCATGTTAAGTGAAATAGGTCTGTTCAAATCTTTTGCCTATTTAAAAAATTGGATTGTTTTATTATTTAGCTTGTTGAGAGTTCTTTATACATTATAGATAAAAGTTCACTATCAGATCTGTGCTTTGCAAATATTTTCTGTGCATTGTTTTTTGTTCGTTTGTTTGTTTTTGTTTTTGCATTCTCTTAACAGTCTTTTGCAGGCCAGAGGTTTTGAGTTGGGAACATCCAATGTACTAAATTTTTTTAAAGGATCATGCTTTATGGGTTGTATTTAAGAAACATTTAGCGAGGTCCAAGTATTTTGTTTTCTTGTAAAAGTCTTATAGTTTTAAGTTTTATGTATAGGTCTATGACCCATTTTGAGTAAATGTTTGCATATGGTGCTAAAATAGATTCAGATTCTTTTTTTTCATATGGCTGTCCAATTGTGCCTGTATCATTTTCGAAAAGATTATCCTTTTCCATTGAATTGTTTGTACACCTGAAATGAAAATCAACTGGATGTATTTCAATGGTCTAATTCTAGGCTCACTAGTCTGTTCCATTGCTCCATATGGCTATCCTTTTATGAATACCACACTGTCTGAATTATATACCTTATATTATGCTTTATATAAACTCTTGACATCAAGTAGAATGCATCCTTCAATTACTTCCAAAATTGTTTTGACTATTCTAGTTCATTTGTCATGCCACATACATTTTTAGAATCACTTCATCAATTTATACAAAAAATCCCACTGGCATTTTTCTTGGGATTGTGCTGAATTTTTAGATCACTTACAGAGAATGGATGTCTATATTATACTGAGTCTTCCCATCAATGACTAATATATATCCCTTCATATATTAAGGTTTTATTTTTTTCCTTACATTTATTGGGGTGATATTAGTTAATAAAATTATATAGGCTTCACAGTGTACAATTCTATATCATTTATATATTGTGTTGTGTGTCCACCACCCAAAGTCAAATCTCCTTATGTCAACACGTATTTGACCCCCTTTACCCTCTTCTACCTTCTGCCTTCCCCCCTTATTCTCTGGTAACCACTAAACTGTTGCCTGTGTCTATAAGTTTTTGCTTGTTTGTTTGTCTTGTTTGTTGCTTTCAGTTTTATATCCCCTATGAGTAAAATCATATGGTTCTTGACTTTTTCTGTATAACTTATTTCACTTGGCATGATAATCTCAAGATCCATCCATGTTGTTGCAAATGGCAGTACTTCATCTTTTCTTATGGCTGGGTAATATTCCATTGTATTTATGTACCACGTCTTCTTTATGCAATCATGTATTGAAGGACACTTTGGTTGTTTCCATGTTTTGGCTACTGTGAATAATGCTGCAATGAACATAGGGGTACATATATCTTTATGGATAAATGTTTCCAGACTCTTAGGGTAAATACCCAGAAGACAGATTGCTGGGTTGTATGATAATTCTATTCTTAAATTTTTGAGGAACCTTCATACTGCTTTCCATAGTGGCTGCAATTGGTTGTTTCCAATTTACATTCCCATTAGCAGTATATTAAGATCTTTCTTAATTTCCTTTATTAGTGCTTAGTAGTTTTTAGCATTCAAATCTTTCACACATACTGATAGATTTATATGCAAGTATTTTGTGTTTTGGAGGTGTTTTAAACAGTACTTTTAAAATTTCAGTTTCTGGTGGTTACTGCTAGTAAATTTATTTTTGTAGGTTTATCTTGTATTTTGCAATCTTGCAAAAACTTAACTCTTCAGAAGTTTCTACACAGACAATAATGTCATAAGTGAATAGAGACTATTTTATTTATTCCTTTCATATATCTATGCCTATTTCTTTTGCTGCTTTATTGCAGGACCTCCAGTACAAGACTAAATAGAGTGGAGAGAGTGAATATCTCTCCTTTGTTCCTGCTTTGGGGGGAAATAAATTAGTTTTTTACTATTAAGAATAATGTTAGCTGTATTTTTGTAGATGCCTCTTATCAGGTTGAGATGATTAGTTCCCTTCTATTCCTAGTTTGCTGATAAGTTTTATCATGAAAAGATGATGAGTTCTGTCAATTGCTTTTGGGGGGGCATCTAGTAAGAGATCATCTGTTGTTTTCTTCTTTACAGTCTCTTGATACTTTAAATTACACTGATTAATTTTTGAATTTTAACCAACTATGCATTTATGGGATAAATCCTAACTGGTTATGATAAACTACTATTGTTATATATGGCAGGATTTGACTGATATTTTGTTTAGAGTTTTGGTTCTATATTTATTAAGGATATTGTTTTTTAATTTTCTTGCAGTGTTTTGGTATCAGGATAATGTCCTCATGCCTCATGCAATGAGTTCAGAAGTATTCCCTCTTCTTATATTTCTTAAAGAGTTTGTATAGAGGTGCTATTATTTATTCCTAACATGTTTGGTAGACTTCCCCAGGGTGGCCATCTGGCCCTGCAGTTCTCATTGTGTGGAGAATTTAACTACAAAGTCTACTTTGTTTAATAAGTATAGGAATATTCAGGTTACCTATATCTTTGAGCATTTTGGTATTTTATGTCTTTAAAAAAATGTTTTTTGATTGTGGACCACCTTGTTGGGCTATCATTTCACTAATAAGAAAACTGAGCCTTGCCGAGATTAAGAAACTTAGCCAATGTCACCCAACTAAGTGGCAGAGCAGGGTTTGGAAGTTACATTATATATATATATATAATATGCTCCCATGGTTGAAAATGTTTTACTGAAAATTTTGGGTAAAGATTTAAAGTCAAACCCACTGCACTCAATTTTTTTGTTTTTCATCCATCTCTCCACTCCCCTCTCCTTTGGTAACCATCAGCTTAGCTTGTTCTCTGTATCTATGGGTCTGTTTCTATTTTGTTTTGTTTATTCATTTACCCAATAGGTCCATCCACATTGCTATTTTTGTAATAGTCCCTTATTTCTTAAATAGACATTTAATGCAGGATATTTAGTGTTGTCTTCTTTTTCATTCTTGATATTGGTAATAAATATTACCTTTTTACTTGTCACTCTAGCTCTAGGTTTATGTATTTTATCAACCTTCAAGAACCAGGTATGAGTTTCATTGATTTTATTATCATCTCTTTTAAATTTCATTGATTTCTATCTTTATTATCCACTTCTGTCTTCTTTCATTTGTTGTTCTTTTTTAGTTTCTTAAGGTAGAAGCTTCCAGATTACTGATTTGAGACATTTTTTTTCCTAACATAAGTATTTTATGCGATAAAATTTTTTCTAAGCAATGCTTTTGTTGTATCACACGAATTTTGTAATTTTGATATGTTGTGTTTTCATTTTCATTCAGCAAAACCTTTTCTAATTTCTCTTGTGATTTATTCTTTGACTCAATGCTTAATTAGAAGTGTCTGACACGATTGTCAAATCAGTCATGTGCTACCTAACGGGGACACGTTCTGAGAAATGTGTCAATTAGGCAATTTCATCATTGTATGAACATCACAGAGTGTACTTACACAACCTTAGATAGTACAGCCTACTACTGTAATTGTAAATGTTACACATTTTTTTTTTTTTTTAAGATTTTATTGGGGAAGGGGAATAGGACTTTTTTATTGGGGAACAGTGTGTACTTCCAGGTCTTTTTTTTTTTTTTTTTCCAAGTCAAGTTGTTGTCCTTTCAATCTTAGTTGTGGAGGGTGCCGTTCAGCTTCAAGTTGTTGTCCTTTCAGTCTTAGTTGTGGAGGGCGCAGCTCAGCTCCAGGTCCAGCTGCCATTGCTAGTTGCAGGGGGCACAGCCCACTATCCCTTGTGGGAGTCGAAACTGGCAACCTTGTGGTTGAGAGGACATGCTCCAACCAACTGAGCCATCCGGGAGCTCAGCGGCAGCTCAGGTCAAGGTGCTGTGTTCAATCTTAGTTGTAGGGGGCGGAACCCACCATCCCTTGCGGGACTCGAGGAATTGAACTGGCAGCCTTGTGGTTGAGAGCCCAATGGCCCATGTGGGAATCGAACTGGCAGCCTTCTGAGTTAGGAGCATGGAGCTCTAATCACCTGAGCCACCAGGCCGGCCCGTAAATGTTACACTTTTATAAAACCAGCAGCGTAGTAGGTTTTTTTGCACCAGCATCACCACAAACACGAATACTAAATTGTGCTATGATGTTATGACAGCTGTGATGGGAATTTTTCTAGGTGATAGCATTTTTAGCTCCATTATAATTTTATGGGACCACCTTTGTATATGTGGTCCATCACTGACTGAAACATCGTTAAGCAGTGCATGACTGTATTTGGAGATTTTCTAAATTATCTATTTTGATTTCTAAATTCATTCCATTGTTACCAGATAATGCACTCTAATTTCAGCTCTTTGAAAAATTTAAAAATTATCTTATTGCCCATTATATGGTCTATCTTAGAGAACGTTCCAGTGCACTGATAAAGAGTAAATATTTTGTTGTTATGCAGTGGTCCCTTTCTTCTAAGAGTCATATCCCCTCCACTGTCTCCCTGGCTTTTGGTCACTCTCTAGTCTAGTGCCTTAAACATTGTTTTTTAAATATGTGTGTACAAAGTTTTTCATTCTTATCTGTAAGAGAGTTAGTCTTTTACAATTTACCATTACCTGTAGTCAGAGCTCTCAGACATTTTAATGTTTTTAAGCCGGTGAGTTTTGAGGTTTTGGTTCTTTCAAAAAAAAAATACTAACTTTTACATATACACAGTAGTTCCCATTGTATAAACTGGAACGCCAAAAACATGTGGGGTTGGGGGGTGGGGAACTTTACAACTAGAACTATTTTTAATTCAACCTGACATATATTAAATTAGAAGTCAATTTAACAGGAGTAGGAAGCACATATGACTGTTTGTTTACTTATAGGTAAAATTATTTACAAAGTGTTTCCACAGTATTTACAAATGAAGAGGGAAATAAATGGCAATATTACCTTTACACTCAGGAGGGTCACTACTCCACGTGCCAGGCCCAGAACAAACAAGCTTGCTCGCTCCAACAAGTGAATATTCCTCTGGTCCAGGTGAAGGATCACAACTATATGTTACTAATTCATTATATTCAAATATATCCCTCCAACTATTGGTGTGTTTTCCATTTTTTATTTTTCCAGGTGATTGACACAAAATCTCTTTAAAAGAGAAAAAAAAAGAGGAAATGAGAGGAAAAAGCAAAGGTGAACAATTAAGACAGCATTAGTAAAATCTTATGAACTGTCTTCAACAAATTCATTAACATGATTTCTACAATTGTATTCTGAATCCAATACCATTTTTGAAGAAGGTTTCTGAGAAAACTGCATTGCCTCAAAGTCAAACTATGTAGAAATGAACTTTCAAAACAAAACTCACTTAAATACCTATATGAAATACCTATATTTATTTATAAGGCCATGCCAAGTTTTGTTCTAGTCATAAGAGTCGCTGAAAACGTAATGAGAAAATATGCTTATCATTAAAAATAACATTCACTTCTACTTGAGAAATGTTTGTAATTTATAAATATATCCATTCACTGAATCATTCACAATAATACCAAGATACTGTCTTTCTTACTTTCATACTTACAATATATGGTGACATTTTTCAGAGGTTACAAACTGTGTTACTTGGCAACAGACTGAATCCAGATGTCTTCCTTTACGCCAGATTTTGAAAAGATTTATAAAAATGTAAAACATGCCACTATTCTCACTATTTGTTTTGGAAATTTTTTATTTTTCATAAAAAAAAAACCATTGCATATGTTAATATGTATTAAGTTTACTGATTTAAAAAATAAATTAATAAGTAATTATTTTAGAAACTTCTCAGTTTTAATTTCAATACAATGAATATCAATGGACAAACGACATAAAGAAAAGCTCTTTAGGATCTTTGTTAAATTAAAAGTATAACGGGCAAACAAAAAGTGCTGGCAAGGATATGGAGAAAAAGGAACCCTTGTGCACTGTTGGTGGGATTGTTTTTGGTGCAGCTACTATGGAAAACAGTATGGAGGTTCCTCAAAATATTAAAAATAGAACTACCATACAACCCAGCAATTGTACTTGTGGGTATTTATCTGAAGAAAACAAAAACACTAATTAAAAAGATATGTGTACCTCTGGGTTCATTGTAGCACTATTTTATAATAGCCAAGGTATAGAAACTACCTAGGTGTCCATCAATAGATGAATGGATAAAGAAGATGTGAGATATATCTCTGTGTGTGTGTGTGTGTGTGTGTGTGTGTGTGTGTGTGCATATTTTATACACACATATATACATATACAATACAATATTACTCAGCCATAAAGAAGAATTAAATCTTGCCATTAGCAACAACATGAATGGACCTACAGGGTATTATGCTAAGAGAAATGTCAAACAGAGAAAGCCAATACCATAGGATTTCACTTAGATGTGGAATAAAAAACAAACAAACAAAACAAAACAGAAAGACTCATGGATACAGAGAACAAACTGATGGTGGACAGAATGAAGGGGGCTGACGGGATGGGTGAAAAAGGTGAAGGGGAATAAGAGGTACAAACTTTCAGTTATAAAATAAATAAATCACGAGGATGTAATGTAAAGAACGGGGAACATAGTTCATAATATTGTATTAAATTTGTGATTATCACATTGTAAGGCACATAAATGTTGAATCACTGTGCTATACACCTAAAACTAATACAATAATGTATGTCAAGTATAACTAAAAAAATCAGCATAAATGAGTCCCGAAGACAAAAAGATTGAGATTGCTGGTCTAAATTCTAAAGTGAAAAGTTACTTACTTTCACATTTTGGGATATCATAGTTCCAATGCACATTGCTTCCAGAACGTTTACAAGTTAGAATTTTTTCTCCTTGTAAGTAATAACTGAATGAAAAAAGAAAAGATTACTGATTTCTTTACCAGTTAACAAGATATACATAATAATGAAGAAAATTTTCATATGGTTGTTTTCTGCACTACAGTAGTTTAAGGGGGGATTTTCTTAAATGACATCAAATAATGAAAGTGCTAACCAAATTTGAAATTTAATTAAATAAACAGTTTCTGCATTTGAACATACACTGGCCAAGAACTAAGATAGCTAAATAAATCTGTCATGCCTGTCAATGAGATGTTTGCCATCTCTGACAATCACACACGTATTAACTTCTTTGCTCCTTCCATTCTGCTCAGTCAGGATGACCACTGAGTAGAATCAGGCCCTAGGGCTTGGCTGCCTGGATTTAAGTCCCAGCTCCACGAATGGCTTGTTATTTGAGCTTGGCCAGTCCCTTATTGTTTCTCTTTCTCACTTTCCTCATTTATGAAAAGGGGATAATAATATAGATCTCGTGGGGTTGTTGTATTAGATGAGTTAGCATCTGGCACATAGTGAGTGCTAGCTCTTATTAAAACAGGCTTATCTCAGAGATATCATGGGTTTGGTCTAGACTACCGCAAAAAGCAAGTATAATAAACCAAGTCACACCAATTTTTTGGTTTACCAATGCATATAAGAGTTATATTTAAACTATACTGCAGTCTATTAAGTATGTAACAGCATTATATCTAAAGAAACAATGTGTATACCTTAATTTAAAAGTATTTTATTGCTAAAAAATGCTAACCATCATCTGAATCTTCAGTGAATTATGACTTTTTTGCTGGTGCAGGGTTATGCCTTGATGTTGATGAAAATGCAACATGCAAAACACAATAAAGCAAGCACAATAAAATGAGATATGCATGTATTCTTTGGGTCAGAGTATCTTTCTAGGAGTAGCTCAGGCATACTATTTGGTGAAATCTTCTATGATGATTTATATTTACAATTCTCTCCTCTGGACTCTTATTGCAATAATAATAAATAACTAATTGGTACTTCTCATTTACTATTTTGCTTTGACAACTCTGTATATATTGCATGCCTCAATAAGGCCACAGGTTCTTTGAGAAGAATCTATGTCTTAAATGTTTGGTATCCCTCAAAGTACTTTAGCAGTCTCTTTCTGTATAACTGTTAACTGGATCGTCTAAAATTTTTACTTGATCAAGTTAGAAAATTGTCAATGGAACTTGTTTGTACATGGTTCCAGTTGGCTTTTCCATCAAGGCTCACTCATTTCCCCTGTACGTTAGTGTTTTAAGAGAGAATCCTGGGAAGATGGCAGTATAGGAAGCACCAGGACTCTGTCTCCCAAACTAGACAACAATTGCAACGGCAGAACCTGACTGATGTAACTATTTTGAAGGTTTGCAACTTCCAGGGAAAGATTCCAACAAGAAAATGTAATTTCTGTCAATTTCAGCTCTTCAGGAAAATAGCAGATATACCCTCGACAATGTGGCAGGCAGCTGTGTATGTGTTCTCGGAGCAGCTTGCAGTAGCCAGGGTGGGCAAAAAGGCCCTGTCCTCCAAATATCTATGCTCTGATTGCTGCTTCTGATTATAGAGAAGTGGACAAAGAGGTAGAAAGCCATTGTTGTGGCAGCGCCCCCCTCTCTAGCAAGCCCTTTCCTCCCCAGCTGAAGTGATTTTCAGAGGATTTAAAGATCCTACACCCTTTACTCCCCACTTTATTTTTTGTTTTTTTTTCCCTCAGGAGCCAGACATTAAAAACCAGGATCTTCAAAAACAGCTGCATAAGGTATATGGAAAATTAGAAATTGAGTGCATGTGCTCAGTGAAAGGCTCAGGAACGAACTGAAAAGACCTTCAGTTTACATCTCAGGCTGAACCTCTGCACAAAGACACCCTACCTAAATAAATAAATAAATAATAGTAATAATAATAATACAATAACGAAAAAATAGCAAGGTCTAAAAAAAGGTGAATAAACTGATTTCCATAATCACCACATTATTATATTCAAAATGCAGTATTACACACACAAAAACATCATAAGGCATGCAGAGAAGGAGGAAAGTATGGCCCATTTAAAAGGAAAAAAAAGAGACAGTAGAAACTGTCCGTAATAAAGATATGATGGCAAATTTACTAGACAAAGACTTCAAAATAAGTATCTTAAAGATGCTCAAAGAACTATTAATAAATGAAGAAGTGGAGGAAGCCAAGAAAATGATGTGTGAACAAAATTGAAATATCAATAAGGATATTAAAAAACCTAAAAGAAACCAAAAAGAAATTCTGGAGCTCAAAGGTACGGTAACTGGTATGAAAAATTCTCTAGCGGGATTAAAGGCAGATTTGAGCAGGCAGAAGAATGAATCAGTAAACATGAAGGAAGATAGGGCAATGGAAATTATATCTGAAGAGCAGAAAGAAAAAGAGTGAAGAAAAGTGAACAGAGCCTAACGGACCAGTGGGATGCCGTCAGGCGGACCAACGTACACATAGTGGGAATCCCGAAAGGAGAAGACAGAAATGGGCAAAGAGAATATATGAAAAAAATCACAGCTGACAACGTCCCAAATTTGACAAAAGACATGAATATAAATACCCAAGAAGTTCAGTGACCTCCAGGTAAAATGATTTCAGAAAGATCCATACTAAGTAAGACACAATAAAGTTGGCTCTCTAAATCTGCGGGTTCCACATCTGTGGATTTAACCAACTGAGAATTGAAAATGTTCTTAAACTGAAAAAGTACAGACTTTTTTTGTTATGATTCCTTAAACAACACAGTGTAATAACTATTTACATAGCATTTATATTTTATTAGGTATTATAAGCAATCTAGAGATGATTTAAAGCATATGGGAGCAGGCAAACACTATGCTATTTTTTATAAGGAACTTGGATTGGTATGTGCAGCGGGGGAGGGAGGTCTGGAAAGAATCCCCCATGAATAGCTAGGGACTACTGTCATCACACTTCCAAAAAC
The DNA here is from genome assembly GCF_057876585.1 of Rhinolophus sinicus. Taxonomy (NCBI): domain Eukaryota; kingdom Metazoa; phylum Chordata; class Mammalia; order Chiroptera; family Rhinolophidae; genus Rhinolophus; species Rhinolophus sinicus. The sequence continues at coordinate 21,190,083 of NC_142511.1, forward strand.
CAAAGACAAAGAGAGACTGTTGAAAGCAGGAAAAGAGAAGTGAATCATCATCTACAAGGGATCCTCAATAAGATAATCAGATCATCAGAAACTTTGGAGGCCAGAAGACAGTGGACTGATATACTAAAAGCGCTAAAAGGAAAAAACTAACAAAAAAACTTTAAGCCAAAAATCCTCAATCTAGCAAAACTGTCCTCAAAAGTGAAAGGGAAATTATGACAGTCCCAGATAAACAAAAGCTGAGGGAGTTTGTGACCAGTAGACCTCCCCTGTGAGAAATTCTCAAGGGAGTCCTCCAAAGTAAAAATTACTAGAAAAAAAGAGCAGGCAGAAGAATGAATCAGTAAACATGAAGGAAGATAGGGCAATGGAAGTTACTAGAAAGTAACTTTGAGCCATATGGAGAAATAAACACCTCATGAAAGATAAACACATGAACAATTATAAAAGCTTGTATTATTTTAACAATGGTTTGTAAGTATAATTTTTGTTTTCTTCACAATTTAAGAGATAATATAATACATTTAAAGGAAAAAAACAATTATTACTATAAAAACTAGCATTACTGTAACTTTGTTTTTAACTCCTAATCTTGTTTTCTATATAAGTTAAAAGACTAATGCATTTAAAAGAACTATTAATTTATGCTTTGGGACACACAGTATATATAAAGATGTAATTTTGTGACAGCAACAACCAAATGGGATGGGGATGGAGCTATTAAGGAGCTAAGGTTTTGCACGTTATGGTACTAAGCTGGTATAAATTCTAATTTAGACTGACATGACTTTAGGGTTTTAAATGTAATACCCCTGGTAATCACAAAGAAAACAGCCATAGAATATACACAAAGGAAATGAGAAAGGAATCTAAACATTTCACTACAAAAAGACTAACAAAAAAAGAAGACAGTAATACAGGGAATGAGGGACAAAAAAATTACGAGGCATACAGAAAGCAAACAGCACAAAGACAGATCAGAAGCCCCTCCTCATTACTAATTATTTTAAATTTAAGTGGCTTAAACTTTCTAATCAAGAGAAATAAATTGGCAGAATGGATAAAAACACATGATCCTACTACATGCTGTCTTTAAGAGATTCACTTGAGATCCAAAGACAAAATGAGGTTGACAGTGAATGGATGGAAAAAGATATTCCATGCAAACAGTAACCAAAGGGGGGCAGAGGTGGTGGCTTCTAATACCAGATAAAATAGACTTAACATAAAAAAAGGTTACAACAAACAACATTATATATTAATAAAGGGTACTATAACAAGAAGATATAAGCATTTATGGCACCTAACGACAGATCCTCAAAATACATAAAGCACAACACGGCATTGAAGGGAGAAATACATTTCTACATAACAGCCACTTCTATAATAATAGTTGGAGACTTCAATACCCCACTCACAATAAAGGATAGAACTGTTGTTACCTTAGGCAGAAAGAACAGAACACAGGGCCTAGGGAGAGAGGAGGGAGGAAGGCAAGGGTGGAGTGGGGGGAACCAAGAAAAGAGGAGATGAGATCATTCTTAAGAAAAGGTACATCTATAGCTAATGGATTATAACACTATTAGCACTGCAGGCAGGGAAAAATCACCCCGTGTCATCATGACAGCTCCTACAAGGGAATCCTACCTCCCCAGGGGAAGGAGAGTGATCAGTGGACCCTCCCTGGGGAACACCCCGGGAATGCCGCGACACCACCCCTGATTATTTCGTGCCCTCATTCAAATATAATCCTAAATTTCTTTGTTCTTTGGTGCAGCTGCCCTTTTTCCTGGCCTGCCCACTCTCATGCCATCTCGAGTGTGTACTTTTAGTGTGTACTTTTCTTTTAGTAAGCCTTCTGCTTGGTTGGCTTGCCTCTCTTTGTTCACACGGATTAATATTTGTACATCCCAGAATGTCTTCCTATGATGATGATACAAGCACCCTGTTGTCCTCGGGTAACAGAACAATCAGACAGAAGATATATAAGGAATTAGGGGTCTTCAGCAACACAACACTTCTGTGAGCCCTCCTTTAACTCTTTAAATAGGGTGCACTTCTTTGTCAAGGATAAAATCATTACGATTACTACATTTTTGATGCTTACAATAAGCTTATTACTACATATAGCAAGTATTGTACAATTTTGCTTTCCTTCAATTTAAATTTCTTTTTACTAAGTACTTACCTTTTCAGTCTCCATAAAAAGACCAAGACTTGATTGGTTGCAAGTACAAATTGTCCCACAGAAAGCAAAATAAAATCAACTTTATGGCAATACTTAAGAAGAGAAGCAAAACAAAAATGGAATCAGTAACATTTACCTTATTTCCTCTAAGGAGCAACGTACTTACCCCTCATCACAAAAAATGTGAGCTTCTTCGTCAAAGAAAAAGCCCAGTGGGTCGCCTACTGCTACACCATTTGGGATTTTTGGAGTTGGACATGCTTTTTCTAAAAGAAAATTTTCAAATTCATTTTTATGCCAATTTCAAAACAGATCTGAATCAAGATCAAAATTCTACACTGCTCTTTTCAATTCATGCAATCTTATTTTCTCCAGTTAACTACTATATGGGCAAGCACAAAATTCACATTTACCCAGGTAACCAATTGCCTACAAAATAAATTCCCAGGAGATTTGTCAAAGCCTAAATATCTGCATTGCTATGTAAAACCTAGTTTCACATTACAAAAAAAAAATTATTGTCATAGTGGAAAATGGACTTTAAATGTGTAAAAAATCACTAGAGCAAGCACACACACACACACACACACACACACACACACACGGTATTGTTTACTTACTGAAACAAGCTTCATCGATAGGGAACCATGTGTTATTAGTCTCACAAAAGGTAACGAGGGGAAGAAATAGTGAATAATAGTATCCTGGTTTACACTCATAATATATTCTGTCCCAAGGTGAATATGAAGATTTAGGGACACCCTTTAACTTCATAGATTCGAACACTGGTGGTGTGCCACAGGCATCTAGAGATAAGAAAATAAAAACATAAAAATATTTAATCTCTTTGACCAGCCAGGTCCTGTGGCCTGGCAGCGGGTAAATAGTTGTTCCCTGTGTTCACCCAAGTGGTAGCAGTAGGAGGAGGGGAGGATGTACCGTGCTAGCTTTAAATAATATGTAAGCTTTTGGTTTGCTGGGGAATGAGCTGAGTTTTTAATCAACAGTAAACTGAAGAGACAAAAATATGTGTTTTTGGTCTGAAAAATATATATAGGTATGCATCATTCCCACTTTTTTTCTAAATTCATTTCAAAATTCACTTCTGCTCTAAGAAGTTGTCTATATAGTATATAGCACTCTGCTCAGAGCACTCTTTCATAGTTTGAAACAAACTGATGATGACCTGTCACTTCAGGCTCAGTCTCGTCTCCTCTCAGAAGGCAGGTTCCTAGAGGTCAGGGATCACGTTTTCTTTTTCTACTAGATTCTGTACCCAGTGGGTGCTCAAGAAATGCTATGTATGGTAAGAGGTGATCATTAGATAAGCACTGTGTATTTCAAGGTCAAAATAAATATGGACTAAAGTATTTTAAAATACAAGACTTCATTTCATATATTTCATAACAGTGAACTGAGCATTTTATAAGTAAACAGACATAATTTAAATATTAAAATTTACTACTCTGAATAGCCTAAAATGAAAAAAAACTGCTTTCTTGGACATTATTTTAAATAAATTTAATCTTCCTTCACTGATCAATGGATAATGCATTCACTCGGAAATTACCTGAGGTGTCTGGGCTGTGCAGCCAAAATATCTTTATAGTAAAGCTACTATATTGCTATGATTTTAGAATTTTTAATTTGTTTCCTTTTTTGTAGTTTTTTCTCCCTAGAATAGTGCCATTTTTACTTCAGCAATTCCTCTTCTTTTTAATTATCTGTGGGCTTGAAAATCTAACAAATGTGTTAGAACAATTATGTAAAATAATGTGATGAAGACAAATCAAGTAAACTAAAGGGCAAAAGAATGCAGAGGCTTCTCCTATGAGGTTAAGGTCCTAAGAAGAAAGGACATAGATCTATTTGGATCCCTGAGGAACCTTCCCTTTCTTACTCCCTGGATTGGTCTTACTTCAGATTGAGAGACTGGTCAAGAGAGCTCTAAGCATGTGAAATTTTACACTTCTTTCACATCATATTCTAAATTCTAAAATTCTCTCTATCTATACATAGTCCAACATTTCATTTCCACCACGTCCTGAAATCCACCTATGTAAAGGTCCTTGGCAAGAAAACATTAGCAAAATGTTTTCAACATTTCCACTGTGCTGACCTTGATATCGTAATGTTCCTCAATCAACTGCCCAAAACAAAAGCAAAAGTCCTAGTAATTAAAAGCACTGTTTTAAAAAAGGATTAGTATAGAGGTGAGTTTCATTAACATTACATTTACTGAATACCCTGAGCTAGACATTTCCATTTACATAGGAAAACAAACATGAACTAGAAATTTTATTTAACTCTGTTCAGAAACACATGCATAACATCATTCCAGAATTTCCTAGAACTACCAAGAAAGAAATCACATAACATTAAATCATACAAGTATCCTTTGTTTTATGCATTCAACCTCAGTAACTATCCTGAAAGCATATAAAGAAAAGAGTATTCCTAATATGACTTTTTAATACAATAAGCATGCATTTATACATACACACATATTTGGTAGGTAGGTAGTACAGAATAAATGTAAAGATCCTTGGCAAGATTTTAAATAATTGTTCCATGCTTTCACTTAAGTGATGGCAGTAGGAGAAAATGTGCCATATAGTATATACCAGGGGTGCCAAAAAAATGTATACATGTGGACACTTTGGTCAACGTTGCTCAAACAGTAATTCACCGTAATCAGAAGTGTCTGGATGCTGATGGTAACCACTTTGAGCACCTTTTGTAATTACATAAGTCAAACGTGACTTGTATTCATCTTTTGTTATTGGTAATATATTATTACAATTTTAATACAGTTTTCCTTTCTTAAAATGTGTATACACTTTTTTTAGGCACCCTCTGTATACATATAATATTCATTCCATGCAATGAAACACGAAACAAACTCAGTGGATGAGCCTTCAGCTTTTAGCTGATGAGCTACAGAAGAAAATCATATCAACATTATTTGTCACTCATTTCTTACGATTCTCATTTTCTCACTAGATGTGACTACCAATATTTTTGGGGTTGCTTCAGATCGCCTCTCAAAATGGACCCAACCTAATGAAAAAAAGAAAAACAAATGCCCCAAAGACATCTAGGAATAGAACAGGAAACTGAATATTGGATAGGAAAAGGAAGGTAACCCCACGTTTTAAAAAAGCAACAGTCTGCAAACCAATACCAATACAATTTGGGGGCAAAAAAGAGCCTGTCACCTTTACGTAAAAAAAGCACTGCGCGCCGTTCTCAATCCCTCTAAACCCCAGGCACCCAGGGCTAACTCTCACTCCAGGAGTCCACTCAAAACATGCGCTCCCCGGGCCCCACACCAAGGAAGCAAAATGTCCGTGTCCCACACTCCACACCGCTGGGCTGACCACCTCCGTGAAGCACACACCCGGCAACACCCGGCCCCGCACAAACACCGCACTCACCAAGGCACCGCCCGGCCCCGAGAACACAGCGCGCACGCAAAAGCAAGCGCTCACCGTGAGCAGCCGGTCGGCTCTCTCCAGCGCGACAGGCTTAGTCCTGAAACACCTGCAAGCTTTTGTTAGGGACACAGCTTGGCCACCGGCAAACAGCGGCCGCGCCCAGCGCCCCGCAACGCTCGGTGCCGACCACCAAGCAACCTTCACGGCGGGCACTACATGGTCCCCAGCGCCCTGGATCCGCGCACAGCACGAGCTGGGGGGTCTCTGGCCACACCTGCCCCCCAACCCCGTGTCACTCGGGTCCATCCAGGCCTGCGCCTCTTACTCGACACACCTACACTCAGGTCGGCCTTCCCCCCAACCCACCCCCGTACGCCCCGGGAGCGCACCCCTTCTCAAGGCCCGTACCGGAGAATTTGGGTAGCAGGAGCACCAGGGCCACCAAAACGAACCCACTAAAGCACCAAGGAAAACAGGTTCTCTCGGGGCGGCGGGGAGGTGCCGTGCGCGGCGCACAAGACGCCGTCATTTTCGAGATTAACGGGAAACCTCAGGGACGGTGGGCATTTATATACCTTTTTGAGCGCGGATGCCAGACGCAACAATCCCAGACTCACAAAGCTTCAAGTGAGGAATCACAGCTGGGCGTGACCTGCCCGCGCCACGGCGGCCGTGACAGTGAGTACTGGGCCCGCGCGGGGCCAATCAGCGAGCAGAGAGGCGGGGCTGTCGCGCCGAGGTGGGCGCCCCAGGTGTGCGGGGAACGGGGCGTGGTCCTAACCCACCTGTCAGCAGGCAGTTTGGGTAAGGAAACCATTGCTGGTGGAGTCTTGACTGCGTTTTCCAGAGCGCTGGATTGAAGAATAAAGCGCATCGACCTGAAAATAGAAACCCATAACCCGGACAGTGGGTCTACCTGGGGACAACACCCCTCAGGGCTCCTTCTTTGTCCTGGGGCCTCCAGTCTGTCAGGATTACCAGAGCCCTTGCTTAATATTTGAGATTAATCAGGCATAATTGGGGACCATGTGAAGATGGTGACAGTTCAATACGTCTACTACTGAATTCCATCAAAGCCTGCTAGAATTCAAAATCACAAAGATTGTTTGGCCACTGCATCCCTAACCCCTAATGTAAATTACTCTGCCCCCAATTCCCTTAAAGGACCCCTGAGAAGGTAAATTACTAAACATTGCCATATTAGGCCTCAACCTATGGAGCCCTTGCCCTTTCAGAGCTAAATGTTTTATTGAAGACCAAAAGTACATGCTTAAAAAAGGGAAGGACAAGGGTGTACCTTGGAAGCAAAGAAGGTCATTAGAGTTATGATTAGGAATTGGATAGGTGAAGTAGATAAGAACTTTTCTGTTTAAACAATCTCAAACAATACTAAAAAATTAAGAACGAGCAAGACTTTTGTAGAGTTGTGAGTAAACCAGTACGACTAGTTAAATGAAAAAGTAATATGACGGGCATCAAACAGTAAACAAAAGGGGTCCACATTGTCTTCCTATTAGTTGGCAAAGGATATAAACATCAACCAATGGAAGCATTTTGAGGGGACCCAGCACCCTTAAACTTTTAGTTTTTAACATAGCTTTTCCAAATGTGAAAAGATTTAGAATGGACATAGTTTTTAAACCACCAGTTCTGTTTAGAGCTCACCCCAAAGAAATCATCAAAACTGTGAGTAAAGATGTATAAAATATAAACCATAAGTGTCTAGCAAAAGTATGAAGACTGGTGGTAGGTCGCTTTATGGGATAGAATTCGATGCAACAGGCAGTGTTAAAAAAATGTCAGTGTGAGAAACTATGCTATATTTGTAAATGGAAAAAGCAGACTCCAAATCAGTACACGAATATACCTTTGGGTATTCCTTTTATTAAAGCAAAAGTAGTATATTGATACACATAAAAAGAGATTAACTGGTAATATACTACTATTAACTAATAGTTGATAGGATTATGAATATTTTGTTTTCTTTGTGCTTTTTAGTTTTCTATATTGACTCTATGTTACATTGGAATCAGGTAAAAAAAAATTTAAATCCAGCATATATATCAATGTCCATTTTGTTCATAGAATGGCATGGATGGAATCTGCAGATTAAGGTATGAGTGGATTGTAAGGAAATGGAAGCTCTCCATATAAAGCTCAAATGCATCTTCTGGAATTACAAAACTTTATATATTTAAATAATGCTACATCTGAGATGTACTAAAGACTTTCTGGGTTCAACAAATCATGGAATTTTCTCTTCCTTTCAGACCAACACAATGTTTAGATTCTTGGCAGAGCATATACGACAAAGAATCTTGGATTACTAAATCCAGATGCTCCATAGTGATATTTAATTGAAGGAGATATAATTAAACAGTGAAAAGGAAACTCAATGAGGGGGGATTATCATTACTGTTAAATCATATAACAGAAATGTTTTGTGCCTCAATGTTGGCACTTATTTGTGAAAACAGAGGATCTATTTATCATTCTCTACAACCATCTAGACACAATGTTATGTGTCAGTTATATCTCAATAAAACTGAAAAAAAAAACTTTCCTATTTAGTTCTAGACTTGGAAATATGTTCTTCTGAGAAAATTTAAAAGATATGGGAAAATATGGCTAATGTTTGGTAACCTAGTTACAGTTTCTAGGTTAGATTCAAGGACTGGGGATTTACGGGAACTTTCTTTCACCAGTGAAATTTCTACACCTGGGGCTCAATAAGCCATTGTTAATATAATTGAAGACATTCACATTGATTTCTTTAAATTATTTTGATTTAAGCCATCTGAGGCTCTAGCTAGTATGTTCTGAGCCATGTTTCCTATTTTTCTGGACAAGCTCCATGAGGCAGAGATAGAGTTTTCTTGTTTTTTCTCCAGTGCCCAGATTGCTCTAGGCCTATAGTAGGTGCATAATAAATACCTACTAAATACTAAATGAAGTAAATAGGTATTTCTGTCAATTGCATTTAACATGCCTTTGTCCATTCTCCTCCAGCATGGATTTACCAAATCCTGGGAAAGTTCGGAAAGATTTTGATTATAGTAATAATTTCAGACACTAGGAACAAAGCAGGATTCGACTCTAAAAGGAATGAGCTACAAGTGTCAGAACAGGTAACCTTCCTAAACAGGCATTGCAAGCTAACCTATGATGCAAAGCTAATGTCTATCCCTTAGCCTCGAGACCATTTCAGTGATTGAGTTCAAAGGGAAAGTGTTGACAGTGAACTTCCTAAGGTCTTCATAGAAATAGAACTCAAAAGAATCAATGCTTTGAGTGAAGTAGGGGAGTAAACACTAGTGGTTCCTCCAGTTTTTCCTAAATACGTTATTAAACTGTCAAAAAAAAAAAGAGAGAATGGAAAATATGCATGTTTGTAGGCCATGGTTTGAGCTGTAGATCTTCTTTAAAGCAAATGACGTCCAGAGAAAAGCAGGTGTAGAAGTAATTATATGAGACAAAACAGATTTCAAGATAAAATGGTAACAAGAGATAAAGATGGATATTTTATAATGATAAAGAGGACAATTCATCAGGAAGATATAACACTTATCGATATATATGTACGCAACCTGGGAGCACCAAAATATATCAAGGAACTGCTAACATATCCAAAAGGAGAAACTAACAAAAATACAATTATAGTAGGGGACCTGAGTACCCCATTGACAGCAATGGACAGATCATCCAAGCAGAAAGTCGAAAAGGAAATATTGATCTTAAAGGACACATTAGACCACATGGACTTAATTGATATTTATAGAATTTTCCATCCTAAAAAACCAGAATACACATCCTTCTCAAGTACACATGAAACATTCTCAAGAATAGACCACATGGTGGGGCACAAAACTAGTCTCAATAAATTTTAAAAGATAGAAATCATACTAAGCAAATTTTCCAACCACAATGGTGTGAAACTGAAAATTAACTACAAGAAGAAAACTGGAAAAAACACAAATATGTGGAGATTAAACAACATGCTACAAACAACCTTTGGGTCAAAAGAAATAAAAGGTCAAAAGATACGTAAAGACAAGTGAAAATGAAAATAGAAAAATAGGACATACCCAAATTTTGGGGCTACAGCAAAAGTGGTGCTAACAGGGAAGTTTATAGCATTACAGGCCTACCTCATGAAACCAGAAAAATCTCAAATAAACAATCTAGCATTACACCATAAAAAAGTATAAAAAGAAAAACAAATGATATGTAAAGTCTATAGAAGAATGGGAAGAATAAATATCATAGTGTAAATAAAAAAAATAGAAAATGGAAGGACAATAGAAAAAAACTAATGAAACAAAGAGCTGGTCCTTTGAAAATATAAACAAAATTGACAAACCTCTGGCTGGATGCACTAAGGAAAAATCAAGGGAACTACAAATATATAAAATAAAAAATGAAAGAGGACAAGTTACAATGGACACCACAGAAATACAAAGGATTGTACAAGAATACTAGGAAATGCTATATGCAATCAAACTTGAAAACCTAAAAGAAATGGATAAATTCTTAGAAATGTCCAACCATCCTAAACTGAATCATGAAGAATTGCAACACTCAAGAAGACTGAGTACTAGTAAGGAAATTGAAATAGTAATCAAAAAACAAAAACCCAGTACTAGATGGTTCTCTGGTGAATTCTACAAAACATTCAAAGAAGATTTAATACCAGTCCTTAACCTCTTCTAAAAAAATTGAAGAGGGGGGAATACTTGCTAACTGATGGTAGTTTCAAATGCCTTCAAATGCCTGGCTTTTCAGTACCTTGATTTTCTCTACCAATGATCTTATCCTTCACTCTACTATGACACTAATGCCCATGTTCCTACCTTAGATTGTGTCTTGTTAATAATGCAACCCCTCCAGAATTTCAACCATCCTACTCTCCAACCACCAATCCTGTCTTTCTAGTATGCGTTGACTCCAACAATCTTTGTAATTCTTAGTATCTATAACCCATTGATTTCACCACCATCTTTCAGTCTCAAACATCCTTACTGTCCTCATTTTCAATCTTACAAGGTTAAATTTCATGGTCCATCATTATAATCGCTACCTTGCATACAACCCCGAGTCCCTTGCCCTACTCTCAATTTATTATATTCATTAGACAAACAATAATTCTGGTTAAAGTTGGTTCTCCATAATGCCCCTGTACTGATGAAACTGAATGTGGATGGAGACAAATACATATCCATGATGGCTAGTTTTACTTTAATGACACTCCAAATGGATCATTGTAATGCTACGAGGTATTCCCACTATATTTGCTTAGTCCATTTACTGTCTCATTCGCTAAAGTGACTATTTCTTTTATTTTTCATTTTATTTATTTATTTGTTTATTTATTTTAGTTTCAGGTGCACAAAACAATGTAATAGTTACACATTTATCATTTATATCCCTCACACTGTGTCAACCCCCCTCCCCCCATCCACTATCCCTCTGAAATAGCACACAGCCATTACATTTCCACTGTCTCTATTCCTAATGCTGTACTCCACTTCTTGTAACTATATACATATATATGTGTGTGTATATATACATGTATATGTATATGTATATGTATATGTATATGTATATGTATATGTATATGTATATGTATATGTATATGTGTATATGTATGTATATGTGTATATATACATATATACACATATACATATGTACACATATATATACATACATATATATATATATATATATATATATATATATATATATATATATATATATATATAACTTGTAGTTGACATTCATTATTGTTCAGCTTCAGCTTCAGCTGTAGAGTGTAGTGATCAGGCATCTACATCTTCCCTGAGGTGGTCTCCTTAATGAGACAAGTGTCCATCGGGTACCCCACAAAATCTTTTACAACATTATTGATTACATTGCCCAAATTAACTTTCGTGACCCCGTGGCAAACTTGTGGTTACTGACTGTGCTTTCTAATCCCCCCACCTTCCCCTTTATTCCCACCCCCCTCCCATCTAGCAACCCTCAGTTTTTCCTCTATGTCTCTGAAACTGTTTCTGACTAGTTCATTCATTTATTCTTTTATTTAGATTCCACATATAAGTGAGATCATGTGGTATTTGTCTTTCTCTGTCTGACTTATTTCACTTAACATAATGTTCTCTAAGTCCATCCATATTGTCGCAAATGGTAAGATTTCTTTCTTCTTTATGGATGCATAATACTCCATTGTATAAATGTACCACAGTTTCTTAATCCAGTCGTCTACTGATGAACATTTCGCTTGTTTCCATGTCTTGGCTATTGTGTATAGTGCTGCAATAAACATAGGGGTGCATAAATTTTTTTGAATCAGAGTTTTGGATTTCTCTGGATATATACCTAGGAGTGGAATTGCTGGATAATAAGGTAGTTCTATTTTCAGATTTTTGAGATACCTCCAGACTGTTTTCCATAGTGGCTGCACCAATCTGCAATCCCACCAACAGTACACAAGGGTTCCCTTTTCTCCACATCCTCGCCAGCACTTGTTATTTGTTATTGATGACAGCCATTTTGACTGGGTTGAGGTTGTATCTCATTGTGGTTTTTATTTGCATTTCTCTGATGGTTAGTGAGGTTGAGCATTTTTTCACATATCTGTTTGCCATCTGTATGTCCTTTTTAGAAAAATGTCTCTTTGTGTCCTCTGCCAATTTTTTAATTGGGTTGTTTGTTTTTGGAGTTGAGTTGAGTGAGTTTCTTAATAAATTTGTAATATTAACCCCTTATCAGATATATCATTGGAAAATATCTTTTCCCATTCAGTTAAGATCCCTTTTTGTTTTATTGATGGTTTCCTTTGCTGTGAAAAATCTCTTTAGTTTGATGTAATCCCATATGTTTCTTTTTTCTCTTACTTCCTTTGCCTGAGGGGATATATCAGTAAAAATCTTTCTCTGGGTAATGTCTGTAAAGTTTCTTCCTATATTTTCTTCTAGGAATTTTATGATTTCAAATCTTACATTTAAGTATTTAAGCCATTTTGAATGTATTTTTGTATATGGTGTAAAGAGGTGGTCTAGCTTCATTTTTTTGCATGTGTCTGTCCAGGTTTCCCAGCACCATTTATTGAATAGACTGTCTTTACCCCACCATACATTCCTGCTTTCATTGTCGTAATTTAATGACCACATAGGTATGGATTTTTTTCTGGGCTCTCTATTCTGTTCCATTGATCTATGTGTCTGTTTTTATGCCAGTACCATGCTGTTTTGATTACTGTAACCTTGTAGTATAATTTGATGTCAGGTATCGTTATACCTCCCACTTTGTTCTTATTTCTCAAGATTGTCGAGGCTATCCGGGGTCTTTTATGGTTTCATATAAATTTTGGGATTCTATGTTCTATTTCTGTGAAAAATGTCCTTGGTAGTTTGATAGGAATTGTGTTGAATATGCATATTGCCTTAGGCAGTATGGACATTTTAACTATATTAATTCTTCCTATGCATGAACATGGTATGTGTTTCCATCTATTTGTATCTTCTTTAGTTTCTTCAGTGTCTTCTAATTTTCTGAGTACAGATCTTTTACTTCTTTGGTTAAATGTATTCCCAGGTATTTTGTAGTCTTTTAAACAATTGAAAATGGGATTGTTTTCTTAATTTCTCCTTCTGATGTTTTATTATTGTATATACAAATGCAACTGATTTCTGAACATTAATTTTGTATCCTGCTACTTTACTAAATTCATTTATCAGTTCTAATGGTTTCTTGCTGGAGTCTTTAGGGTTCTCTCTATATAGTATCATGTCATCTGCATATAATGACAATTTTACTTCCTCCTTACCAATTTGCATGCCTTTTATTTCTTTTTCTTGTCTGATTGCTGTGGCTAGAACTTCCAGCACTATGTTGAACAGAAGTGGAGAAAGTGGGCAATCTTGCCTTGTTCTTGATCTTAAGGGGAATGGTTTTAGCTTTTCCCCATTGAGTATGATGTTAGCTGTGGGTTTATCATATATGGCCTTTATTATGTTGAGACATGATCCCTCTATTCCCACTTTCTTAAGGGTTTTTATCATAAATGGCTGCTGGATTTTATCAAATGCTTTTTCTGCATCTATTGATATGATCATGTGATTTTTATTTTTCATTTTATTAGTGTGGTATATCACATTAATTGATTTGCGGATGTTGAACCACCCTTGCATACCAGGGATGAATCCCACTTGATCACGGTGTATGATCTTTTTAATGTATTGCTGAATTCTGTTCGCTAATATTTTGTTGAGGATTTTTGCATCTATGTTCATTAGCGATATCGGCCTGTAGATTTCTTTTTTTTGTGGTGTCTTTGTCTGATTTTGGGATCAGGGTGATAGTGGCTTCGTAAAAAGTGTTTGGGAGTCTTCCCTCCTTCTGGATTTTTGGGAAAAGCTTGAGGAGAATAGGTGATCATTCTTTTTTGAACGTTTTGTAAAATTCACCTGTAAAGCCATCTGGTCCAGGGCTTTTGTTTGTTGGGAGATTGTTGATTACTGATTCAATTTCCCTGGTGGTAATCAGTCTATTCAGGTTTTCTGTTTCTTCTTGAGTTAGTCTTGGAAGGTTGTACGCCTCTAGAAAATTGTCCATTTCTTCCAGATGGTCAAATTTGTTGGCATATAGTTGCTCATAGTAATTTCTTAAATTTTTTTGTATATCTGTGGTGTCTGTTGTCACTTCTCCTCTTTCATCTCTGATTTTATTAATTTGGGTCCTCTCGCTCTCTTTTTTAATGAGTCTGGCTAAAGGTTTGTCAATTTTGTTTATCTTCTCTAAGAACCAACTCTTGGATTCATTGATCTTTTGTATTGTTTTTCTGTTTTCTATTTCATTTATTTCCGCTCTGATCTTTATTATCTCCTTCCTTGTACTCCCTTTGGGCTTATTTTGTTGTTTTTTTCCAGATCACTTAAGTGAGAAGATAAACTGTTGATTAGTGGTGTTTCTTGTTTCTTTAGGTAGGCCTGCAATGCTATGAACTTCGCACTTAGGACTGCTTTCGTGGCATCCCATAGATTTTGGGTAGTCGTGTTTTCATTTTCATTTGTCTAGAGATATCTTTTGATTTCTTCCTTGATCTCCTGGTTGACCCATTCATTATTTAGTAACATGTTATTCAGCCTCAATGAATTTGTGTGTCTTCCAGTTTTTTCCTGTAGTTCATTTCTAATTTCATAGCACAGCCTCTTCAGAGAAGACAATTGGTATGATTTCAATTTTCTTAAATTTATCAAGAATTGCTTTGTGGCCTAACATCTGGTCTATCTTGGAAAATGTTCCATGTGAGCTTGAGAAGAACATGTATTCTGCAGCATTGGGGTGAAATGCTCTGAAAATATCAATTAAATCCAAGTGGTCCAATGTGTCATTTAAGGCCGTTGCCTCCATATTGATTTTCTGTCTGGAAGACCTGTCCCTTCTTGTCATAGGTATGTTGAAGTCCCCTACTATGATAGTGTTACTGTTGATCTCTGTCTTTATGTCAGTCAATATCTGTTTTTATATATTTAGGTGCTCCTATGTTGGGTGCATAGATGTTTACTAGGGTTATGTCCTCTTGTCGGATCGATCCCTTTATTATTATACAGTGCTGATCTTTGTCTTTTAATATTTTCTTCATTTTAAAGTCTATTTTGTCAGAAATACGTATTGCAACTCCAGCTTTTTTCTCATTTCCATTTGCATGAAATATCTTACTCCAACCCTTCACTTTCAGCCTGTGTGTGTCTTTTGATCTGAGGTGAGTCTCTTGTATACAGCATATACAAGGGTCTTGCTTTCTTATCCACTCAGCCACCCTATGTCTCTTGATTGGAGCATTTAATCCATTTACATTTAAAGTGATTATTGATAGGTACATGGTTATTGCCATTTTTAAATTTGTAGTTAGATTGTTTTCATCTTTCTTCTATTTACAGAAGTCCTTTTAGTATTTCTTGCAATGCTGGCTTGGTGGTAATAAATTCCTTTAGCTTATTCTTTTCTGGGAAGCTTTTTATCTCTCCACCAACTTTAAATGATAGCCTTGCTGGATAAAGCAATCTATGTTGTAGGCCTTTGTTTTCCATCACTTTGAGTATCTCCTGCCACTCTCTCCTGGCCTTCAATGTTTCTGCAGAAAAGTCATTTGATAGTCTTATGGGAGTTCCCTTGTATGTAACCCTTTGTCTTTTGTCTTTCTCTTGCTGCTTTTAGGATTCTCTCTTTATCTTAACCTTTGCAATTTTAACTATAAGGTGTCTTGGTGTGGACCTGTTTGGGTTTATCCTGGTTGGAACTCTCTGCACTTCCTGGGCTTGTATGTTGGTTTCCTTCATCAGGTTAGGGAAGTTTTCAGACATTATTACTTCAAATATGTTCTCAATCCCTTGCTTCCTCTCTTCACCTTCTGGTATTCCTATGTTGCGCATGTTGTTGCGCTTGATGTTTTCCCAGAGGTCTCTTAAACCATGTTCATTGTTCTTTATTCTTTTTTCTTTCTGTTGTTCTGTTTGGGTGATCTTTGCTAACTTGTCTTCTAAGTCGCTGATTTGATCCTCTGCTTCATCTAACCTGCTGTTAATTCCTTCAAGTGAGTTCTTTATTTCAGTAATTGTGTTCTTTAGTTCTAACTGGTTGTTCATTATCATTTCTCTATCCTTCTTTATGTCGTCTCTAAGCTCCTTAAACATTCTTATCATCAGTGTTCTGAACTCTGTCTCTGATAGGTTGGTTACCTCTGTTTCATTTGGTTCCATTTCTGGAGGTTTCTTCTGTTCTTTTATTTGGGACATGTTTCTTTGTTTCCCCATTCTGGCTGACTCGCTGTGTTTGCTTCAGTGTACTAGGTAGATCCCCTAGAGTTCTTAGTTCTTGCTGGGTTATCTTATGTAGTATGTGTCCTTTATATTTGACTTGCACTGCTTCGTTCTTCTCCTCTGCGTGTGCTCCAAAGGTGACTCTTGTATTGTGTATATTGTCCTGTTAAAGAAGATCTTTAATTACTTTTTGCTTGTGAGTAGGTGGGGTTAACTCCTAGGCAGACTAGTTGTGAGACTTGGCTCTGCTGCATGAGGGTTGACCGCTTAAATGTGGTTTGGCCTCTATGGGCTCTTGTGCCTGTAAAGAATTCCCTCTGGGTTTGTCACTTGTAGGTCAAGCCCAGTAGTATTCTGGTTTGGTCTGGAGTTGGCCTCTGGGTATGTTGAATCTTGTACCTCTTAATTGCCTGATAGGGCTATTTCAGAACAAAGCAAATCACCAAGCACAACAACAACAACAAAGGAAAAATCAAATATATTCACATGTAAAAACAACCGACAACCCCCACTCAACACAGGCAAAGATATCAAAGATATAAAGACAAAACAAAACAAAACAGAAAGCAGTGCCAGTCTTGGCTTAAGACCACCAAGTAACCTCGAGGTTGTCCTCTGCTGTACCAAAGAGTCCCCTGCGTATTGTGCAGGCAGAGCCAGTCACCTGGTGCTCAGAGTGACCTTGGGACTGCAGATTTAGATGTGTGGGGCTGAGGGGTCTGGATGTTAGTTTTTACAAAGCCAGTGCAGTTTCTGCCCTTGCCTGCACATATGCACACGTAGAGTAGCACCACGAGTCCTGTGTCCAGTTCTCCT
The DNA here is from genome assembly GCF_057876585.1 of Rhinolophus sinicus. Lineage (NCBI taxonomy): Eukaryota > Metazoa > Chordata > Mammalia > Chiroptera > Rhinolophidae > Rhinolophus > Rhinolophus sinicus. The sequence goes on from NC_142511.1 coordinate 21,207,344, forward strand.
GAGTCTTAGGGCATTTCTTCCGTGTGTATGTGTGTGTGTGTGTGTGTGTGTGTGTGTGTGTGTGTGTGTGTGTCGCGGGCAGATTTCTGAGCTGCTGAAAGCCTGGAGCTGTGTCTGTGGCTTATTGCTAATCAGTGGGAGTTCCTCCGCAGATGTAAATGCCCCTACTCTAGGTAGGCCAGAAAGGGTGGGGGCTGGGGATGGAGGGGTCTACTCTCTCCCAGCCCAGCTGTGTCACACTTCCCGCAGGCCAGAAAATGTGGTGGCTGGGGGCGGAGGAGTCCCTTCTCTCCTAGCCCAGCAAAAACCATACTCCTCCCAGCCTCCTCCCTGGGCCAGAGCCGCCCGCCAGTCTTCCCAGAGCCTGAGCACCAAGGCTCCTCTGCAATCTGACACCACTCCTCAGTTCAGGGGCCAGTCTAGTCTCTGGAAGGGTGGGGGTAGGATTGGAATTGCGGGGGACAGAGGCCCAGGTATGGAGTTTGTGTCCTTTGTCCAGCCTAGGGCTTAACTGGAGGTCTCAGCTGAGGTTATTGCCTCAAATGCTGGATATGCTGCTCTCTCGGCAGGAGAGATCAGCTGTGGGACACGGGGAAAGAGCCCACCTCCTGGGTTTTGTGTTCTCTCTTCCGTCCTGGGATCCCCTGCGTCTCTGCAGCTGCAGATGTCAGCCGGGATTCCACAGCCGCTGATGTGGACCTCGTCCCCACAGCCACAAATGCGGGCCGTTTCTCCACTCTGCTCCCTTCCCTCTTCCCCCGCTCGCCCAATTTTCCCCACCTGCAAGCAGTCCTTGCAGAGTCTCTTAGCTGTTCTGTGTGATGAGCAGAGAGTCCTTTGATGGGTTATAAATGTCCCGTTTCTGATAAGATCCGGAGGAGAACTCAAAAAGTGCACCCCGCTGCCACCATTCCTATGACGTCACTCCTATAATGCAATATCTTAACAAATATCATTCAGATAGTGTTCGATATCTTTTAAATTCTCACAGATATGGCCTCCTTGTTTGTAGCATAAGATACCACATTCCAGTTATCACATTGCTATACTCATTTCATGTAACGTGCGCTTCTGCGTTTAGTTTCAGGCAAGACCAAATCTTTTGTGCATTTTGGACAAATGTGAATTGAGCTTACCAATTTCTGTGTTTTAATATCATGCATATGGTGACAATAACCAAGAAGATAAGAACTACTGAGCCTGCAGAAAGTTCAGCAAGTATCAAAAGCCAGAAAAATGTGACCTATATATTTCTTAAAAAAAAACAAAACTTTTTTTAATTGGAGAATATTGGGGAACAGTGTGTTTCTCCAGGGCCCATCAGCTCCAAGTCATTGTCCTTCAATCTAGTTGTGAAGGGCGCAGCTCACTGGCCCATGTGGGAATCGAACCGGCAATGCTGTTATTCAGGGCTTGCGCTCTAACCACCTGAGCCATCCGGCCACCCAGACTTATATTGTTCTGAAGAGATTGTGGGGCCTATTCCTAGTGGTGGGGAAATATGTTACTTTTACATTTACATATTAGAAATTTATATATTTTATTTATATTTATAATTACATACATTTATATATTCATATATTTATATATTTATATATTTGAAATGCTTTGCTCTATTGATGTTTGTTAAATGAACATTTATATCCCCCTTGACTAAAAGAAAACAGGAAATCATAATTTTCACACTTTCCCTTGCTTCCTCCCTTGCCCTCACCATTCACACATCCACACTTTTCTTCCTTCAGAATGATACAGAACTTGATTTGCACAGAAATGCAAGGCTCCAACCTCCCAACTCAGTTTTATCTTGGTTCTTACTCACCACTCTCACAGGTTGGTAGTGGTGTCGGCCCCCACGTTTTGTTTGCTTGGCACCAAAGGGACTTATTTCCTTTCATGGTATAATAGGTAAATGTCACAGAATCACCATGTCTGTATGGTGGCTTAGCTCTTTTATCTTTGTATCCCCCTGGTACTATGGGCTCAGGGCAAATGGCATTTTTGTTGTAATATTCACATATAGGAGCAGCTTTGTTCCAGATTCCTTTCACTTGGTCATTACTTATACAAAAAAGATATCTTTTTCCAATTAGGCGGAAGGTAGATGAACAGGTGTACCTTACCACAGTGTTAAGAAGTATGGGGCCAGAAACATAATTTTTCCAACCTATTTTGATAGGAGGAGGAGGGTCACAAGAAAGCCCTGAAAGTAGAAAAAGAAATATGTGGTCATGCTGATTATAACAACAAAAAGATTCAAATTTAGATTAAACATCCAAATATAAGTCACGTCACTTTTGCAGAAACAGACTTAAAATTTTTCATAATTTATTTTTTACTCATAGTCCCTGCTTATTCCCAAGCTCCTAAATTCTTACCTTTTTCTTCATTTTCAGCAAACAAATCAATATAGGATTTATAAGCACCATCTTGACCCAATAGTGACAATGAAGCAATTTATTGAATAGTTCTGAATCTAATAAATTTAAATAAGGAAACAAAAGACAAACAGCACATGAAAATAATTGTTAATGACAAGCTAATCACATGTGGGGAGGTAACGTGGACTAGTGAAACAGGGTTCAGTAGATCTGGTTTAAAATCCTCACTGTCATTCAATAGCTGTGTGACCTTAGGCAAGTCTTACCCTCCCTAAGCTCAGTTTCCTAGGTTGTCGTATAAATCAAGCTACTTCATAGGCTGTAATGAGAATCCAACGAGAGAAAACTACCTGAAAGGGGCAAGTACAAAACCTGGAACATACAAAATATTCAATACCTGTTTGAAACACCCATCTGGGGCTACAAGTGGTGAAAGTACTTCTGTCCTGCTGCTAAAGATACTGCAGTCTCACTATAGTCATTTGTCATCCTTTTATGCTGGACCCCTTTGAAAAAGCCATAGGAAGTGATTAGAGGTTTGGAATAATAACCTCACATCCTTTATTTACTTGATCTCATGTGCGTGAAGGATATTAATTGTTTATAGCTGTGTTGGTATATGCACATCTTTCCTGAATGAGTCTCAGAGTAAAGGGAACCTCCAGAACTTTCGGTTGATTTCCACTTAGCTCCAAGAGGGCTCATCATTAGAGGAAATGGCATACAGAAGGCATGGCCAAACCGTTTCAGCACATCAGTGCTACTCAGTTTCAGTAGGGGTAACTTTATCTTAATACGATACAATACAATACAATACAATACAATACAATACAATACAATACGTAGTCAACTGAATAAAATTAGTTTTGATCTGCATTCTAGAACATACGGAAGAGTGGCATATACATGTTCAAAGCACATATATGAATAACATTTTATAATTGATGAATGCATGAGAACTCACCAAAAATCACGAGCCAAGATGCATATTTAATTGTTCTTGCTTTCTACTCACGTTCATGGACAGGAAATTTATTCCAGTACTTTCATTCTTTCTGAGAGACACTGATTGGAAGGTTTGTCATTTAACCAGTACCTTAAATAATAAGGGGTGGCAAATTGTCACCAGAACAAACCAATTCTCAGTTACATGGAATTAATCACTTCTCTCAGGTCTCAATGGGCTGTATTTTTAAAAGCATTTATGGCTTACGGAAAAAGTCCAAGATTGTTTGTTAATTAGCTCAGCTATGTATGACTTCAGACCAGGTAAAGACCCAATGAAAAAAATTCCTAATGATTATATTCTTTTAAAAAATTCCCCCTTTTCTTATGGCATTCAAATATTAAGCTTCCTGACCACTTAGGGAAAAAAACAACAAGCACCTCAGTTCCTAGTGAAAAAAATATCAAAGATAATTTTCCCCAAGCTCACCACAAAGAGCGTCTCTTACTGAACCACCATCATCCATTCATTCTTCGTAATACGAGCCTTAACTTCTGACCCCAAACGTTGCTTTGTCAAATGATGAAAGGACTATCACAAGCTTTGGCTGGTCATGCACCATAGATACACTTGGAGAAAACTAAAACGGTTTGCTTAATAACAGAATTCTTAGTAATAAAGGTAAGGAAAAGGAGGGGGAAAAAATCAGAGAAGGAAATAAATGAATTGTCTTTAGAGATCGCATCGTGCCATGCTTAGCTGTGAACCACAGGTCTCAATTCAGGGCCAGTCACCTCACACTCACCTCTCAAACAAAACCTCTGTTCCAAGATGGTGATTAGAGGAAATCACCACATGGCCACTGAGAAGGTGCTTTGGAACAGCAACACACAGTTTCACTAGAAAAAGAGACAAGGCTAGCATATGAAGAGTCAGGAAACAGTTGAGTTTCCTTAAGATGGAATGAAGTTCTAGGCACCTTCACATTTGGGGGCTCTATGGCTCCAGGGTCCCAAGGATGTAAATGGCATACAGTTAGCTCCAATGAGAGTGTAGCCAGGCTCACAGCTGTAGGACACTTCCTGTCCAGTTGGAAAGAATTCTTTATCCATTTTGTTATAATTACCATGGTGGATACGTGGAGGTGGGGGACACTCTGAGAAAAGATCGGGACCAGAAGCCTTTCATTTCTCAAGTAAGAACTTTCTTCTGTACAACCTAAGCCAACACAGTGTTGGCAGGTGTGGGATGAAGGTGGCCACATCATCTCTCTTAGGTGTAAAGCAGAGAGTCCTCTGGTGAGGTGGAGTGGGACTAATGTGCATTACTTTTTTTCAGATGTGATAAACCATGCAACTATCTGCTTTCCCTATCTTGATCTATGCCAGGAAACATTACACCCATTCATCATTTTCCAATTCATTTAAGTAAAATGATACCCTCTCACTAATACTGTAGCCGAAAGAACCAAACTTTTTAAATATATTGTCACCACCAAAATTTTTTTCTGTTCCCCACATCATATTGATGAAGATACTGAGCATTGTGAGAGGAGCTCCAAATTTTGCCAAGTTTTTGTATGTCAGACATTTCGGGGAGACAAGGGGAAGAGACTCAATCTTAATTCTACCCTTATTACATAAATGTTACATTTTTCAATACTAGAATGTATAATGTATTTCGAATCAAATCTGATATTAGCCAATTTCCCCCATCGGAATGACCATTAGGATTGAGAATTTATTTTATGTTTGTTTAAATAAAATCTAATCATACATTTGTTTTGGAAAACTTCTCTGACCATTGGCTCTGATGCTATTTCCTTCCATTTTTTCTAAGCAACTCATCTCTGGTCAAACTCCATTTCTGGAGTGGTCTGAATACAATGACTAATCGACATGCGATATAAAATGTTGTCTTTATCTCCTTAACTCAGGACACCTCTGAACATTCATTCCAGTTTTATAACTTCCCTTACAGTTGACTGGGGATATCACTGAGATTTCATTGACACTCTGCTTCTTTTGCCTAGTTTTAATTCTTTTCTCTTCCTTTCAATAAATTTTGAGCCTAAGGCCACTTCCTAATAACAGACTTACACACTAAACTTTGTCTCAGCATTTTCTTCATGGCAACCTGCCATGTGACAGCCAGCAGGGTGTGGAGCAGAACGGGCTTCTCAATTTCCAGCTGCAGATGGTCTGGTGACTCATGTGGATTGTTCTAGCAAGGAATAGACCACTAGATTCAGAGTTGGAAGGTACTTGAGGATAATTCTGTTTGCAATGATTACAGTAGAAGGAACTTTTAAATGTTGTTGCAAGCACCATTTCCTTATTTATTTTCCAACAAGCTTCTGAAGAGTTTGGAAATACATGGTAAATTGACATCTTGGTTTATTTAGAGGCCGGCGGAGACCCAGGGATTTCTCTGTAGAAGACTATAGTAGATTCTATCTGATATTTGAAAAATTTTCTGATTATTTAGTGCATACTGATTTGTCTTATTTCGAATTATACACCACTTAATCTGTACTTAATATATAGCAGCTTGTTATTACACCTCTACTCTTTGCTGCTTTACTGTGAAATCTTACGTCCCAAGTAAGTTTATTATGCATTTCCTTTGTTTTTCTGAAGCTATAACTTTTTATTGATCTTGATCTCTCCCATGGGTCTCCCAAAAGAAGACAATGTATAAAGTCTTCAGAGTTCTCACTAACTACTTTTAAAGAAATAATTCTCCCATCCATCCCATCTCCTCCTCTTTGACAACCATCAGCTTGTTCTCTGTATCTATAGGCCTGTTTCTGTGTTGTTCTGTTTGTCATTTTTTTTTTTAAGATTTCACCTATAAGTGAAATCATATGGTATTTTTCTTTCTCTTTCTGACTTATTTCACTTAGCATAATACCCTTTAGGTTCATCCATGTTGTCACAAATGACAATATTTAATTCTTTTTTTATTGCTGATAAATATTCCATCATATATATATATATGGAGAGAGAGAGAGAGAGATATGAACTCCTAGGTTGCTTCTTTATCTTCACTATTGTGAATAATGCTGCAATGAACATAGGGGTGAATACATCTTTTTGAATTAGTGTTTCTGTTTTCTCTGAATAAATACCCAGAATTGGTATTGCTGGGTCTTATATGGCAGCTCTATTTTGAATTTTTTGAAGATTCTTCATACTGTTTTCTATAGTGGCTGTACCAGTTTACAATTCCACCAAGAGTGCATAAGGGTTCCCTTTTCGCTACATCCTGACGAGCACTTGTTATTTCTTGAATTCTTGATAATAGGCATTCTGACAGATATGAGATGACATCTCAAGGTGGCTTTGATTAGCACTTCTCTGATGATTTGTGATGTTGAGCATCTTTTCATATGTCTGTTATCCATCTGTGTCCTCTTTGGAGAAATGTCTATTCAGGTCCTCTGCCCATTTTTAAATAGTATTGTTTGGGCTCCACACCTACATGTGGCAGTTGAGAATCAAGAGTGATATCTCAGCTGGGGAAATCCCCTCTGAAGAGCAAGGTCCCAGCCCCACACTGGGTACCCCACTCAGAAGCACCAGTGCTGGGAAGAAGAGTCCCCCAACATCTGGCTGTTAAAATCAGAAGTGGAGGCAAGCAATCTACCAGTTACAGTGTTCAAAACACTGGTTATAAGGATGCTCAAATAACTTAGTGAGCATCAAAAAGGATACAGAAACCATAAAAAAGAAACAGTCAGAAATAAAGAACACAATAACTAAAATGAAGCATACACTAGAACAATACACTAGAAGGAATCACCAGCAGACTAGATGAAACAGAGAATCAAATCAGCAATTTGGAAGACAAGGTAGTAGAAACAACCAATTGGAACAGTAGAAAGAAAAATGAATTAAAAAAATAAGCATAGCTTAAGAAACCTCTGGTACAACATCAAGCATAACAATATTTGCATCGGAGGGATAGCAGAAAGAGAAGAGAGACAACAACGAATTCAGAACCTATCTGAAGAAATAATGACTGAAAACTTCCCTAATTTGGTGAAGGAAATAGACATAAAAGTCCAGGAAGTGCAGTCTCAAAAAAGATGAACCGAAAAAGGCCCACCAAAACACATCATAATTAAAATTAAAATGCCAAAGGTTAAAGATAAAAAGAATCTTAAAAGCAATAAGAAAAAAGCAGTTACTAGAAGGGAGCTCCCATAAGACTGTCAGTTGATTTCTCAACAGAAACTTCGCCAACCGAAAGGGATTGGCAGGAAATATTCAAAGTGATGAAAAGCAAGGACCTACAATCAAGATTATGCCGCCCAGAAAAGCTGTAATTTAGAATCAAAGGACAGATAAAGAGCTTCCCAGACAATAATAAGCTAAAGGAGTTCATCACCACCAAACCAGTATTACAAGAAATTTTAAAGAGACTTCTTAAAGAAGAAGGGGAAAAAATAAATATGAATAATAAAATAGTAACAACTATGTGCCTATCAATAGTCACTTTAAATGTAAATGGATTAAATGTTCCAATTAAAAGATAGAAGGTAGCTGAACAGATAAGAGAACAAGACCCATACATATGCTGTCTACAAGAGACCCACTTCAGATGGACAGACACACACACACATACACACACACACACACACACACACACACACACACTAAAAGTAAATGCCTGGTAAAAGATACTTCACGCAAATGAAAAAAAAAGCTGGGGTAGTAATAATTATATCAGACAAAATAGACTTTTAAACAAAGGCTGTAATAAGAGTCAAAGAAGGACATTTCATAATGACAAAATGATCAATCCAACAAGAGGGTATAACCTTTGTGAACATTTATGCACTCAAGATAGAAGCACATAAATATATAAAGCAAATTTTGACAGAAATAAAGGGAGAGATTGACAGTAATACAGTCATAGAAGGGAACTTTAACTCTCCAATTGACAATAATGGATAGATTTTTCAGACAGAAAATCAACAAGGAAAGTGCCCTTAAAAAACACATTAGACCAGATAAATTTAATTGATATTTTCAGACCATTTCATCCACAAACCAGCAGAATATACATACTTTTCAAGTGCACATGGAAGGTTATCCAGATGGACAACATGGTAGGCCACAAAACAAGACTCAATAAGTTTAAGATTGAAATCGCATCAAACATTTTATCCAACCACAATGGTATAAAATTAAAAATCAATTATGAGAAGAAAACTGAAAAACACGCAAACACTTGGAGGCTAAATAGCATGCTACTAAACAAAGAATGGGTTAATAATAAGATCAAGGAAAAACTCAAAAGATACCTTGAGACAAATGAAAGTGAAAACACAATGACCCCAAATCTATGGGACACAGTGAAAGCACTCTTAAGAGGAAAAATCACCGCAATACAGGCCTATCTGTAGAATAGAAACAAGAAACAAGAAAAATCTCAAATAAATATTCTAAACTTACAGTTACAGGATCTAGAAAAAAAAATAGCAAACAAAGGCCAAAGTGAGTAGTAAAAAGGAAATAATACAGATCAGAGCAGAAATAAACAAAATAGAGTCTAATAGAACAATACAAAAGGTCAATGAAACCATGAGCTTATTCTTTGAAAAGATAAACAAAATTTAAAATTGACAAACCCTTAACCAGACACATGAAGTATTTATATATATACATATATATATATGTATATATATATATATATATATATATATATATATATATATATATATATATCTGATGAATATAGATGCAAAAGTCCTCAACAAAATATTAGCAAACCGAATTAAAAAAAGATCATGATCACCATGATCAAGTGGGATTTATTCCTGGGATGCAAGGTTGGTTCAATATTCACAAATCAGTTAACATGATGCACCACATAAATAAAATGAAAAATAAAATCATATGATCACATCAACAGATGCAGAAAAACATTTGACAAAATTCCAGCATCTGTTTATGACAAAAACTTTCAGCAAAGTGAGAATAGAGGTAACATAACTCAACATAATAAAGGCCATATACAAAAACCCACAGGTAACATCACATTTAATGAGGAAAAGCTAAAATTGTTTTTTTTAAGATCAGGAACAAGACAAGAAAGCCCACACTCACTTCTTTTATTCAACAAAGGATTAGAAGTTCTAGCCATGGCAATCAGACAAGAAAAAAAAATAAAATAAAAAGCATCCAAATTGAAAAGGAAAAAAAAAGACAACTCCTTTTGCAATTGCAACAAAAAGAATAAAATACCTAGGAATGAATTTAATGAAGGATGTGAAGGACCTATACACTGAAAATTATAAGACATTTTTAAAGGAAGTTGAAGAAGACACAAAGAAATGGAAAAACACTCTGTGTTCATGGATTGAAAGAATCAACATAGTTAAAATGGCCATTGTGTGGACAGAGTCCCAGAGAGCAGTTTCCGGGCTCTTGGCCTCACGTGGGGAAGTGCTGGCTCGGATAGTGAATGACCATCAACTGTGATTGGTTGGCCATCAGCTGTAACCAGTTAGCCAATTGGTTACTGATGTAACTGCAGGGCTGCGTTGATTGATTGGTTGGTTGGCAGGCAGAGAAGTGAATGGTGGACTGCGTGCGGATCGTGTGGCTACTATTGCGTGTGTCTTGCCCGGCCGCCAGAGAGAATATAGTGGTATGACTGCCCTATTTATGGCTCTGTGGGTGTTCCCTTTTTCGCCTAGCCATATCCTGCATTCTTATGTGGGGAGCGGGACTAGAGACCCCGCAGGCCACCTTGCAGGACAAATGGTGCAGTGAGCAGGGTCCCCCGCATGACAGCCATATTACCTAAAGCAATATACAGATTTAATGCAATCCCATCAAAATCCCAATGGCATTCTTTTAAAGAAATAGAACAAAAAATCTTCAGATATGTATGGAATCACAAAAGACTCTGAATAGCAAAAGCACTCCTAAGAAAAAAGAATAAGGCTGGAGATATCACACTACCTGACTTCAGCTTGTACTACAGGGCTACAATAATCAAAACAGCATGGTATTGGTAGAAAAACAGACACACAGACCAATGCAATAGAATTGAAAACCCAAAAATAAGCCCACATAAATATGGATAGATGATTTTTGACAAAGGAGCCAAATACAATGGAGCACCTCTTCAATAAATGGTGCTGGGAAAATTGAAAAGCCACATGCAAAAGAATGAAACTAGATGACTATCTGTCACCATGTACCAAAATTAACTCAAAATAGATCAAAGACCTAAGCATAAGATTTGAAACAATAAACTGCGTAGAAGAAAGCATAGATACTAAACTTATGGACCTTGGTTTCAAACAGGATTTTATGAATTTGACCTCAAAGGCAAGGTAAGAAAAAGCTAAAATAAATGGTTGGGACTATATCAAACTAAAAAGCTTCTGCACAACAAAAGAAACCATAGATAAAACAAAGAGGCAATCAACCGAATGAGAGGAGATATTTGCAAACAACAGCTCTGATAAGGGGTTAATATCCAAAATATATAAGAAACTCATACCACTCAACAGCAAAAAGACAAACAATTCAATTAAAAAATGGGCGGAGGACATGAACAGAAACTTCTTTGAAGAAGACATACAAATGGCCAACAGATATATGAAAAAATGCTCAACTTTACTACCTATTAGGGAAATGTAAATCAAAACCACAATGAGATATCACCTCACCCCAGTCAGAATGGCTATCATCAAGAAGACAAACAATAACACGTGTTGGAGAGGCTGTGGAGAAAAGGAACCCTCATACACTGTTGGTGGGAATGCAGACTGGTGCAGCTGCTATGGAAGGCAGTGTGGAGCTTCCTCAAAAAATTGAGAATAGAATTACCGTATGACTCAGCAATCCCTCTCCTGGGTATCTACCCAAAATATCTGAAAACATTTATCCATAAAGATATATGACTCTGATGTTCATTGCAGCTTTATTGACAGTGGCCAAGACATGGAAACAACCAAAGTGTCCTTCAATAGATGATTGGAGAGGTGACAGGGTGGCTCAGGTGCTAGGAGTACTGTTCTCCTACCGCCGAAGTCGTTGGTTCGATTCCCACATGGGCCAGGGAGCTGCGTCCTCCACAACTAGACTGAGAACACAGGCTTGAATCGGAGTTGGAACGATTCAACTCCGGAGCTGGGAAAAAAACAAGATGATTGGATACAGAAGATGTGGTATATATACACAATGGAATATTATTCTGTCATAAGATGAATATTATGCTAAGCGAAATAAGTCAACAGGAAAAGTCGAGAAAAATATGACTTCCCTGATATGTGGGATATAAAACTGAAGGCAAAGGAACAAGGCAAACAAACAAAGAAACAAAAACTCATAGACACAGACAACAGTTTAGTGGGTACCAGAGGATAAGGCGGAATGGGGGATGGTAGAAGAGGTCAAAGGGGGTCAAATATATGGTGATAAGAGGAGAACTGACTCTGGGTGGTGAGCACACAATGTGGTATATAGATGATGTATTACAGAATTGTACACTTGAAATCTATGTAATTTTACTATCAATTGTCACCTCAATAAATTTAATTATAAAAAAGGAAGAAGTAAAACTCATTATTTGCAGATGACATGATACTATAGAAAGAGAACCTGAAAGATTCTATCCAAAAACTGGTAAATGAATTCATTAAAGTAGCAGGATAGAAAATCAATAATCAGAAATGGTTTTCATTTTTATACAAAAATAATGAACTATCAGAAGAGACATTAAAAAATAATCCCATTTATAAATGCATCAAAAAATACCTAAGAATAACTTTAACCAAGGAGGAAAATGACCTGTACTCAGAAAATTATAGGACACTAAAGAAAGATACTGAAGAAGATACAAATAAATGGAAGCATATACTGTGCTCATGGGTGGGAAGAGTTCACATTGTTAAAATGTCCATATTACCCAAAGCAATCTATAGATTCCATGCAATCTCTATCAATTCAATGCAATCCCCTACCAGTGGTATTTTCCACAGAAATAGAATAAATAATCTTAAAATTTATATGGAACCACAAAAACCTTGAATAGCCAAAGCAATGTTGACAAAGAACGATGTTGGAGGTATCATAATACCTCATATCAAATTATATTACAAGACTCTAGTAATAAAAAAAAACACGGTACTCCCATAAAAACAGACTTGTAGATCAATGGAAAAGAATAGAGAGCTCAGAAATAAACTCACACCTATGTGGTCAATTAATCTATGACGATGTACAGTTGGAGGCAAGAATATACAGTGGGGTAAAGACAGTCTTCAACAAATGGTGTTGAGAAACTGGATAGACACATGCAAAAAAAATGAAGCTGAACCACATTCTTACACCATATACAAGAATAAGCTTAAAATGGATTAAATGTAAGACCTGAAATCATAAAAATCCTAGAAGAAAACCTAGGGAGTAAACTCTCTGATATTGCTCTTAGTAATATTTTTTTCTGATAGTTTTGCACAGCCTAGGAAACCATCAACAAAACAAAAAGACAGCCTACTGAATTCGAGAATACGTTTGCCAACGATACATCTAATAAGGGCTTAATATCCAAAGTTTATAAAGAACTCATGCAACTTAAAACCAAACAACCAACCAAACAAGCAAACAAAAAACCAACCAACCAAACAAACCAAAAACAATCCAGTTAAAAAATGAGCGAAGGGCCAGAATAGACGTTTCTCTAAAGAGGACATACAGATGACCAACAGACATATGAAAAGATGTTCAGCATCTCTAATCATCAAAGAAACGCAAATTAAACCCACAATAAGATATCACCTCACACGTGTCAGGATGGCTGTGATCAACAAATCAACAAACAACAAGTGTTGTTGACAAGGATGAGGACAAAAGAGAACCTTTGTGCACAGTTGGTGGGATTGCAAATTGGTGCAGCCATTATGGAAGACAGTATGGAGGTTCCTCAAAAAATTAAAAATACAACTACCATATGACCCAGCAATCCACTTCTGGGTGTTTATCTGAAGAAATCCAAAACACTAATTTGAGAACATACATTCACCCCTATGTTCACTTTAGCATTATTTACAATAGCCGAGATATGGAAGCAACCCAAGTGCCTATCAACAGACGATTGGATAAAGATGTGGTACATATATACAATGGAATATTACTCAGCCATAAAAAAGAACGAAATCTTACCATTTGCAACAACATGGATGGACGTAGAGGGTATTATGCTAAGTGAAATAAGTCAGAGAAAGAGAAATACCATATGATTTTACTTATATGTGTAATCTAAAGAACAAAATAAATGCACAAAAACAGAAATAGATTTACAGATCCAGACAACAAACTGATGGTTGCCTGGAGGAGGGCAGTTGGAAGGCTGGGTAAAAAAGGTGAAGAAATTAAGAAGTACAAATTGGTAGTTACAATATTGTCACGGGAATAGAAAATACAGCATAAAAAATATAGTCAATAATATGGTAGTAACTATGTATGGTGCCAGATGGTTACCAGACTTAACAGGGGGGTCACTTTGTAAATTATATAAATGTCTAACCACTATGCTGTACACATGAAAATAATATAAAATAATATTAAATATCAACTGTAATTGAAAATAAAAATTAAAAATAAATTCTACTGTTTGTTTTTCTGGTAGTAAGTCTTATGAGTTCCTTATATATTTTGAATATTAACCCCTTTTAAGATACACCATTTGCAAATATTTTCTTTCATTATATAGGTTGTCTTTTCATTTTGTTGGCAATTTTCTCTGCTGTGAAAAAGCTTTTTAGTTTGATGTACTCCCACTTGTTTTTGATTTATTGATTGATTGAATTTTGCTTACGTTGTCTTTCTTTTTTGTGTCAAATCCAAAATATCACTGCCAAAACTGATATCTAGGAGCTTATCCTTATGTTTTCTTCTAGAAGGTTTATGGTTTTGGATCTTATGCTCAAGTCTTTAATCCACTTTGAGTTTTTTTTGTGTATGGTATAAGATAAGGGTCCAGTTTCACTCTTTTGCATGTGGCTGTCCAGTCTCCCCTAGGCATATTGTTTCCCCATTGTATAAACTTGGCTTCTTTGTCCTAAATTAAACGACCATGTATGTGTGGGTATATTTCTTGGTGCTCTTTTCTGTTTCATTGATCTATAGGTCTGTTTTTTGCCAATATCATGCTCTTTTGATTATTATAACTTTGTAATATAGTTTGAAATCAGGAAGTGTGAGGCTGCCAGCTTTGGTTTTCTTTCTCAAGATTTTATGGCTATTTGGGTCTTTTGTGGTTCCACACAAATTTTAGGGTTGGTTTTTCCATTTATGTAAAAAATGTCATTGGAATTTTGATAAGGATTGAAGGGGCGAAGGGGCATGGCCCTCTCTGGGGTTTGGCCACTGTGCACCCAACAGGTAATGTAAATTACTCTACTCCCTACTCCCTTGAGAGGACCCTGGAAAGGTAAATTATTAAACAACATTGTCCATTAGCACAGGGGGCCTCAATTCTGTGGTTCCCTTGCCCTGGCAGAACGAAATGTTTTATTGAAGAGGAAGTACACATGCATGAAAAGCCAAGGACAATGACATTAAACGGCAAATTCTTGGAAGCAATGAATGTCATTAGACTTAATTGCTTAGGTGAAGCAGATAGGAGGAAGAACTTTTCTGATGGAACAATCTCTCAATGCTGGAAAATTAAGAATGAGCAAGATTTATTTGTAGAGTTGTGAGTAAACCTGTACGACTAGTAAAAGAAAACAAGAAGACTAACTTGATGGCTAGTAAAGAGCAAACATAAGGGGTTGGCATTTTCTTCCTATGAGTTGGCAAAAAGTAAAAACGTCAGCCAATGCGAGTAAACATTTTGAGGGGATCAGCACCTCAAACTTTTAATTTTCAACATAACTTTTCCATATGTGAAATGTTTTTAAATTGACATGGATTTTGAACCACCAAGTCTGTTTAGAGTTTATTGCAAAGAAATTATCAGAGCTGTGGGCAAAGATGTATAATTTTTGAAAAACATGAACCCTAAGTGTCTAGTAACTGTATTATGGAATTGACGGTAGGTAGCTTTATGGAATGAAATTGTATGCAGCAAGCAGTGTAAAAATATCACTGTGAGAAACTGACATATTTGTAAGCAGAATCTGAATCATTATCTTTTGATATTCTTTTTATTAAAACAAAAGCAGTATATTGATACACAGTAAAAGAGATTAGTTGTGCATATACCATAATTATATTTCGTTTTCTTTGTGATTTTCATTTTTCCATATTGACTGATCCTATGTTACATTTGGAATCAGGTGAAGAAAAATTTTTTAACAATCCAACATAATCTGACAATTAAGTTCGCGAACTTGTTACAATGACATTGCTAACCTTATTTTGATATAAGAAGGATTATTCATTATGAATTTGTATCAAACGGACAGTTAGCTAAATTCACTATTTGGAAGTGCTGAAAAGGTTGCATGAAAAAATTGGAGGACCTGAACTTTTTGCCAACAACTCACGGCTCTTGCATCACGACAATGCACCAGCTCACACGGCACTGTCTGCGAGGGAGTTTTTGCCAGTAAACAAATAACTGTATTGGAACACCCTCCCTACTCACCTGATCTGGTCCCCAATGACTTCTTTCTGTCCCCGACGATAAAGGAAATATTGAAAGGAAGACATTTTGATGACATTCAGGACAGCAAGGGTAATATGATGACAGCTCTGATGGCCATTCCAGAAAAAGAGTTCCAAAATTGCTTTGAAGGGTGGACTAGGCGCTGGTGTCAGTGCATAGCTTCCCAAGGGGAGTACTCAAAGGTGACCGTACTGATATTCAGCAATGAGGTATATAGCACTTTCTAGAATGAGTTTGTGAACTTAATTGCCCGTATATGTTAACATCTACTTTATTCATAGAATGGTGAAGATAGAACCTGTATCACACAGTGTTAACACGTTGCGTACGGGTCACGAGAATCTTCACGAGGGATTTAAATCCCGCCATTCGCAACGTGTTAAGGAATGAGAGGGTGTGAGGAAATGGAAGCTCTTTGTATAAACCTCAAATACATCTCTGGGATTACAAAATGTCATATATACATATATACATATATATATATATATATATATATATATATATATATATATATATATATATATATACATACAGAGAGAGAGTACATATATATACATATATGTATATATATAGAGACAGACATATATACGTATATATGTGTATATACATATATATGTATATTTATATATATTTACAATTCTACATCTGAGATGTACTACAGACTTTCTGGGTTCAAGAAACCATGGAATTTCCTCCCAGACCAACACAATATTTGAATTCTTGGCAGAACACACAAGACACTAAGTGTGGAGATGATGTATACTTATAAAATAAACACCTTAGAGTCTTGGATTATAAAATCTAGATACTTTGTGATGACACAGACTAAAGGAGGTATAACTAAGGAGAGAGTGAATAGGACACCCAGTGAGGGGGAATTATCAACTCTGTTCCTTCTTACAGTTGTAAAACAGTGCTATAAGAGAAATGTTCTGTGGCTCAATGTTGGCACTTATTTGTAAAAGCAGAATTTATTTACTGTTCTCTACAACCATCTATACACAATTTTATATGTCAATCATATCTCATTAAAGCTGAAAAGAACTTTTCCCATCTATTTTTAGGCTTGAAAGTAATTTTTGTGTTTTTTTTCCTTGTGAGAAAATTCAAGATAGGGAAAAAAAATAAGGCTAGTGTTTGGTTTCCTACTTACAGGCTCTAGATTAGATTCAAGGACTGAAGTTTTACTGAAATGTTCTCTCATCAGTGAATTTCTACACCGAGGGTTCATGAAGCTACTGTTCTGTTCCAAGCCTTGTTCCCTATTTTCTAGACAAGCTCCATTAGTCAGAAATAGAGTTTTCTTTTGTATCTCCAGTGCCCAGACAGTTCTCAGCCTGTAGTCGGTACAAAATAAATACTTGTTAAATACTGAATGAAATAAATGGGTGCTACTGTCAACTGCATTTAATGTCTCTGCCAATTCATCCCTGTACGGGTTTACCGAATACTAGAGCGTTCTGAGAGATCTTGAGTTTAATAACTTTACACTCTAAGAACAAAGCTGGATTTGTCTCTAAAAGGAATGAATTACAACTGTCTGCAATTACAACAGGAAAGCTTTCTAAATCAGGCATCACATGCTGACCTATGATGCGAAGCTAATGTCTGCCCCTCAGCCTGGAGATCATTTAGTGACTGAGGACAAAGGAGAGTATTGGCAGAGAAAATGAGGAGAGAATGGAGAATATGCAGGTTTTGAACTGTTTGGTAGATCTCCTTCAAGGTTTATGAATGGCAGTAGGGTGAAGGTAAGTGTGTGTGGATGTCATTAAACAGAGGCCAACTACTTTAAAATAAAACAATGTCAAATGATACTTTGCCTCCTAAATTAGTATATTTACATTCTGCTTTTCCAAAGGTGAGGGTAGCAGCATGAATGGGCTTGTAAATGCTTTCAGAAAATGCTCTCCACTATCCTGGTGAATTACATATTAGGATTTGTGAAAGCCTGAAAGAGAATGGCTTAACAGAGGATAGTTAGGCCATCTTTGTGATGTTGGCCCTGGCAGCTATGCCTCCTCTGTTTGCACCTGGCAGCCAATAGCTGTCACCAGCAACAGTATTTATTACTGTGGTATGCCACACCCAAAGCAGGCATTCTGAACGCAACCAAATACAAGGAGGGTTTTTCTCAGAAGGGACGTATTTTAATTTTGTTACCTTTTGGTGTTGAAGGCTTTAAAAAGCAGATACATTGCAAACCATATTCTATGAGTAGATTTACAAAGATAAAATCTTTTATTCTTTTTTTAATTATAATTAATGGTGTAGATAGAAATTTTCATTTAAGCATTATAGTCTTTAACTCACATCTCATACTTAAGTGTACCAAAAAAGCAAAAAAAAAACAAAACAATGTTAGAATGTTCGCACTAGATATACCTTTGGAGAGTAATTGTTTCAGCTCCTGCTTTTCAGATGAAAAATGTAAGTCCAGAGGTTAACAGAATTGCTCAATAATACAATTACACTTAGGCAATATGCTATTTTATACATTGTCAGTATGTACATAGTATTTCCATAGATAACTGATAAAAAATTATCATGGATTTCTTGCAATTAAAAAGTTATAGGCATCAGGTATTTGTTAATCACATTACATTCCATTCTGGAGGAAAAAAAGAATTTAGAATGTTTTCTTATAATGGGGATTTTTAATTCTAATAAAGGCCAATTCACAAACAATTAATTTCTAGTCCTCCTTTAAAAGTTACTTCTTCCTAAACCCAGGAAATAATAGAGGTTTGCTAAAGTCCCAACTAATAATAGAGGTTTGCTAAAGCCTCTTTTTATATATTAGTGGGTTACTTGCATTTCTCTTTTTGGTGACTTGGATATATATCCTTTGCCCATTTTGGGACAGGTAGGGTGAAGGTTGGTCTTTGAATTATTAACTCTCAATTAAGCCCATTACCCTTTGTCTGTGATATAAGCTGCAATCTTTTTCTCCCAGTTTGTCAGCTGACTTTTTGGTTATGCTGTTTTTTCTTCTCTTGCATGATTTTAAAATGAACTTCAAGTTGATGTCCGGTTTATTATTTATATTTATCAATGTAAATGTGGCATAATACACTTTAAAAACAACTATTAAAACCATAATTACACAGAAATTAGTAGTCATATACAAATATATTCTTAAATATCCAGAATGATTCTGATATTTTCTAGAGGTCATTAGTGTGGCCCGTAATAGCCATGTGAAATGAATTTTTTTTTTTTAAGGATTTTACATGCACTATGTTTAATGTGATGCAATTAAAATGTTATTACACGTAAACAGTCCAGTAAATACATTTGTACTATATATGTTTTAGATCACATACTTCTTATTCAAAAAGTGGACATATTCTTTTTTGCATATTTAACTAGACAAGCAGTTAGAGGAAATGTTCGCTGTAATTCAGATTCAAATTTAGCAGCGCAGTCTTCCCAGTGTTCTCTAGTTATCTTTTCCTGCAACTCCTGCTCCATCTTGTGTTTTAACCCATTCATCTGAATATCCATTCCGATTTGATTGGGTTTTAAATCTCCAGGGAAATTAAACTCTCGATTTTCATATTCATTTAGCTTTCTTTTTGTAATCTGAAAGTGTTTCTTAAGTTGTTCTGAGAACTGTGGACCGCAGACACAGATTCGCAGCCCAACTAGTTCCGGCAAAGGGGAGAGAGCTGTGGAAGCTGGACCGGCTGTGGTGGTTGCCGCCATTGCTCTTCAAATGAATTTTTGATCAATAAGGATATGGATCTCTCAGAGATTCAGGGCCATTTACTGAGAATGTGTCAATACATGTTTATAATTTGGTAAATTATTAAAAGTCATGCTCTCCTAGTTAATTTAGTGTATTCTGTATCCATTCAAAAGTAAACTAATTAATTTTATATAAAAATTTACCCTTTTATTTAAATTTTAGTATGTTTTTTTATATAGAACACAGTACAAAGTACTTCTAAAATACAGTTTAGGAACTATCCAAAGCTTTTTTTTCCCCCCAGATATTTCTCTGGAATAGTCTTAACCCATCTTCCCAATAATCATTTAATGCCTTTTTAATAAACAAACATTACTTAGTTTTCTTTGAGAAAGTGAAACTGATATAGCATCTACTTTACTGCAATCTGTCTAAAAGGAGTGGGTTCTGCACTATAAACAAAAAAGAGGTGTTTAAACAAACAAGACATATATGTGTAAAGAAACATAAATGAAGAAAGATTAGCAGAAAGTGAGTTTTAAAACATTAACAGTAGTTATCACCAGGTAGTAAAATTATATGTGACTTATTTGCTTTTCATATCTTCCTTCTGTATTTTCCAAATTCTCCTTAATGAGTCTGTTCCATATTACAGTTAACCCTTCAACATGAGTTTGAACTGCATGGGTCCACTTATACGTGTATATTTTTCAATAAATATATAGTTGGCCCTCTGTGTCCCCAGATTTCACATCCACGATTCAGTGAACCACAGACCAGAAACAGTATTTTCATTTAGGCAGCACCACTACCATTGTTCAAGGGTCATCTGTATAATCAATTGAAAATAAGAAAGAAAAATGACAAACTTGTAAACAGAAATCCTAGGCATTGCCATCTACGTTTAAGTAGTTGAGACTATTTCTATATCCTAAGTGCAGTCTTTTCCCTGACTAGATAGTGTGTGCTTTCAGCACAAGGAAAGGGGTGATGGAGTGACAGTAATCCAAACTAAGAAGAGGGAGCGTCACTAGATATTGGGAGAGCATCAGCATCTTCAAGGGCACGTTTGCATCTCTGTGAAGTCACTTCAAAGATTTTATGAGTCACAGATCTTACTTTGTTGAAATGAATTGGCTCCTTTCCAAGGATCATTTTAATCCAAGGTGTTCTCTGGCTTTATAGTACATTGTCAAGGAAGGACACTGAAATGACAAGAATTTTTATTTAGATGACTGCATGGTCCACAACTGAACTATCCAGAATTTATATGCTGATAATCATGGTTCTAGCATTATATATAAATTACAAGTTCAGAAAAAGTATGTATTGCCCTCTGTTGTGGTTGCACAAGAAAGTATGGCATGAATTGAGGTACTATGTAGATAAGAGATTAATGATTACCTTTCCTCATTGCTTCTTTTGTCAAAAGAAAACTGTTCTCAGAGTTAAGCAACTAAATAAGAAGAGCTTTATTCCAGAAAACATACATACAGGTCTATCATAACACACAGATTATTTCCTTGAGTCTCTTTTCTGAGCCATGATTGTATCCAGGGAAATAAACAGGATCTGGTAGTTTGAGAAGGATCAGCTTCAGAAAGCATGTGCTCGTCCTCTAGTCACAGAGGACACTGAAAGAAGGTACTGTATAGTCTAAGGCATACAGATGCTTCCGGGGCCGTGCTGAAGCCTGTCCTCTTCCTTAATGCCAAGAACACTGTCCTCCCACCAACAGGCAGACCCCCTAATGAGGCCCTTCTGCTCACCTGACACCCCCAGTAATTACTGTCACTGGATCCCTCATCATTGTTCTATTTCTAGCTCACAAGTCTTCCCAACATCATGTGTCACCTGCATCAGCATTGAACATTCTCACGTCCTTCAACACGCAGCTGTGTCTTTGGAGTCTGCCTCTGACTATTGGGGTCTCCCTCTACCCCTGTACCTGGCCTAAGAGCACAGGTCTGCAGGTTGGTACAGATGCTAACTCACTCTTTATCCACCAGATGTTGCCGCAAAAGCTTAACATTGTTCCTGTACTTACCTGTGGTCAAAATTGTCATCTTAAAAGAGAAATTTGAGACAAATTCATTAAGGACTTCCAACTTCATTATTAAAAGGTAGTTAATAGTCAAGGTACACAATGGGAGATGCAACTTGGTGTAAAAGAATGTTTCCAAAAAGTTGAGGATAAATAACATTTAAATTCATTCTCAAACACTGTGATTAAGATTATATGTAGAAATTAGGGGAAATTTTAAAATGTGGTCCTTACTGCTAAGTTAATTTAGCATGGGAAAAAAAGCCACATAAGCACAGTGTACGGCATACACACACATAGGCGACTAATCAAGGTTTAATGAATCAATGAATAAGTGAATGAATGCAATAGAGTTAATAGGCAAAAAACAACAAATGAAATGTTGAATACTATGGGACATATTTACATACAGTTTTTAACAATGGAGAGAATTGTTGTCTTTTGGTTAAAATAAAACCAGATCAATAAAAATCTCAAGGTATAACCCTGCAAATATAAAACAATATGCAAAGAAGCTTGACCATAAAAACCACTGGATGGAGGGTATTACAAATAATTTTTACATTTTTTTCTGTATTCAATAACGATCACATATAACCCTTAAAAGAAAATAATTTATTTAAAAATGGAATAGACAGAAAGTGCTGTGAGTTCCAAAGAGAGACATCACTTTGGACTGGCATTATTTGGGGGAGATTCTTGGGTGGTGAATTCTGAGCTGGGTTAATTCAACTTAGCTTAGAACAGGGGTGTCCAAACTTTTTTCAACGTTTTCCACCAAGGGCCATATGCGGTAAAACACACAAACAGCCGGGCCACTCACTCGAGGTGAAGTACGTATTGCTTCACCTGGTTTATTTAAGTAAACTAAATATATTTTTGGAATTTGCTGTGGGCCAATAAAAAATGGATTGCGAGCCGCAGTTGGCCCACAGGCTGCAGTTTGGACACCCCTGGCTTAGAAGAAAGGTGGCAACGTATCTTAAGCAGGTAACCTGGGCAGGAATGAGGTGAAATCCAATGATATTTTAATCAGTCTTCTCAAATATTTTTAAATTAACTTCAATAAAAGCAACAATTGACCACTACTCTGGTTACTTTGTATGTTTATATTTGGTGGCAGCAGGGCTGGCTATGATTCCTTTTCCACCAAAGTACCCCAATAGTTGAGGAAAATAAATGCATCACTCCAAGAGCCTTCGAGGCTAACTCAAAGCATCTCTGAAAGTACAATATTTTCTGTCTTATCTTGAAACCTCCTGCATTTTTTTCCTTCTGCCCCTGTATATACGTATTTGTGCTAATATAGAAATAATGATATTTTCCCTTTAAGCTATTGGAATAACATCAGAAAAAATATTCTAGGAAGCCATGCCATTTCCATTCATAACTTCTAGATCCTCTTGGTATACTAGCCACACATTCCCCAGGCATATGTAAATACTCACTTGAGAAGGATCAAGATAAATGATCATTAAAGCTTCAAAAATTAAATGACCAATTCTGAATTATTAAGTAGCCATTACATTCGATTTGCTGCCCTAAATAGTCATGAAAACAAGTTATTCGACAGAAACAATATGAGTAGAAGCCAGATAATAAACAAGGCTTTGCATATTCATTTCTATTTAAGAGAATATTGACCATACCCTGTATATTTTTGTTTAGGAAAATTTGCCTATATCTTGATTAAGTATAAAATGCTTTTCCCACCTTCTTTTTCTATAGCCACTTCCACTGTCTTCTGTTGAATTTAGGATTTCTGGCATGTGTGTAGATATAAAATGCCAGGTTTAGATTAATGCACTTTGATATGAGAAATAGGTAGGACAGGAAAAAAAAAGGAAATTTACTAAAAAAAAAAAGTTATATTCTTGCTTCTGTTTTTCATAGGAGTGGTTTAATCCCTTTCTAGGGCTTTTGGTGCTTTTGTTTCTGAAAATGCCCTGGAAATCTTATGAATAGGAAATTTTGGATTCCTGGGCATAGCCAGAGCAAGCAAGGGCTGGATGAATTCCTTTGCATGATAAAGAAAAATCGAATTTTGAATTTACAAGAAAACCAAAAGTTGTATTGAGATACCCTGAAAATGCATTACAGATCTGAACAAAAGGGACAATTGTCTATTGTGAAAGAGGCCTGGAAAAAGAAAGCCAAAGTTTAAAGGTGGACTAGCCAGTGAGAAAATTATCATAGTGTGATATAGTTCAGGCTTTGATAAACTTTCCCTCTTAAGGTCCAGATAGAAAATATTTTGGCTCTGTGTGCCACGCAGTCTTTGGATCTCTGTGGCATCTGTAGTCGACCCCCTTATCTGCGGTTTAGCTTTTAACAGTTTCAGTTAACCATGGTCAACACCGTTCCAAACATGTTAAACGGAAAACCAGAAATAAACAATTCATAAGCTTTAAGTTGCATTCTGTTCTGAGTAACATCATGAAATCTTGTGCCATGCTGCCTGGGACATGAGTTAGCACTTTGTCCATTGTTTTCACGTTTATATACTCCCCACCCAGTAGCCACATAGCAGCCCTTTGGGTCATAAGATGGACTGTCACAGTATTGTAGTGCTTGTGTTTAAGTTACCATTATTTTCCTTAATAATGGCCCCAAAGTGCAAGAGGAGTGATGCTGGCAATTTGATGTGCCAAAGAGAATCTTTAAAGTGCTTCCTTTAAGTGAAAAGGTGAAAGTTTTTGACTTCAGATAAGAAAAAAGATTATATTCTGAGGTTGCTAAGGTCTGCAGTAAGAGTGAATTTTCTACCTGTGAAATTAAGAAGGAAAAAGAAATTTGTGTTATGTTTGCTGTTGTAATTCAAACTACAAAAATATGGCCACAGTGTGTGATAAGTGCATAGTTAAGATGGAAAAGTCATTAAACTTTAACATAAGCGTGTATGTATAGGAAAAAAACAGTGTACGTAGGGTTCAGTACTATCCACAGTATCAGGAATCCACTTCAGGCCTTGGGATGTTTGCCCGCGGATAAGGGGGGACTACTGTATTCAACTCTGCTGTTGCAATGTGAAAGCAGCCAGAGACAACAAGTAAACCAATGGGTGTAGCCGTGTTCTCATTAAACTTAATTTACAAAAACAGTTACCTTTTAGTTCAGTGATTTCTAATATTCAATTCTATGTTGTGTGCCACTTTGGGTTGTAGTGTAATTTCCCATTTCACTCCAAACCTTTAACAAACAGCTGAATATTTGCTACACAACAGTTTATGGTAAGGCTACTTTGAATAAGTAGAATGAAGGCAGAGGATGTGGTAACAAGACCAGTGGAGAGGACAGAGAGGAGAGAGCAGTCATAGGAGATCAGCTGAGACAGAATTCAGTGAAAGTCGGACAGCAGGGGAAGAGGTAAAGTGAAAGTCTCCACAGGATCCTTAAGGGGTCCTGCACATCTAAGGGAAGCTGGAGGCCTTGGAGATACACCCAAGTGGCAAATGATTGGGTTCCACAAGAGAAAGAAAAGTTTACTACTTCTCAAAGGTTCATAGCATCGATGCACAAAATTGTACCTAGGAATACTTTGAAAAAGAGTGCTTGTGCATAGCACTGACAGAGTCTTCACCCCAAATCACTGGAAACAAAGATAATTCAAGCAAGAATAACAGCAACAAAGGTGTTTCCAGCTCCTGAAGTACTTTCTAACCTCTGGTATCAATGATCCAACTAGTGAAATATAGTCAGATCCTGTTTCTGTTTTCGATATTTGAGTTGTTGAAAACATTTTGAATTCGTATATGTATTAGGTACCTGCTATTTTCCCGATTTGCTTGGAGAGATTGCGCATGGTCACAGTTGCCTTCTTGG
Organism: Rhinolophus sinicus; assembly: GCF_057876585.1. NCBI lineage: Eukaryota > Metazoa > Chordata > Mammalia > Chiroptera > Rhinolophidae > Rhinolophus > Rhinolophus sinicus. Next base: position 21,232,870 of record NC_142511.1, read on the forward strand.
GGATGTAAATGGACATTCACTTCTTTAGATTTATCATCTGTATAATTGCTAATTGGTAGGAGAGACAAAGATGGTAAAAATAACTTAATTATACACTTCTCAGTTTTGGAAGAAATTAGTCAGTAGGTTTCATTTTGAAATTTAGGGCATAATTCGCCTCAGGTTTCTGAAATCTTTGTAAGCTATCTAAAACAAAACAAAACATAACAAAATCCCATGTTTTAAGATTAAGTAAAAAGTTAGATTAAGAAATAATACTAAAACCATCCTATACATTACATCAGAACTCTAAATAGACAAGTGTTCATGTCTTCAAACAACACATTTCCATATTCCAAAGTAATACTAGTTAGTGAATATTGTTACAAGATTGTGATACTTAAGCTTCACAAAGGCTTTGCACTGAAATCTTACACAAGCCGTCCTTTTTCTCCTATAGTGAAGCTATCACTTCTGTATTTTGTACAATTAATACCCATAGTCAAAAGAGCAGCAGTGATGTCATGAAAGTGTACGAGAACTGACTGTAAAAAGAAGTATTTATCACTTTTAAATGTCAATAACAAAGTCGTGTGTAAATAACAAGAGCTAATGTTTTCTAACAGTCCTCACAAGTGAGGCTTTGTGTTAAGCAAGGTAGGAACTCTTATTATTCCTGTTTTACAATGAAAATGAAGTTTAGAGATGGTAGGTATCCTGCTCAGTCTCAAAGCTAGTAAGTGAGTGTGAACACAGGTCTTAATGATTGCAAAGCCCATGGCCTTTCCTTGTATGCTATTTTGCCTTTTTGGGGGTTATTTAATAAACGTTTCATTTCACATAAGTGCAATGATAAATAATACCAGTACCTTAGATTTCAAGTATGCATTGATTCTAGGAATTTAAGAATGGAAGCACAAAGAGTTAACTCACTCCACCACTTCTCTCTACTTCCGTAATACTCTTTGCCCTCTCGTGGAAATTAGAATGAGGGCTCCGCTCAGACCAAAAAGAAGACTGAGTCAGGAGCCCAAGTTTTCACAGGATGAGGAAGGGAAAACTTGAGATCCACGCATGAGGAAGTAAGGGTCGTACATTCAGGTGGGATGGGCTTCAAAGGGCAGTGACTATGTGGTTAGATGAGCAATGGCCTGGAAGTGGTCTTAGATGGTGAGTGGTACATAGCGTCTGAGCGAATACGACCTTAGGGAGCATATGCTGAATGAATGGCTATGCAGTTGGTTAAGGTGGTTATGAGATAATAGACAATATACATTGTTTCTGCCCCCAGTTCCTGTCACAGATCTCCTGAAACCTTTGTATAATTTTAAGTGATAAGAATACTAGGAAAATCTTTTGTTCAAAACGGTGACTCTGGGTAGGCTCCTGGATAGCTCCTGGGTCACATGAAAGACCAAGCCCTGATTAGAAGCTTGGAATTTTCAGCCCCATTCCTCTTCTTCCAGAGAGGGGAGAGGGGCTGAAGATGGAATTAATAATTGATCATGCCTACCCTAGAAAGCCTCCAAAAAATCCCAACTGTATGGGGTCCAGAGAGCTACCAAGTGGGTGAACACATCCACATAAGGGAAGGGTGATACACCTCACCTCCACGAGGACAGAAGCTCAGGACCTTCTCGACCACACCCTGTGTATCTCTTTATCTGGCTGTTTATCTGTATACTTTATGATATCCTTTAATTGACTGGTAAATATAAGTAAATGTTTCCCTGAGTTCCATGAGCTGTTTTATCAAATTAATCAAATCCAAGGAGGCCACCATGGAACCTAAGATTTATAGCCCTTGGGTCAGAAGCACAGGTGACAACCTGGACTTGTGATTGGCATCTGAAGTCCGGTGAGAACTGTCTTGTGGGACTGAGCCCAAAACCTGTGGGATCTGATGCTGTCTCCAGGTAGATTGTGTGGGAATTGAGTAAATTAAGTTGTAGGACACCTAGCTGTTATCACAGAGTTCCTTGGTGTGGGAAAAAGTCTCATACATTTAGTGGCCACAAGGGTCCAAAGTGAAGTATTCTGTTTGAATAGTAAAGGAGACAGACAGGAGGAAACAGTGAAATTTTTTTCTAACACAGTGGTTTTTGTGGACATGGGAAAATGCAGACAGCCTTTGCTGAGAGTGGTCTTAATAGTTCTGTCACTCCAAGCATCATAGCAATGAAGACTTTAAAGCTTTATCAGACTGTGAACCAGAAGTCTCTTTTGTAGAGAAATGGGTATGGATTAGACAGAAATAAGAGGCGAGGATAACTGGTCTCTGAATGGAGGAGTAACTATTATTTCTCAGATATCAGTATGTGAGTTATCTTGTTTGATATTTATCACAAATTATTGATGGAGTAAATATCCAGTGAACTATCGTATGTGCAGATAATAGCATCTTTTTTCATTAGTGAAATATCAAGGCAGTGAGGTTAAATCACAGAAATAACTAGCAAGTCTTGTGAAATGACAGGAAAGTTTTAACTAAACCTTAATATGGACAGAGGCCTTTAGATATAGTGTGATTCTTTTAGGCTAATAACTTAGGCTACAAAAAAGAGGAGAGAATGCATACTGTTCTCTAGAAGAATACTGGTTCAATATTCCCAAACAACTAAAACAAATCCAATATAATAGATGCGGTGGGGGGAATATGAAAGCAAAAAGGAACTATTCCAGCTTTGTACTATATGCAGTTCTGGATACTGAATTTCAGTGATACTGAAACAGATTCAGAAATGGGCAACTAAAATTATCAATAGAGAGCTGAATGGGTTTGTGTGTGCATATCTATATATCTATATCTATATATCTATATCTATATCTAGATATCTAGATATGTGTATACATATATACCGACTTTAAAATGGAGCCAGAGCTGTCATCCCTGAGGGGCTGCCTTGCACGTTTTGTAGTGTGAATCTTAGGAATGTTAAAATAGGGCAAAATGACCTTTGGACTGGGCCTAAAGCTTCATTGTGCCCCCAAAAACTGTTTGCAAAGATAACAAGAAAGCAGATACTAGGTTACAGGACTGATGACTACCAGACTGAAAATTAAAAACATTCTTTAGAATAAACATCACCATGTTATCTGCCCCTATAGAAATGCCTTCCTTCTATTGATGTAACTGTTCCCCTTCCCTTTCTCATAAACGCCCCTGGTCTTTGTCTCCTAATCAGAACAGTATTTAGGCTTCTGCCTGAATCAGTGCGTTCTGAATAGTGATTCTTTGATCTGAAACAAATGCTGTTGCCTCTCATTTTGAAAGGCCTTTTATTTTTAAGTTAACAGGTTCAAATTTTTGAGTCAGACAATTGGGACGAAAGCCTTAACTCGTAACAACTTCCTACTGGTAGGATTTAATCCAATCTCTAAATTTCTCTGAATCTCAGTCTTCTCTGCTTTGGAATAACATTATGGTTATCATTATCTCATTATGTTAACGTTATGGCAACCTACCTCACAGTTGCTTTGAGGACCAAAGAAAACAATAAATGGTAAAGCATTCTGTAAACAAACATGTTAGCTGTTACTATCTCATTATCAATGTTGACAACTGTATAAGTAGAGGTCCAATTTCATTACATAAAAATTATTTTGAGTGCCTTAGGTGATCCCTGCTCTCAAGGAACTCACTGTCTGGGGAGGGGGATGGTGAGGAGTGTAGTGGATACCAAGAACGTAAGAGATCAGTTAATAGAATGTGGGAAATTCAAAATGGGGGTGAGGGAGGAAATGAATACTTTGCTTGCAAGAAGCTCTGCTGTGAAATTCTGCTTTTAAGAAGTTTATATTGGCACCCTTCGTGAAATGTTAGAACTCCAATTCTACAATGCTTCTTTAGGAGACTGCATTTGTTTAGAAAATTGTTCACCTACATTTATATACTGTTTCTAATTGGTACAGAATTTCCTAATCAAGATTAAAACATTGATCTCTTTGACTTGACCTCACTGGTTTTATTATAATGGAACCGATAAGACAGAAGCTGTGTATGTTCTCTTTCCAATCAAAAGTATTTCCTTACTTAGATCTTAATCCTTGCAACATTTTTACAAGTTTAAAAAGTAAATGGTGTTTATAAAAGATTTACTTTTTTAAAATGCCCAATGCAAAGCTTCAGTTCTTCCACACTGGCAGCTGCGACATGTGCACCAGTGCAGCACACTAGCTAACTTCTAGTGGCCTGATAGTGTCTGTGTGTAGAGGTAGAAGTCTGGACCGTCTCAGCAGAACTGGGATACCAACTGCCCCATCAACCCCTTTGGAAAAATTCCTTCTGCTTATTTTCTCTTTTGTAAAAACCAACTCCTTCGTAAAATTCGAAGTTCTTTTTTTTTCAATGTTCTTAGTATCCTGTATATTTCTTTTAGTATGAGTACTTCTCTATGTATAATGTGCATCAAAGGCCTTTTTTATAAGAATTTCTACATCTGTTTACGCAGTAGTGTTTTCTTTTTCTTTTTTCAGTTTCTCATTTACTTCTCTTTGGGTTCCAAGAGGATGCAAGAAGAGTCATACACATTTTTGAGGCGAATATGGCTGTACTTACCCTGTTTTGCGCTGTAGAATCATCCAACAGGCTGCAAGGACAAGTAGAATAAAGAAGACCGCTCCAAAGGACACGCCTACGCAGTAAAACAAGGCGATTAAAAGCATAGAAAATATTTTCTTAGTTTAAGATACTCTTAGCATTCACCTGCACTATTTCATTAATGTGTTAACTGGCCTCCTTTCCTCCACTCTTTAGTCCTCCCATTCATCTTTCACCCAGAGATCAGAACGATTTTCAAAAAATACTCATCAGCCATGTCTACGTATAAAGTGAATGAATTCTAGATATTTCAGAATCAAGAGGACTTGCGTATAGATTGCGTGTGAGGTATATCAGGAACAATTCGGAGAGTTCTGGCACAAATCGTTGGATAGACAGGAGCCCCATTTGTGGGTATGGGGGAAACTCGAGAAAGCGGGATAGGGATGGAGAAGAAAATTGAGAGTTCCATTTAGGATATGCTACTTTTGAGATGTTTGTGACAGTCAAGCAGGCAGATTACTTTTGGAACATACTGTTTGGTGAATAGATGATCACCTGCCTCGATGGCATGTTTTTTAAATGGTTCAAGCTAGTTCAGCCTTTATCTTTGCTTTTCGTGTCTTCCCTTGTGACACTTAATAAACAAAACACGTTAAAAAAGAGGCATGGAAAATATAACCCATAGGTTTCATACGCTATCTTAATATCTAGCCCCTCTAGAGGTTGCCAATGATTGTTTAAACTACTACTATAAATTCTGCTGTAGAAAACACCCCTGTGCAGGCTTACCTTTAAGATTTCCCCTCTGCTCCTTGTTTAATCTAGTGCATTGTTGTTACTACCTTAGGGTTATAGAAAAGGGGTGAGCAGAGCAGCTTTGTAACCTTTATTCCAATGGCAGCCTTTCAACAAGTATGTGAGAACAACACTGGAGCTCCTGGGCTCCAGGTCTCCATGGCCCTGCATGTGTCTGTTGTGTAATGCACAAGGCAAGAGCTATTCTATACAGCCATCTCTGCCAATCCCCTTTGAAGCAAACTCTATTATAAGACTATTCCTCTTACATACGCAGATCACAAAAGTGGGCTTAGAAAAATTGGTCTTTGTAGCTTCTAGTTTGTGCAAGTGGGCACACTACCATCCTGAAGAATATTCCTGGTTGTATTCTCCAGCTATAATAAAATAAGATAAATGATTGTTCATTTGTAATGGTTCAAAGATTTCATAGAAACTTTGATAAAGGACACTCACTCTATATGCCTATGAGGACATCAGTTTTGCCACACTATGGCCTGAGTTTATCACTATTTTCTTTCTAATGAGGTCACAAGGTAAGATATTTTAATCTCTCTTTTTACATTTCATTCATTATAAGGGAATACTTACTGTTAAAGACGCTAGAGTTCCTCAGCAAACCCTTTATAAAACTTACCAACAATGAGAGCCTTATGTGGGCCTAAAAGGAAGACAAAGTCCACAAATGCATCAGTCTAGCACTTTACATGATTAAACAGAAACTGTCAGCCAGTGACAATGTATCTGATTTTTATCAGTACACAGTCAGTACATTTTTATCAGTACACAGTCCAATTATTTTCTAATATATATATATATATATATATATATATATATGAAAAAAAAACCATTGGTTTTACTCAGACAAGCTCATTTTATCTTGCGTACTCAGTGGTCTGTTTAATTTCTTTTTAACTTCATATTTTATCATAAAAGTAGTATAAAATACAGCAAAAAAATTATAAGACAAAATGAAAGAAAAATATCACACATAATCCTACCACCGTGAAAGGCTGTGGTACATTCCCTTCTGGCACGTGTTCTCATGCATCTGAGTTTTCACATATGTATAGAATCTCTGTATCTACCTTACCTTTGCATAGTGGAATTCAGCGCTCAATATATGTTAACTTTACAACCATTACCATCACCACAACCACCATTGCTGCTACTTCCATGATAAAACGATTAACCCTTCATTATATTTCTCATCTGTCCACTGCCATCTTACTTACTTTCCAAGTGTGTACATAAATTGTAAGTCAAATTTGATGACTTTTTATGATTTTCTCTATTATATCAAAAAGTTCAGAGTTGGCCTTCTTCTAGAGGGTTGATAAATATTCTTTTTATTATTTTTATGTTAATTTTTCTGTGTTGACTTTTAAAACTTTTAACTCTTTATTTTACCTGGTATTTATGGTAAGATAAAAAGAAAGGCTCTAAATTTTTTCAATGCTACCTGTATTATTTGAGCATCTTTTCCTTTCTCGTGGATTGATGATGTCTCAGCTATTATGTTTTATCTGTAAGATATTTTTATTTTTATGTACAATCACCTTTATTTTATTTATAAATAAATAAAATAAATAATAAATAAAATATTATTAATATCTGTTTTGTTCCACTTATTTATAAAAATAAGTCTATTTTGTGTGGTAGAAAGTGATTTGTGGCTTTATATTTTGTTTTACTATCTGGTATGGTGGTCTCCCAATTATGTGAATTTTTTGTCTTTCACAGCCTCATCTTCAAAATACTCCAAAGGCATTCAGTCAGTTAGGCAGCATTTTGCCAAAGAAGTGAATATAATTTGATATTAAGGGAGTGTCAAGTTTATAATTTGGAGACATTATTTGTAAATCAGATTAACTAGCACGTTTAAGGGATTAACTGTAAAAAAATGGCTCTTGAACAATCTTGGTATCCACATATTATAAATAAGAGTCGTAAGAATGGGTGGGGGACAGCCTAGCACTTCCTTAAATTAGGAAGAGTTATTCATTGGTAGTTTTGTTCATCACCTCCTTGATGTGTACAAGTTCAGGTGTTAGGATTTTCTATCTTGCATTACCCTCTAGTTGCCAGCAGAGGGCTACTCTCCCACAGAGCTCAACGACACATGATTTCTAAATCTTCTGTACCAGCTTAAGAGCCTGTAGCTACACCAGTGAGGCAGACCTAGCAGCTGGCCTCTGCAACTTGGAAGGCTTCCTGACTCACGTTGGAAGCATTCTTTTTTTAAAAAAATTATTTTATTACATTTATTGGGGTGACATTGGTTAATAAGGGCTGCTCTATCTCTGATGTGCTCTTGACTTTTAAGGCTCCTAGGCCGTAAACAAATCATTACTCTGGGAAGCATGCAACAATAGAGGGATACAGACAAAAAAGGTTCAGAGGGAGTTCCCCCAGGAGAGATGGATGGGTTGAGAAATGTGAGGAGAGCAAGGCTACTCTGACTCTCATTGTTAAGGGCTTTTGGAGATGAATTAGGGCTCCTATTGCATTCCTTCTCTCTTACCATGTGCCATAAACATCACACCACATTCAGTGACAGTATGGATGAATGAATGAACAGTATAATGACTGGAAAGGACACGCATTCTTTGTACTTGCACTTACTAGATATACATGTGGCCAGAGGAGGGTCCCATGTGTCATCTTCCTGGCACTGGCTCCAGGGACTGCCTTCCAGAGTATACCCTTCTTCACACACCAAGGTTATATTATGTCCATATTGAAACACTCTGTTCATTTCCAGGTCTTTCTGGATTCCATTCATAAACGGTGGGAGGCTACATTTTACCTCTGGAATTAGAAAAATCAGAAGGAAATTGATATTTTATTGAGAATTGTTAGTTATAACTGCCATAAGTAATACAAAGATCTGTGACCCCAAACCTTCTTTCCCTTCAGCAAAGATCAGTCAAGAATTATTGACTACCCCCACATCTTATGATTTAAAACTCTCTGACATTAATTTCTTAGGTAAAGTAAGGGACTATAGAATAAAGTGTAATCCACTTTCAATCATGGACAACTCTGCAACTGGAAAGTTGTGGAAAGATTAGGAGTTAGGATACCCATGTGCTAGCCCTGGATCCACTGGGTCATGTCATAAGGAAATAGGAATATCACATTAACTCTCTACGAACTCAACAAATAACGCTATTTTGCCTCTGGATTATGCATGTTTCTGGTCATGTTTATATATAGAACAAAGAAGTTAGTAAATAATGATTCTGAAATTAAATATCAAATTTCTACTTAATTTACATTACCTCATTTAGCTCAAGATTTGTTTTCCTGCCCAGCTGTTAAACCCTTCTTCAAATAAAGCAAAGTCTACTTTTCAGTTGGTTATCTCAAAATTAGCCTAAATTCTTTTTTTATCGATAAACACCAACAAGATAAAGCACTATTTCTCAAAGTACAGTCTGTGGTTTTCCTACACCAAATATTCTGATGAGTTTGTTAAAAATAGATGTCTGGACGTCAACCCAAAATGTCAGAAACAGAGTTCTTAGGCATGCAGATTAAGAATCTGTCTTTTTTAGTAAGGTTGCTGACTGATTTTGCTAATGCTAAATAAATATGGACAAAGAGTAAACCATGTTTGAAGAGAATGGTTATTAAGGCAAAATGAATTTTACACTAAGTGGAAATAAAGCAGCTACCAATAGAATAGAGTATTATTCTTTCATTTTTCAGGATAACTATCCCTGTCTTAATTTGAATAATAATCATTGAACTCTTCCCCAAATCTTCATGCATCTTATGTAAGTAAAACAAGGAGGGGTGAGCTTTCCGGTTTGTGCAGAGCCACAGCGACTCTGTAAGTGCTGTCCATTCTTGCAAATAACCACAAGAGAGTCACTTCCCATCACATGGTGGGTCACATTTTATCTATCTCTAAAATCGAGGGCTAGGAGGCCAAGAAGCATTTCTGAGACTTTTAGGTTAGGGAAGGTGCTATGATCCTATAACCACAGCAGCCATAGAACTAACCAATCTTTAATATTAGAAACACAGGGATATCTGTAATCCCTTATACCTCATCTCTGGCCTTCCATAGTATTTCTAAAATGAAAGAATAGAAGAGAAACAAGCAAAGCAAAATCATTTAACTTATCGTTTTGCAAAGTCAAAAGAGCCACATTTAAAAGCAGACAATCTAGAGTTCAGTGTTCAAAGGCAGGGCTGAGCAGGGGTCCAATCTAGCATCACCACTCGTGAGTTGTGGATCATGGGCTGGTTACTGGATCTCCCTAGACCTCAATTTCCTCCTCTGGAAATTGACTAATAATCCCACCTCATCAGATTCTTCTAGAGACTAACACAAATCACTTTTGTAAAGATCTCAGTACCATGCCTAGTCATAGAATATGATTTTTTTTCCACGTTTTGTAGCTTTTTAGAATATTGTCAATGAGGATTTTTAAGTCAGATGTTATTTTTGTAAACATAGACAGAAATAATGGAAATAATCCCTGGGACTTGTTCTAGGAAAGAGATGAAAGTAACACCTCACCATTGGTCTTGGAGATTACAGAAGACTCAGCATCCGGTAATTCCAGGAACTAATTGCTCAATCTTACTTCAGGCTTCCAATGTCCTCACAACAAACTGTGCTTGTCTCCTACTGACTTTCTAAGGGTATTTGCGAGGACCACCTGCGATCCTCTGAGATCCTTTAGAGCTAAAGTATTTTATTAGTTAAAAACCTGTAAAGCATCTTAAATGTGTTCAATGTCTATCATTCTACTGGAAAGTCCATCAGTTCTTCCTACTGATTGGGTCGAGTTGAGGATCCTTGGGCAGCCTTCCTTCTACTGTTTGTTCTGTGTTTCTCCTCCTCTAATGATACTCATTTCACGATCTTCTCAGAAAGGATCTCTGTCTTATTAGCCTCATGCATTAATTTTCCATAAAAGCCTAGCAAGAGTAAGAGATACCTTTGCAATAATGATCAAATTGGCTCCAGGTTCCCTTGTGTGTACAGAAAATGAAGGCTTTTCCCACCAACAGGTAGCCTGGGTCACAAGTATAGTTGACACTCATCCCAGGAAGATATGGAGGTGCATCTCTTCCAATGTGATGCCCGTTGTGGATCTTGGGTGGATGTGGACATGCTATCAGCAAGTTCCCCCCAAAACACAGGAAAAGACATTCAGTTAAACAGAGAAATATGAACATGCCACAATATATAATGATATCTCTGGCTATTAGAGCCACATGAAGACCCAGGTAGGTAGGTCCCAAGGCACTAAATGTTTGCCAATCAGTGGGAAGACTGATTCTCTAAACCCAGACCTCTCAGCCTTTGAACAGGATCATCTGTATTCTCTGCCTGCAAACTGCCCCCAATGGAAGTACCACTGCAATCCACAAACTACCAATTCATTGCTGTCTGTCCTCACTGGAGGTTGGAGCTTGTGTGGACAATCACAGCCACCAAGGAACCTCCTATTGCCAGACACTGTCAGGTAAAGCCAGACTAACATGAAAAAGGAATGAGGTACAGAGTCCAAGAGCACAACCTTACACTACACTTCCCCAGGGCAGCCTGCGTTCCCTTTGCTAAAGGTGAGACGAAGGGATAACAAAATGCAGTCCCAGGCTGAGCAGAACACTTAGAAGTTACACAAGGACTATAAATGTCTCCATCTGACTTTCCTAATTATTTCTATAGCATTACCCATTCTGAAGTAAATTACTGCCATCAACATGTACGTTTTGCTCTGCACACACACCTATCTAGTATAAAATCAACTAGTGATAGAGACGGCATAACCGAAGGTTTTCTTTGGCATTTGTTTTCATTACTTTGAAAATATCCTCCATAAAATCTGTGCCTCACGGATTCTCTCCGCTCTGCACTCCCTCCTCTCTTCACCGTCCTACACAACTCAGCCCAGGAGGAAGGGTCATGAAAGTCCCGCCAATTAGGCCACAGTGTAGCACATTTAGAACCATCTGTTATTCGCCTGGCAGGTAATTCTGTATCAGGTATTCATAACAAAGCCACGTTCAGAAGCATAAACGACCATCATTAGAGAAATATGGAGGTTCTTGCCCAGATATATCAATCCATCTGTGGAGTAGAGAAATGTGCACCGACCAGTGGGAACAGAAAGTTCACAGCGAGGGGCAGGGCTGCTCCAAATCCCGTTTCCTTGACTGTCACTCGTGCAGCGGATGGTGCTCTCCCCAATGAGGTTGAAGGTCATCCCTCTGCCTGGGTGGGAGTCACACGTGTAAGTAATTTCTTTCCCATGGGGAATGTCTCCCAGGGAAGTTCCTGTGTGGCTCCCATTAAGGATGGCTGGAGGATTTGGACAAAAAATTTCTAGAAGGAAAACAAGAGCTTTAGGGTCTATTTAGTGTTTCAATAAAAAATGATTGTACCATACTAGTGACCTGGGGCTGTGTTATAAACACTGTTTTCTTTCTATGAGAACATAACTAAGGTGGAATTTATTATGTAAGGCTTTTTCTGAGCATGAATTAAGAAAGGTGAGACTTAAATTAGTTTACTGCAAAAATCCAAAAGCTTTTAAGTTTTTAATCAATTTGGAAGGTAGTTAGTTTTTTTTCCCAGCAACCATTTGACTGCCTACTTTATGTAAGGCATTGTGAGTCCTGGGTTCATAGTGGGGTGGAAGGCAAAGTTTTGGCCCTCAAAGATCTGAAGTTCCAGGGAAATCTTTGTGAAGTTTGTTAAAAATGGACTATCCTTTTCAGCAGATGTAAATGTTTCCTGATGACCCATGACCATTAGCCTCAGTACCAACACCAAACACACAATAGTGTCATCAGAATATTACACTGATTCCTGTAGGGTTTTTTATAGCCAGATTAAAGAGCAACAGGAAGCTTTTTTCACCCCCTTCTTCTTTCATTGTTTTCTTTCTTCCAAGTTATCAGCTGTCCTTTCTTCCTGCTGTTAGTGTATCTGTTTCAAATAGTTCCCTCCCTAAAACTAATTTGTTACTTCTAATCTTACATAAATTTAGGAAGAGATACCCAAACTTGTCAGAATTGTATGTGTAAATAAAGTGAGGACCATAGTACATCAAACAATGATTGACTTCTCATACCTGGATTTTAACTGTGTTTGTGTTTATCCAGAGTTTACTTATAAATTTATTTCCAGCTTTATGTGTGTCGGGAAGGTTGAGTTTGCAGGATATCTGAGTTTTATAAATATGGAATGTTCTCATAAAGTTCCACCATAATCCCACAAAATGTCCAAAAGATTTCTAGCAAGGTATTTTATCAAAATCCAAAGTAAAATGAACATTTCCAAACATCAGGAAAAAGGAATTTTTTAAAAAAGTATTGCTTGTGTTAATAAACAAAGTAGGATAAATCAGTAACATCTTGGTGTATAAAACACTTTTATCTACTTATCCATTTCTGAGTCTGGATCACCTCACCTCATCATTTTAAATATGGATTCACCTCTCTGTTCCGTATTAATTTATCATAAAATTGCTTTCTTTTATCTATAATGCATCACTTTTAACATACCATTTTATGTGTTCCTTTTTTATATGTTTACTTATTTCCTTTCTTGTTCATGATCTGCCTCTCCCTATGACCTTCTTGAGAGCGGGAATATGTCTTCCCTATTCAATACTCTCTCCACGTGAAGTCCTGGAATGTGGGAAGCCCCTCCTCAGTAAACACTCTGGATTAAATAACAGGATGAATGAATAGTTTAGATACGTGAGGAAATAATAGGACACATAAATTTAAGCGAGATTAGTTCTCGGTGGCAAAACTAAAAAATAAATGGATAAATGAATTTTGGTGGACCTTGTGTCCTCTGTTTCTCCCCACAAAATTCAACATAGGCATTAACCTAGTGACTTCCAGATTAGTAACATAAACCCATGGTGTATAGGATCTACGTGACCTACTTTGAAATTTTTCCAACAACAAGTGATTCCATGCGGCCAAACACCCTGGAAACAAAAAGGAGAGGTACCCAGGCTACATAGTTAGTCTTTCTACTCACGTTCACACACAGGAACACTGCTGTTCCAAAAGCTTTTCATTCCAACCAAGACACAATGACTAGCAGAGCTGCCTTTTAATCGAAACCTAAAGAAGAAAAAGGGGTAACAAATGGGTGAGCAAATCCCATCTCTTCCATTTTCTCGTCACTGATAGATAACTCTGCTTCCTCTCTTCAGTCTAAATACCATTTGGTTCTTAGGTTGAGGCCCAGCTAAATGTCTCTGTTCATTAGGGATCTGAATTCAGTAGCTGGCAGAAACTCAGAAACCAAATTATTCTAAAGAATCACGGTATCCTGTGAAGGGCAAAGTCATCAGAACTGATACACTTAGTGGTCCTACAGACATCATAGCCCAGTGTCACCTGCAGAAGCCACGGAACACAGAGCCCTAGAACCATCCCTAGGGCACACTGACAGCCCTGTGACATGCCACTTATTCCCATCAGTGTGTCATGAGGAAGAACAGCTCTCCATCTGGGTGAGCAAAGCAGGGAACATCTGCAGAGAACTGGCATCGTTCTTGCCGCTACACTTGTAAGGGCCAGAAAGAGGCTCACAGAAGCATATTGACCAAATGTTCTAGGAAAAAGAAGGAGGATGAGGCCAACCTGAAATGCCCAGCTTATTACTGGGTCCTGTTGTCCTTCTGAGATCTGCTGATTATTACTGGGTGGAAGACTTTGTAAATATCAAAGACTCCTAGGGACATATTAAAAATAACTGCTGTGTTGTCCAATCTAGTTATCCCCACAGACAGTGCATACGACCTGGAGTCCTAGATGCACATTAATAACTAATAATACTAATTGAAACAGTAACATTGGCCATTATGAGCCCAATGTCCACAGCATTACAGATGGAAAGATACATTACTGGATTAAAAAGTACGTATACATACACTTACAAATTCCATTATTGATTGATTTTAAGTTTCCTGAAAAAAACCCTGGCCTGACTTATCACATTACAAATAATTTTTGTCTTATACAAACTTTACTAGCAAATTTTCCATAAAAATATTTTTTCCTGCCTCCAAACAAGTATTTATCCATTTACTTCAAGTTTCAACCATAAATTCCAGGTCAGTGTTTATATTTGTACTTAACACTGAATTACATGTGTCATTTCCTTATTTCCTGAGAGTGTTGCTACTGAGTCCTTCCACTTATTTCAAAATTGCCCAGATGTTAATCTCTCCGGGTACTTCTTCTTTTCCATAGGTCAGCTCCCATTTTTGGATTAACCCTTGAACCCAACAGAGTCCTATCTAGGTCACACTCACCCCTCATCACAAACGAAGGACACTTTTGCCCCAAGCTGGAGATTACGTGGAAAGAGCACACGGCCATTAGGGAGTTGGTCCAGGAAGTCAGCACACAATTTCACTAAGGAAAAAACAATCAGAAGTAAGACTGCCATGTGACATACAAAGAGATTCATCTGCAAACCAGATGAGAGTGTGGTTTCACCTGCACATCTGGGGGGTGCTGGGCTCCATTCTCCCTGGGGTGTACAGCGCAGAGAGGCAGCCCCTCTGAGATCATAGCCGGGCTCGCAGCTGTAGAACACTTCCTGTCCAGGGGAAAGATTCTCCTTGTTGCTTAGGGTATGTTTACCATGCAGGATTTCTGGAGGTGGCTGACATACTGGGGAAACAACAGGTCCAAATTTCTGTCAGTTATGGGGAAACATCACTTGCTATACCCTGTGCCTGCCAGGGAGCTTAAAACTCCTAATTACAGAGTATAGGTTTAAAGAAGAAAAGAATTGGTAGTTTCATACCCATGTTTTACTGATGAGCAAACTAAGGCCACAGTTCATAGCTGTGACTAGAACTAAGGTCTCTCCAACATTTCGTCTGCATTTTGTGTACTAAAATGTTCCCAAGATAACAGGGAGAATGGTCCTTTTGCTTTCTAGTACTGGCCATCCAGTCCAGAGCTGTAAGTGCTGACGGCTCATTCCACTCTTAAAACTTCCTAAGAAGGTAGTCTTTCTGGCAACAACAAAGGATACCTATGCCCAAGTCTCACCTAACAGACCCCTGCCTAGCTGTGTCTCCCTTTGTATTTCCTCCAAGCTTCTCGTTCTGAACTGTAAACCTCCTCTGAATCCTTATGTGCCAACCCAGATTCTTCCCACTCCTCTGCTAAGCCAGCCGTTTCAGCAAAGAACACAAGAGAAGCCATCAAGTACAAAGTACACAGTCTCCTTTTTCTTAAACAAACAAACAAAAAAAGCTATATACTTTTTAAAGAGAGAACATATTTCTTAGAGCATATTTTGACTAAAATTTTGGCTTCCATCCACAGTCCAATTGGTGTATGCTCAGGGCATTTGAGTTTCCATCTGAACCATATATAATTGAATAAAAGTAAATATTTTCTGGATTTGAGCAAGTCATTTCTCCTTTCTGAGCCTCGAGGTTTTCAGTAATAACATGGGGGAGTTGGATAGAATGAATGAAATCTAAGGCCTTTTTAATAGAATGTTATCATTTTGGTCCCCATGACTCATTTGTCTGTTGAGTCCCACCAGTAATAGCTCTATGTCATTTTTATCATCATTATTCATCATACATTTCACTATTACATTATCATTAGGCTGTGCAATCAGGAAGGCTCTTAAATTCCAGGCTTTGCAATTTACTAATGCTGTGACCTGGGAAAAGTTATTTAACACATCTAAGACTCAGTTTTCTCAATGTGAAATGGGGATAAGAATAGTTCCTGCTTCATATGTTTGCCCTAAGTATTAAGTTAAACAACTCATATAAAATGTATGTCTTATAAATGAGACAGAGGAAACTATTACTATTTGGCAATTATTAGGATCAGAGAATAGAAAGTATTAAGTTAGGAGTGTTTATGCCAATTTCATAGTCCCTGTCCACACACAAACATTTACATACACACACCTTCCTTAATTTCAGGAAATCCTATCATTTGTACTCACCTCACCCCCCCATCCTGAGCAGAGTCTCAGTGATGAAACTTACCCCTGGAGCAGCTTGGCAGCTCAGGCACCCATGTGCTGTTGGCCCGGCATTGCACACTGTTGGACCCTTTCATTACAAAGCCAGGCTGACATCTAAATCTCACAATTTCACTTAAGGAAAATAAAGTCCTGTTTCCTGACAGTCTCATCCCATTTTCAACTTCTGGAAGTGTGCATTTATTAGCAGAAATGCATTGAGGAGGAGGGCTGCTCCAATCACCAAGCTGATCATCTTTGCTGGTGCAATATATAGACTGCTCTCCCACAAGGTCAAACAGCTTTTCTCCATCCGGCCCAGTGTTACACTGATAAGTTACCACTGTTGCATATGGAAAAACGTTTGGATTGTTGCTGTAGAAGTCTCCATTGGATATGGTTGGGGGCGGCTTGCATGATATAACTGTGATAAGGAAAAGTACAGTAAACAACAGCTTAATTTTTAATTTTTTAAGACAATGTTCTTAGTGTAGTTTTAGGTTCAGAGCAAAACTGAAGGGAAAGTACAGCAATTTCCCATATACCCTCCACCCCTATACATACATAGATCCCCTATTATCATAAGGCCCTACCAGAGAGGTATGCTTGTTACAATTGATGAGCTTACATTGACACATCCTAATAACTCAAAGTCCACAGTTTACATTTGGGTCACTCTTGGTATTGTACATTCTGTGGGTTTGGACTAATATGTAATGGCATATATTGATCATTATGGTATCACACAGAGTATTTTTACTGCCCTAAAATCCTCTGTGCTCTGCCTGTTAATCCCACTCACCATCCAAACTCTGGCAACCAGTTTTTATAGTCTCTGTAGTTTTGCCTTTTTCAGATATATTTTTTTTACTGTGATTTATTTTATTATGAATTTAAATAACAAATACAAAGAATCAAATGACTTCCTAGACTGTATCTAATTACAATATGATTATTTTCTTCTAATATTTGCTAATAATCAGACATGTTGTTTACATATTTGAAATATGGGTGTGTGTGTGTGTGTGTGTGTGTGTGTGTGTGTGTGTGTGCGTGTGAGATACTGGTTCTGTCCATAATAATTACTTTTGTAAAAATATTTCTGTATTGTTATGGTTTACATATTTGTGATTTTAAGTGAATAATCTATGTGATTTTATCATAGATTGCTATTTACTTATTGCAGGGATATTTTTTCTATTGGTTATTTAATAACCTCATTTCAGGTTAAATATACCATTTCTGGAACTGCTCATCAAGAAAACAGAGGAAAAAAGAGAGTGCTCTCAGCATCTTGGTGACATGAGTTATTCCTTTTTTCTCTCCCCTTTTATTTACAACTAATTGGTCATTCACAAATGAACAAAAGTACCTCTGTATGTTATACTGGAACGTCCAGGAGATTACTACTTACCTGTCCTTCGGAAAGTAAGTGGATAGATAGGATCTTGGAGGGGACAGTGGATCTAACGAGTCAGTGAACCTGTCCCAACCCCACTAACCACAACTGGGGAAAAAGTGAAACTGGAGTGTGCAAAACATGGTTGATACTCAAGGGAGGCAGAACTTGTGGAGGTCCAGCCAGCTGATGGGAGAACGAGGTACTCCATGGAAGCAGGATACAGATATGTTTGGAGGAAGAGGAAGAGAATCTCCAGGAGTTGGTCCCCCTCCCCAGGGCAACACTGCAACATGCTGGGCTTTCGTTGGTGGGGACAACAGTGACCTCCCGCACAGAGGAGTGATAAAGCAAAAGCTGTATCCAGAGAGAGTGTATTTCGATAAAGCAGTGATTCTGTGCAGGTCACAGTTGAAGGGACCTGATTATCTCCCACACCATGGATTTCTGAGGAGTGACCTCTATGACTACCTGGAGTGCTAAGAAAGGGAAAGAGGCAGACGAGAATAACAAAGGGCATTGAAGGAACAGTTTGCCCCCTGCTGTCTGCTTTGGGATTTCAGCAGGAGTTCTGCTCTGGAATCTCTGGGAAAACCCCTTTTTAAGCCTCTACCTACTGGGCCATGGGCACCCACAAACTTTTCTTAGAGAAACAAAAAACCGAGGGAGTCCATCACCACTAGAACTGCCTTGCAAGAAATGCTGAAAACAGTGCTTCAAGCTGAAATGAAAAGATGCTAATTAATAACATAAAAGCAAATAAGAGTACACAGTACTCTAGCAAAGATGAAACATATACAGTCAGATTTAGAAAACTGTAATTCTATATTAGAAGCATGTGTTAATCACTATATTATAGGATAAAGGCTTAAGTAAACAATAAAACTAACTACAGCTACTCTAATTTTCAACAAATTCACAGCATAAAAAGAGGTAAGTTGTGATATCAAACGTAAAAGGATTGTATTAAAATGGTGGAATGCTTATAGGCAAATGAAGAGAAGCTGCTATCAGCATAAAAAAGACTATTATAACTATGTATGTTTTATGTAAGCCACATGGTGATCATAACTCAAAAATCTAGAATAGAGTCATGAAACATAACAAAGGAGGAGACTGAGCAAATCACAGTGTAAAACCACCACATTACAAAGATAGACAGAAACAGAAGAAAAAAGAAGCAAAGGAGATACAAAACAACCAGAAGGCAAATGATAACATGGCAGTACAAAATCCTGACATACCAAAATCACTCTTATTATAAATGGATTGAATTCACCAACAAAAGTCACAGAGAGGCTGGATGTATAAAAACAAGACCCAACTGTGTGCTGCCTAAAGGAAACTCATTTCAGCTCTAAAGACACATATAGCTTCGAAGTGAAGGGATGGGGGAGGATATTGCATGTAAGCAGAAACCAAAAGATAGTGGGCATACCCATCCTTATATTAGACAAAACAGACGTCAAACCAAAAAAAAATAACAAGAGAAAAAGAAGGTCGTTTTATAATGATAGAAGGATCAATGTATCAAGAAGATATAACAATCATAAATATATATATGCACCTAACAACAGAGTATTGAAATATATTGAGCGAATACTAACAGATGAAAAAGGAGAAATAGACAACAATCCAATAATAGTAGGGACTTCAATACCCCCATTGTCATTAATGGATAGATCATCCAGAGAGAAAATTAACAGGGAAATGTTGAAATTGAACCATACTCTAAAACAAATGGACTTATCAGACATATATAGAGCATTCCATCCACCAGGAGCAGAGTACATTCTTCTCAAGTGCACATGGAACATTTTCCAGGATAGATTATATGTTAGGGCACATAATAAATCTCAGCAAATTTAAGATTAAAATTATACCTTTTTTTTTTTTTACCGTAATGGTATGAAATTAGATATCAATGAGAGGAAAGCTGGAAAATCTACAAATATGTGGAAACTAAACAAGACAGTTCTGAACAACCAATGGGTCAAAGAAGAAATAAAAAAGGAAACAAAAGTATCTCAAAACAAATGAAAATGGAAATGCAACAGATCAAATCTTATGGAATGCAGGAAAAGCATTTCTGAGAGGAAAGTTTATAGTGGTAAATGCATATGTTAAGAAATTAGAAAGATCTTAAATAACCTAACTACACTTCCAAGAACTAGAAAAAGAACAAATTAAGCCCAAAGTTACCAGAAGGAAGGAGACAATAAAGACTAGAGTGGAAGTAAATGAAATAGAGATCAGAAAAACAATAGAAAGGATCAATAAAACTGAAAGCTGATTCTTAAAAAAAAAATAAAAAAAAAATGGTAATCTGAAGCCAGACCGAGAAAAAGAGATGACTCAAATAAAATAAATTAGAAACGAAAAAGACATTATAACCAATACTACAGAAATACATAGGACCATAAGAGACTATTATGAACAATTATATGCCAACAAATTAGATAACCTAGAAGAAATAGATAGATTTCTAGAAACACACAACCTACTAAGACTTAATCAGAAGGAAATAAAAAATCTTGACAGAACAATAAAACGGATTGAATTAGTAGTAAAAAAACCTCCCAACAGAGAAACCCCAGGCTTCACTGGTAAATTCTACCAAGCATTCAAAGAAGAATTAAACCAACCCTTCTCAAACTCTTCTAAAAAATTGAGGATGAGGGTATAATTCCAAACTCATTTTACAAGGTCAGCATTAGATTACCCTGATTCCAAAGCCAGCTAAGAAGAAAAGAAAACTGTAGACCAATATCCCTTATAAATATAGATGCAAAAATTCTCAACAAAATATTAGCAAACCAAATCCAAGTACACATAAAAATGATTATACACCATAACCAAGTAGAATTATTCCCAGGATGCAAGGATATTTCAACATATGCAAATCAATAAATGTAATATGTCACATTAAAATAATGAAAGATAAAACTCACACGATCATCTCAATAGATGCAGAAAAAAAAAAACATTTGAAAAAAATACGACATCTTTTCATGACAAAAACCCTTTGCAGATTGGGTATAGAAGGAACATACCTACACACAATATAGGCCATAAACAACAAACCCACAGCTAACATTATACTCAATGGAGAATAATGAAAACCTTTTCCTCTAAGATCAGGAATAAGACAAGGGTGCCCACTCTTACCCAACATAATCGGGAAGTGCTAGCCAGAGCATTAAGCAAGACAAAGAAATAAAGGGCATCCAGATTGGGAAGGGAGAAGAAAAACTGTTATTATTTGCAGGTGATATGATTCTGTATATAGAAAAATCCCAAAAATGCAACCAAATGACTATTAGAACAAATCAATCACTTCAGTAAAGTTGCGGGATACAAAATCAACATACAGAAATCAGTTGCAATTCTGTACAATAAAGAGGAAATTCTGGAAAAGAAATAAAGAAAACTATCCCATTCACAAGAGCCTCAAAAATAATAAAATACTCAGGAATAAATTTAACCAAGAAAGTGAAAGATCTATACAATGAAAATGACAAGGCTTTGCTGAAAAAAAAAAAAAAATCAAAGAAGACACAAACAAATGGAAAGACATACTATGTTGATGAATCAAAATAATTAATATTGTTAAAATGTCCATACTACCCAAAGCTATCTATCTATAGATTCAATGCAATCTCCATCAAAATACCAATGGCATTCTTCACAGAAAAAAAAAATCCTAAAATATTTGTATGGAATCACAAAATACCTTAAATAGCCAAAATATCCTGAGGAAAAAGAACAAAGTTGGAAGTATCAAACATCCAGATTTCAAACTATACTACACAGCTACAGTAATAAAAATGGTATGATACTGGCACAAAAATAAACACATAGATCGATGGAACAGAGTAGAGAGACCAGAATTAAATTAATGTTGATACGGTCAACGATTATTTGATGAAGTAGCCAAGAGTACATGATAGGGAAAGGATAGTCTCTTCAACAAATGCTTCTTGGAAAATGGGAGAAACACATGCAGAAAAATAAAATTGAATATCTCACATCACTCATAAAAAAATTAATACAAAATGGATCAAAGTCTTAAATATAAGACCAGATAATATAAAACTCCTAGAAGAAAACAGAGGAAAGAAGCTCCTCAACATTGGTCTTGGCAATGACTTTTTGGATATGATACCAGAAGCACAAATATCGAAACCAATGATCAACAAATGGGATCACATTAAATTTAAAAGCTTTTGCACAGGAAAAGAAACAATTAACAAAGTGAAAAAACCTACAGAATAGGAGAGCAATTTTGCAAACCATACATTGGATTAGGGTTAATATCCAACACATGTAAAGAAGTCATACAACTCAACAACAATAACAACAATAACAACAACAAAATCTGATGTAAAAAGGCCAAAGACATTTTGCCTAAACAGACATTTCTTAAAAAGAGAACATCCAATGGCCAACAGATACATAACAAATGCTCAACACCACTAATCATCAGGGAAATGCAATTTACAACCACAAAGAAAGATATAATCTCACACCTGTTAGAATGGCTATCATCAAAAATACAAGAGATACCAAGTGCTAGTGAAGATGTGGAGAAAAAGGAACCCTTGTGCACTGTTGCTGGGGATGTAACTTGATGCAGCACTATGGGAAACAGTATGGAGGTAGCTCAAAAAATTAAAATAGAACCACCATATGATCCAGTAATTCCACTTTTGAGTATTTATGCAAAGGAAATAAAAACATTAACTTGAAAAGATATATGCACCCCATTATTTACAATAATTATTTATAATAATTATTCACTGTAGCATTATTTACAATAGCCAAGATATGGAAACAACCAGTGTTCATCAAAGAAAATGTGGTACATGAATACAATGAAATATTATTCAGCCATGAGAAAGGAGGACCTGTCATTTTTGATAGCATTAGAGGACTTTGAGCACATTGTGTTAAGTGAGATAAATCAGACAAGTACCGCATGATATCATTCATATGTGGAATTCTTGAATTTCATTGAGTGGCTTTGGATCAAAATTATGAGGAAATTACACGTTTATTTTCTTGGGATAAATTCTGGGAAATGGAGTTGCTCAATCAAAAGGTATATTGCTCATTAGCCTTCCAGAAGTTTGTGCCCACTTTTACTGCCATTAGTTCTGCATGTGATACTGATTTCTTCACAGCCTTAACACTATCAATTTGCAATCAGTCACTCTATCAATTTGCAATCAGTCACTCTTCCATGTTCCTCAAAGTTTTGGAGGCTCACTTTAGAGTATCCCATTGAATAGACGGAGTCAGCTAAACGAGAACAAATACAACTACGGTGTCAGTCTGGAAGACTTTGAAGGAATAACGTGCAGAATGACCAGAGGCCTGGTAAAATTGTTAAGAAGTGTAAATTGTTCTTTCACTGTTTAGAGTAAGAACAATAAGGGAGTTATCTACTTCCTGGGATTGTCATGTGCTATTAAGAGGTGGCAGACGTGGCAGAGACAGGTGTAATTTTTCTAATGTCTTTTAAAGTCACCCACTAGGAGAATGATATTTATGCAGGGAAGAGTTCACTATCAAATTGGGAAAGTTACCTGAGTTCAATTTCACACATTCAGATAAATTACTTCCCAAAATCAGAAAAACAGAACAAAAACAGGAGAACCATGCAGCACATGCCTCCGATTTTCAAATATTTGAGAGACTACTCTGTGCAAAAAGGATTAGGTTTCTTCTGTGTAACTACAGGGGCAAACTGGGATCAAATAGAGGGAACTAGGGAAAAAAATATTTCCACTTACTCTCACAAATATTTCCACTTACTCTCACAGATATTTCCACTTACTCTCACAAATAGGTGCCTCCTTGTCCCAAGCAACATTATTGCCTGAGAGAAGACAAGCAGCAGATGGGGAGCCAATGAGTCGATACCTACATAGAACCAAAGAATGAAAAATGATTATACTCCACACATATTTCCCACTTAAGTCACCAAGAGAAAATAATAGCAGGGGGATGTTACAAATTACAGGACAGATTAAAACATGGGCGAACTCAAGGAAGAAACCCCATCTCCATCTGAAAATTAGCCCTTTACTCCTAAGAACAAGCTTAAATTCCCCCCTCGTTAATCCGTCTTCATTCCTAGTCCCTCATGACTCAATGCAATAATTCTCTCATTCATAATGGCACATTTTTGTACTTGACTTTAGGGAGCCTCACAGAGTTATTTTTTCCATATGTACTTCCATCCAGGAAATTATGAGTTCTTGATTGGGAGGAGAGATGTCCTATGGATATATGTGCAATTTCTAGCCCTGGCTGAGAGAGTTTTAAGCTCGGGGTGCTCAATTAATATTAGTTTATTGAAGGAAAGAATGAGGGCTTTACTCTCAAGATTCAGTAAATGAAGGCCAGAGGAAACAGCTAATCATCTTCACACTTTAAATGTGAAAGGCAGGGGTACTCATCCACTGAGCCATAAAATCCTTCAGAGTAGGCCACAAAATTTAGAACATTTCATCATGATTTATTTTTTATTTATTATGTCTATATTGCTACTGCAAGACTTTGTCACAAAGGAGGCTCAGCTAACCTAGTCAAGTGTTCCAGTGTACAGCAGGGCAAACGTAGATTAAGTAAAAGAAAGGCAGGTGCATACCGCAATGTCATGTAACAGTGAGGAAGTTACGGTAGTGGACCAACTAAGAACTTGTTTTTCTGGTTACTTAAGACATGTCATCAGAGCAGTAACCACTTGTGGCAGAGACTATTGGTATCTCCACTATCCAATTTCATTAGTATTTTCCCCTGTGCCAATGGCCACTTTCAATAAAGGCTTCAGTGCTCAGCTTTCCTTACAGCTGGACGTAGTTAGTTATGTGACTACTCTCTGGCTCCAAGGATGTCTGTGTGTCTGGAAAGCATCTTTAAATGGATGAGCGTTCCCTTCTTCCATTCTTCTTGCTGGCTGCAGTTTGGACCATGAGGTGACATGGAGTCTCAGATAGAAAGATCCCAGGTTTCTGTGGACCTTGGAGCCACCCAATAAGCCCTAGACTTCCCATGGTTTTTAACCTGAGAAGGAAACTACTCTCTTGTTTAAGCTCCTGTTATTTTGTCTTTTACTGTCCTTTACAGCTGAATCTAATCTTAACTGATACATCATCTCTTCCCAAAACAGAGCCATAAAGATGACAGCAACCATGTGGGTATAGCAATGACAGTGAATATTTTTGCAGACATATTGGGTCACTTTCATATTTAGGTAATGATTGAATTTTACTTATTGTTAATTATTTTTTATGGGCTATGTTGTAAAATCATTTCAAGTATTCCAACAAACATTTAATCTTCAAAATTTCTGCAAACAATCTGAGAACCACTAGAGCAGGGGTGTCCAAACTGCGGCCCGCGGGCCAACTGCGGCCCGCAATCCATTTTTAATTGGCCCGCAGCGAATTCCAAAAATATATTTAGTTTACTTAAATAAACCAGGTGAAGCAATACGCACTTCACCTCGAGTGAGTGGCCCGGCTGTTTGTGTATTTTACTGCATATGGCCCTTGGTAAAAACCGTTGAAAAAAGTTTGGACACCCCTGCACTAGAGTAAGGAAAGAAGATAATAATCTTTCCATTACATGTGTGTTCCCTTCTGCCTGTCTCCTGTCATGCATTTAAAAATTGCCTTCAGAGCACAGGATCATGGGTGTCCTCTGACTTTTGACCTTGTAAAGGTTGCTGTTAACCTGCTCACCATGACTAAGCTAGAGAGCTGGCGTAACAATGTGAAGTAGCTTCCAGTGTATGTACGGCTGTAAAACAGTGAATAGTTTTGCAGGTAATGTAAGACACTAATGTGCTGCAGTGGATAAATGATTTGCTATATATTTGCTCCTATTCTGTGGGTGGTTTTTACACTCTGTTGATGGTGTCTTTATATTGACAGGAGCTGTCGTCATAAAGGACTGATGAAGCTAAAAAGTATGAGAACTCATAGTTGAGGTGGTGAGGGCAGGTGGGAATCTACACAGCCGTGGCATCAGTGCTTTTGTCGAATTTCACAAGCTCTCCCTTTTAAGGTAATTCAGCCCAATTAACATCTGGGTTTCATGTATATTTTCATATAAAAAGGCAAGAACTCCACTAGTGTCCCCTCTCTGTGTGCACTTTAATGCTTACATGTCTGAAAACTGCTGTTACATATAAGAGTTACCCTCCCAGCCCCTGCTTCAGCATCCTCCAACTCAGCTATTGTACTCACTGATCTCATTTAAAGATGTTTGCATGGTTCAACTAGCATTTTCCCTTTTACTTACTTGGCAGGCTGGCCCTTTTTATCCGGTGGATATCTTACTAGGTTTCACATGTACTATTTTTGGCAGAAACATGGTGCCCTCCCTTAGTTTATAATACAGATACAGATTGTTTCTTTCTTTTTTTTTAGAATCATTTGGTCATATTTTTATCTTTACCCAGAAATTTTATTGCTCTTTTTTTTTTTAATTTTTAATTTTAATTTATTTATTTTTTAAAATTAGTTTCAGGTGCACAAGACAAAGCAAAACTTAGACGTTTATCATTTATATCCCTCACACTGTGTGAACCCCCCTCCCCCCATCCACTATCCCTCTGTACATTCCCCAAATTAATTTTCAAACCCCCATGACCATCTTGTGGTTACCGACTATTTTTCAAAACCTCTCACCTTATTGCTCATTTTTTAAAGTACAGGTGGAAGTTTTTTAATTTGCCTATCTAAGAGTGGGTCAGAGATTGACATTGCTGTTCCAGAACTCATATTCCAGAGAGAGTGCTCCCAACTCACCCTTCATTGCAAGAATAATTAACTCTTGATCCAAACTGGGTATCTGTGTTTATATGCACCGCGCCATTGAAAGGTTCTGGTGGAGTTCCACATGATTTTCCTATGGGAAAGGAACAGAATTTGGCACTAGGTGTCGAGTTCAATTTACATTTATTTTTAAGAGTCAGATGGGAGTGCAGCATACTGAACAGCCTATATATTCCTGATTGTTCCACAGAATTGACCACTCTGAGGAAACTCATCATATAACCTTAAAATCAGGCAGCTATAGAACTCTAGCTTTTAAAAGGACTACCTTGCATCTCCCAATAGGATTGCTTTCTCTTCCTACCAGCCTAAATCAAGGGCCTCATAATTTGGGATTTCTGTTCATCTTAGTTAGCCAAGCACAGTTCACTGTGACCCACATAATTTTCTTTTGTGTCCCTTTTCCATTCATTTCATGGCTTTTTTAGTCATCAAGGGTGTGGGGACAGAGCCAGGAGTGCAGTTTCCAGTCCTCACGTGGAAAGGTGCTGGCTCAGGTAGTAAATGGCCATCAACTGTGAGTGGATGGCCATCAGCTGTGGCTAGTTGGCCATCAGATATAACCAGTGAGCCATTGGCCCCTAATATAACTGCTGTGGCTACGCTAGCAGAAAATGGGGGCTAGCAAGAAGATGGCAGCTGAGCTAGCAAGAGCGGATTGCAGTTAGCAAGTGAGGTTGGTTGGCAGAGAGAAGTGGACAGCAGGTTGCAGATCGTGTGGCTCCTGCTTCCTGTGTCTCCAACCCAGCCGCCAGCGAGAATATAGTGGTATGACTCCCCTATCTATGGCTCTGTGGGTGTTCCTTTTTGGCCTCATTATATCCTGTGTTCTTATGTGGGGAGCGGGAGCTGAGACCCCGCATGACACCCTGCATGACAAAGGGTAACCTCCCCCCCAGTGGAAAATTTCCCTCCAGTTCCTTTTGTGAGAACGTTTTCCATGAAATTAATACCTTGTTAAGGTGCAGAAACTTTAGGCAATAAAAAAGGATGACCTACAAGTCTATTTTCCATTTAAATACCTTGGGCAAACTTAGATGTCTCACCTTCAAAATCACAACAAATGAAATCAGATCCCACAGGTGCTTTAACATAAGTGAATCAGCTCCCAAGAAGGCCTTACTCACGTCTGCAGATATCTTCAGCCCTTGACCAGACCAAGTTTTCCAAGCAGGTGATGGAGAACATATTCTCAAAATAGCCAGGGGAGCATGTGTAATCCAAAGATGCCCCAATTGGAAACTCAGACTCATCCATCCGGATTGTAGGCTTGGCAAACAGAAATTGTTCTGGGGCTTTACAGTAACCTGTAAAGAGACCCAAACCACAGGAACACCAAAGTGAGCAATGAGACTTGCACGCTCCCTTCTCTTTCTCTCCAATGAAGTTGATTTATGGGATTACAGAAACAGAGACATAAGAATGATAATATATTCTTCTTCTTGCTGTTACCTTAGGATGGTGCTTTCCAACAGTATCTACATATTGGGAAATTTTTGCTACTTGAGGACTATTCATCTTTCTGGCCTTCTTCTCTTATTTCTCCAAAGCAAGAAATTTAGCTAATAGTTTCACATTAGGCCTCTTATCAGAGCACCTGTATCTAAGCACCTGTATCACCTTCATGTCCTCATTTATTGGTGCTAATGTGCTCATGTATATCAAGACATATTTTATCATCTATGTCTATTTATTCCTCCCTACCTCATTCTAAGGTAACCACTATAAGCTGCCTCCCTGGCATTAAATAGCAAGTACTTGTCGTGTGTTGAATGATGTATTCTCAAAAGATACATCCATCCAGGGTGATGTGAGAAGCAGGGCTGTATGAGAGGACGCCCCTGACCTCTCCTCTTAAAGTTACAACAAGGTGAACAGCTATAATTCAACAAAGGACTCCCTGCTCAACACACAAACATGTCTGAGAGATCCACACATCAAAACACTAGAAGGTCAGTGAATGGGAGCAAACAGGGGAGGAGGGAAGGGAGAAGAGCAGAGATGAGTGCCAAAAACACAGCCCAGAACTCACTGCAGGTCTCAAGACAGGGAAGGATATCACTTTTCAGCCTTTTGGCTAAGATCAAGTGTAGGAGAGGGGAGGATTCAGGTTGCAGGGTATACTTTCTGTAGCCCTGAGCATTCCTGCCCAAGTGATCAACATATACTGCGGCTAAACCCAGTGCCTGGGGCAGAGACGGAAGACAGAGGTGTGGCAGCTGTGGTCTATAAGCCATCATTGGCAGATTGAAAGCAAAGCCACAGAGCCTGGCCTCCTCCTCCCACCCTCCCACAGCTCTCTTTCCCCGCACTGTCCCAGAGCTAGCAGCAGGATCCAGAAACTGTAGCAGTGAGTGTTGGGTTACACAGCAGAATATCTACAGCCTTGAAAACTGGAGAGAGTTTCTGAGGGGCAGATGCAAGCTGCAGCTCATATCAGTGACAAAGGTAGAGATACAGAGGTGAAGCAGCTGAGGTCTGGTAGTCGCCATGGCTGGGAGGACAAAGCAATAAACCCACAAGTGACCTCTCCCAAGCTACTCCAACCTCACCCATGGTGGCTGATCCCGGAGGGGGCCCCTGGGACACCTCGGGCAGTACAGCACTGCATCTGCTTGCAGGGGGTCAGTGCTGAAATTTCACAGGCTTGGAACCCCTTCACCCACAACATTTCCCCCACAAAGGAGGTGCCCTGACACTGAAGCAACCTGGTCACAGAGGAGAATCCCATCTCCTCAGGGAATACAAAGCATTTTCCACGTGCAGCAGTGATCCCAGGAGCCTGAGCAGTGCAAGGGAGAAATAAAACACTTGTGCCCCAGCACCACCTACTGGCAAACAAAAGACCCCTTCTTATCAACTTGCTATAAAGAATCATAAAAGAAAAAAAGAAAGAAAAAAAAGAAAAGAAAATCAGAGAGGTCATTCTCATAAATGCCTAGGAAGAGAAATAATCCCTCAAATATGATGAGCAACAAGGTAATAAGGCAGCTCAAAAATTAAACATAAAAACATGGAAATATGTGATTTAAATGACAGAATTCAAGATTGCAGTTCTGAGAAAAACCGAATGAGATGCAAGAAAACTCAGATAGGCAGTTTAATGAACTCAGGAATAAAATCAATAAACAAAAATAGTGCTGTACTAAAGAGATTGAAACTTTGAAAAATAACAAAATAGAAATTTTGGAGCTAAGAACTTAATAAAGGATGAAGAATGACCTAGTGAGCTTAGGAAATAGAGCTGAACAGATGGAGGAAAGAATTGTGATATTGCAGATAGAAATTTAGAAATGACACAGATGGAAGAAGAGAAAGACTTAAGGGAAAAAAGAAAGAGAGAGAGAGAAAGAAAGAAAGAAAGAAAAGAACTCTACCAGAACTATCTGACTCCATCAAAAAGAGCCATATAAGAATAATGGGTATACCAAAAGGAGAACAGAGGGAGAAGGGAGAGAGAACCTATTCAAATAAATAGTCAACGAGAATCTCCCAAACCTTTGGAAAGAACTCGATCCTCGACTCTATGAAGCAAACAGAACACCTAATTATCTGCATCCAAAAAGGCCATATCCAAGGCACATTATATTCAAACTGTAAAAAATTAATGACAAAGAAAGAATTCTCAAGGCAGCCAGGAAAAAGAAAATGGTACCTATAAAGGAAATCCCATTACAGGGTACTACCCCACCGGAAACTGCAACCTAGGAAGGAGTGGAATCAAATATTCAAAGTATTGAAAGAGAAATTACCAGCCAAAAATAATATGTCCAGCAGTTATCCTTTAGAAATGAAGAAGAAATAAAGACTTTTTCATATAGAAGCTGAGGTAATTTCCCACAGCAAGACCAGCATTATGGGAAATACTGAAGGGTGTTATTCTACCTGAAACAAAAAGACCAAAAGGTACAAAGCTATGAGTAAAATGACAGACAGACAGAAGCAGGAAATTGCAACCCTTATTCAGAAGATGGTATTACATTCATAAATATAACATAAAATTTAAAGGGTTAAAAATTTTTCAAAAAGAGAAGAAAACAATAGCTAATGCAACTATTGGAAGTAAACTCACAACATAAATAGTGATAATTTGTGTAAACATATGTTGGGATCTCTTAAACTTGTATGTATATTCCTTTGACATGACATTGTTATCAATGCATATAGTGTAGTCTTATTGCCTTTACTTTCTGTCATTAGAATATTCTATTAATTGCCTTTGTCTTTTGCTATTGCATATTGCTAAATAAGTTGATTAGATATTGCTAAATAAATTAATTGGCCCCTCTCTAGCATGTCCTCCTCTTTCTTTTTCCCACTCATCATTATAGTTGACCAAAGTGTCCACTAGTATAAATTTTTTTGACACCCTCTGGTAGCATTGGAAGTCCTAGCCAGAGCAACCAGGCAAGAGAAAGAAATAAAAGGCATCCAATTTAGGAATGAAGAAGTTAAATTGGCACTTTTTGCAGATGACATGATTATATACAAAACTGTAAAGACTCCACCAAAAACAAAACTACTAAAAACAATAAACCAATGTAGTAAAGTTGCAGGAAACAAAAACAATGTACAAAAATTTATTGTGTTCCTATATACTAACAATGAAATTTCAGAAAAAGAAATGAAAAAAAAAATTCCTTTTGCAACTGCAACAAAAAGAATAAAATACCTAGGAATAAACTTAACAAAGGACAAATGGGACCCCAAAGTTAATTCAAAATGGATCGAAGACCTAAACATAAGACCTGAAACAATAAATTGCATAGAAGAAAACATAGGTACTAAACTTATGAACCTTTGGGTTCAGAGAGGATTTTATGAATTTGACTCCAAATGCAAGGGAAGCAAAAGCAAAAATAAATGAATGAGACTATATCAAACTAAAAAGCTTTTGCACAACAAAAGAAACTGTCAACAAAACAAAGAGGCAACCAACTAAATGGGAGAAGGTATTTGAAAATAACACCTGCCATTAGAGGTTACTATCCAAAATACATAAAAAACTCATACAACTCAACAACAAAACACCAAACAATCCAACTTAAGATAAATAGGCAGATAAATTGAACAGACACTTGTCCCAAGGCATACAACGGGCCAACAGATATATGAAAAGAATGCTCAAGTTCACTAGTTATTAGGTAAATACGAAGCAAAACCACAATGAGATACCACCTCACACCTGTTAGAATGGCTATCATCAACAAGACAAGTAATAACAAGTGTTGGAGAGGTTGTGGGGGAAAAGGAACCCTCATACACTATAGGTAGGAATGTAAATTGGTGCAGCCGCTATGGAAAACAGTATTGAGTTTCCTCAAAAAATTAAGAATAGAATTACCATATAACCCAGCAATTCCTCTTCTGGGTATCTACCCCCAAATTTAAAAATATTTATCTGTAAAGATATGCATACCCCTATCTTCACTGCAGCATTATTCACTGTGACCAAGACACGGAAACAACCAAAGTGGCCTTCAATAGATGATTGGATAAAAAAGAGGTGGTACATATACACCATGGAATATTACTCAGCCATAAGAAAGGTGAAATACTGCCGTTTGCAACAACAGGGATGGATCTTGAGAGTATCATGCTAAGCAAAGTAAATCAGATGGAAAAAGTCAAGAACCATGATTTCACTCATTAGTAGGAGATAAAACTGAAACAAATAAACAAGACAAACAAAACT
Source organism: Rhinolophus sinicus (assembly GCF_057876585.1). Taxonomy (NCBI): domain Eukaryota; kingdom Metazoa; phylum Chordata; class Mammalia; order Chiroptera; family Rhinolophidae; genus Rhinolophus; species Rhinolophus sinicus. Next base: position 21,265,132 of record NC_142511.1, read on the forward strand.
TATAGATACAGACAACAGTATTGTGGTTACCAAAGGGAAAGAGGGAAGGCGGGAGATGTAAAAGGGTCAAGGGGGTCAAATACATGATGACAGAAGGAGATTTGACTTTGGGTGGTGAACACACAGTGCAATATACAAATGATGTATTATAGAATTGCATCCTTGACACCTATATAATTTTATTAACAATGTCAGCCCTGTACATTTAAGTTTTAAAATATTTAAAAAGACACATCCATCATCCAGAACCTCAGAATGGGAACTCAATTGGAATATGTTTTTTGTTTTTTGTGTTTTTTTTTTCAGATGTAATTAAGGTAACATCTTGAGATGAGATCATCCTAGATACCCAGGGTGGACCCTGAATCCAGTGACTGGTGATATCCTTATAAAAAAAAGGAAATGGGGGTTGAGACAAAGAGATACAGAGGAGAAAGCCATGTGAAGACAGGGTCAGGGATTGGAATGGTGTGTCCACAGGCCAAGGAATGTGAGGGGCCACCAGAAGCTGGAAGAGGCAAAGAAGGATTCTCCTCTAGAGCGGTAGAGGGATTGGGGCCCTGCCACAACCTTGATTTTTGACATCTAGCCCTTGATCTGTGAGAAAATAAATATCTGTTGTTTTAAGCCACCTAGGTTGTGGTTATGGCAGCCCTAGGAAACTATAACCACTCTTCTTGTTCTGATGCTAAGCCAGACACTTAAGAACAATGACGAAATGGACTAAACCATCAAGCATCATCCTCTAAGAAGCTGTACCTTCTTTATGAGAGGGTATATTGTGTGCTGCATACTTTGAAATAGAATCTGAACTCAACTATCTCTTCTTTGGAGGAGATGGCTTCTGTGTGACCATTCATTTAACCTGGCTGAGGGTCTTGGTATCTGTGTTAAAAGAATCTCACTGCATTCTGATATATACTACCTAGTTGGAGGGTGAAGAATAGCAAAGAAAGGTTCAGTGCCTTTGTTCATGTGTAGCCTTTTCTCATTGGATTGCTCTTTTCTCTCAGGACCCTCCGAGGACGATACAGTGTTCCAGACTGGTGCCACCCACCACCAGTCTTCTCCAGCTTCCATTATTAGGAAGGCCTAAAGTCAGCCCTCAAGAACCAGGCAACCTTCTCTCTCCAGTTATTAGGAAGAAATATCCTACTCCCTTTTGTACTCTTTTCTTTGAGCTGATCTTTCCTTGCTTCTTCTCACTCCCAGCATGGAGAAATTCAAGGGCAAAGATTAAGGTGGGATCCAGAGGCAGGATGACAAAAGGTCCACTTTGAGTTGAGGTTTCTAGCTACAATGGTAAAGTGAATCCTCTTGGTTACTTAGCTTATTCAGAATAAAACTAACTAAAGCCTTAGCTAAATAATATCCATATTGCCACTTTTATCCTTTGCATCCCATGAAGTTGTGGAGTGTGTATCAATTATCCTGATATTGGTCAGTGTTCATAGGCAGTTGTTTTCATGACCTCTCCAATGAACACATTTTTCTTCCTGATTTACACAATTTGTGTTTACTGCCTTCCCTCCACCCTTCCCCTCACTCCTCTAACCCTACTCTCCTTACCACTCCACCAGCATGAGTTATTAGAATCTTACCTATCAAACACAGCTTAGTACTGCTGGAAACATCAGTTTTAGGTATGGCATGTAATTTTGACATTTGCACTTATGACAAGTTAAAGCCACAAGCAAATGCCATAATCTTATAATAGAAATATGAAGGATCTGGTCCAGATGTTCTGAACCCATTTAGGGTATATGGAGTTGGGTACTGACCAACAGGAACAGAAAGTTCACAGCGAGGGGCAGGGCCGCTCCAAATCCCGTTTCCTTGACTGTCACTCGTGCAGCGGATGGTGCTCTCCCCAATGAGGTTGAAGGTCATCCCTCTGCCTGGGTGGGAGTCACACGTGTAAGTAATTTCTTTCCCATGGGGAATGTCTCCCAGGGAAGTTCCTGTGTGGTTCCCATTAAGGATAGCTGGCGGATTTGGACAAAAGATTTCTAGAAAGAGACAAGAACCATAAATTACACTAAAATGTTTACATTTTAATCTGAGTTGATTCTACGATTATGGGATGCTGTGACTGTGTTGCCAACTAAAGAAAAATTAAACTCATGGGGAGAATATAAGCCATAAAATAAATATATTAGGCCTCTGCAATGACACAGGTAAATGAAATTATACCTAAACTAAGGTTTATTAAGACAGTCCAAAAGGAACTTAAGCATCCTGAACTCTTCACAGAGTTAAGGCTTTTGTATAATTGAGATCTTATTTCTTTAAAATAAACAAAAATCTTCTTAACTCCATTAATAAGAAAATCATCAATTTAATAAGAAAATCATCCATTAATTCAACAAGAACCTACTGTATATCAAGTACTATCTTAAGCACAAATTCTTTTAACATCAAGGATCTTCATCCTAGAGAAACCTTTCAAAATATATTATATATTTACTGTTTCTCTATCAGTGATTTACTCTTTTCTTGGTGACCTGAGGCTGTTTTCAAAAGCAAAATGACTGATTACAGTAACGCTGCCACAATGAAATGAAACATCTTCCATACTCCTATGCGTGCTCCAAAAGCCTCAGAAAGTCATGACTTTTGAGATACTTAAGAGTTTTTACAGGTTTATTTATTTATTTTTTTCATCATTGAAGAAACACACATTTCTTCTTTTGAGTTTATCTATTGGAGAAGCTCCTTTACCTTTCTAATGTGGTCTGCATTTGGAAAGGAGATACTGTAGCTTGAAAGAATTGTGAATAAACTAACTACAGAATGGAATAGCTTAACCAATGCTTACACTCTAGTAAGCAATTTCAGGCATATCTTTGGGTTCATTGGAATATTTTTTTCTTTATTTGATGCTTCTTAACTATATTTTAGGAAAGTTAAGATTTTCAAATAGGTGACTTCCAAATGTGAAAGATCTAATTATCAAGTTACATTATATTAATCAGTACAAGACATCCAATAATTTTAAAGCAAAGTATTCACATGAAAAAAATTCTATTTTAAACATGTATTTTTCAATAATTATGATCACAAGGTGAAAAAACATCCTGTTTGATTTAGTGAAGAAATAATTGGACAGATTGGATAGATCGGTAGTGTTTCTGTATTTAACAAGCTATATTTTTGTCATCTTAAAAACAAAATTTAGCTCCCTTAGTCCCACCTCCTCCTGCAGCTATAATCCCATTTCTCTACTCCCTTTACATTAAAACTCCCCTAAGATGTTGCCTATGACCTGTCCTCATTCCTCCCCTCATTCTCCCTTGAACTCATTCCAATCAAGCACATGCCCCCACAACTCTACTGAAACTGCTTTTGTCAAGGCGACTCAGGACCTCCAAGCACTAAACCCAATGATAACTTTCTGTGCTCATCTCATTTGACTTCTCTGTAGAATTTGAAACAGTTGCTCGGTCTCATCTTCTTAACAGAATTTCTCCACTTGGCTTCCAAGACCACCTTGTCTTCCTGGCTTTTCTCTTAACACTGGCTTCTTCTTCCTCATGTCTCTTGCTGATTCCTTTGCATCTTTCTGAGTTCTTACTGTCAGATGTATAAGGCTTAGCTCACACATATCGTATGTTCTGTGGCCACACTAGCTCCCTAGGTGATCTCATTAGTACCTATTTTAATCTCCAAAAACCATCAGCAAATCCTGTCATTTCTACCTTCCAAATGTATCCAGAATTTGACCATTTATCACCTCTTCTACTGCTTTGCTGGGCCAACATCTCTGATTAGTTTTGCTGTAGCTTCCCAGGTTGTACTCCCGGGTTTTCTTGGCTACCCCTGCCTTTGTCGCCTCAGCTGCTTTCTCAATTAAGAGTGCTGACGGATACCACTGTCACCTTATTGCCTAACAGCACTAGCTGTCTCAGTCTCCCCAAGGGTGAAAGATGGGCTCCTGCTCAGCCTCTGCTGCCCCACTGCAGTGGAGGTCAAAGCAGCTCCCACATCCAGGCCAACACAACTGGATCCATAGCCACTCTGGCTCCACCTACCACATCTAGGCTTAGGTGGGGACTGTGCAGCAGGACATGTGAGATGTCCCCAGAGTCTGACCAGAGGGATGAGTGCAAGACAGGGGCTTAATACCTTTGTCATAAGTAGGAGACAGGAAAGATCCAACAGATAAACTTTGCTTTTCCTCTTGCTAATGGATATTTCTGGTTCTATAGAACCTCTTCAGATGCCTTATATGACCAAACAAGCATCTCTTGCTCTTGTAAAGCTTACGGCCACCTCGGTAACACAATATACACTTTATTTATTTGCAGTTCTTTCCTCCCTGCCTCCCATTTTGTTCTCCTTGGCTGTTACTGCCCTTGGACTGCACCCTCTAATAGAACATTATAACATAAACTTTGCCTGGTGCTGTTTTCTGGGAATCTGCAGCTAAGACATACCCCTTTCAACTTAGTTCTCTTTAGAGTAGCCAGAGTGATATCATTAAAAATAAGTTACATCATGTTACTTTTCTACTCATAAAACTCCAATGTCTTTCCATCTTGCTCAGAGTGAAAACCTAAGTTCTTAAAGGATGCAGAGTTCTTTCTCTTTTGTCACGTCCGACTACTCCTGTATTTGTTCACTCTGTACCAGCCGTATAAGCTTCTGAGAAAATGTCAGAACAGGCTTTTCAAAGGAAATGCCAGGAACATTTCTGCCTTAGGCCTTTGCACTATTTGCTCTACCTGAAAGGAAAGTTCTTCCTCTATGTATGCACTTTGGTAGTCCACTAATAGCCATCAATGTTTAAATGTTCCTTTCTCAGTGAGGACTTTCTTAATCTTATTTTCAATGGGAACTTTTTTCTTTTCCTGACACCCTTTCTCCCCCTTCACATAAATATTCTATTGCATATCTTAGTTTCTTTTTATTTATAACACTTAGTATTATTTGACATTGTCTATTTATGTGTTTACTTGTTAGTATTTTTTGTTAATCTTTCTTCCTGCACAAGAATGTAAATACCATGGGAGCAGGGACCTAGTTTATCTTGTTTACAGGTAATACTACCAGTGTCTAGAAGACTATTTGGCACATCACGGTGCTAAAAATTTCTTGAAAGAATGAGTATATGAATGAATGAATGATTTAGGAAAAGGATGGAAAAACTGAGGTGTGACTATCCTATTTACTGGAAAAAAAAATTGACAGCTTCAGGGCACAATACATTTCTCTCCATCTCCCCATTTTAGCAAGCGGTATGTTTTTAAATATTTATAGGATGGTACCCCAAACACCTGATGCTCAGGTTTATTTCCCCAAAATGCATTCCTTGTAACTATTCCAACAAAGGAATGTTTCTATGAAAACTGAAGACAAACTGAGGGGCGGACATTTGATAATTTCATGGGGCAAAAGGCATTAAGAAATTGAAAAAGGAAAAAACAGGGAGAAAGCTGCAGACCTGAACAGATATTCCTTCTACTCACGTTCACACACAGGAACACTGTTACTCCAAAGGCTTTTCATTCCAACCAAGATGCAGTAACTAGTAGAATTCCCCTTTAAACGAAACCTAAGGAACAAAAGTAGTAACGAATGGGTGAGCATACATGTCCTTCATTGACAGATCTCAGTTTCTTCCCTTCTGCTAAAATACAATTTAATTCCTATTAAATCCCAGGTGAAAAAGCTCAGCTGATTTGGTCTCTCAGCTGATAAAGGCTCAGAACTAAAATATTTTAAAGATTGCACCTTCCAGGGAGAGATAAAGCAATAACAACTGTCCAACCTCAGTAATCAGAGAGGCCTGAGCTGAAGAAGGAACAAAAAATATAGACAGGCATTTCCTTAGTCTGATCTTGGACCTTCAGGAGGAGGTCATCCTTCCCTGACTGCTCCCTGAGAGCCACATGTTGTCATTAGGAGAAACTCTGTCCTCTAATGCAAAATGTAGCCTTTTCCTCTCTCAGTGGACCAGGGGAAAACAGATCCTGATTTAGGCTGGCAAATCAGAGAACACGAGGAAGGTTGTCAGAGACTGTTCTTTTTGCCAATACATTTGGAGTGTTCCTGAATGAGATTTATGGCATATCTGGATTATTAAAGAGTAGAGTAAATTAACTAGAAAAAAGAAGAGAAGGTGAGAAGAGAGAATTCTTTGGAGCCCAATTATCCTAAAACATCTTGTTTATTGTCAGACTAACGGCCTCCTGAATTGCCTCCAGGCCTTCAACGCCTGTCAAGAAGTCCTTGGAATTGTTGACCCGGAGAATGTATGTAACTGTTGAGAATGGCTCCTGGTGGCTAACTGGGCTCAAATTTATAAACAGACTGCCATGCGGGGAGTCACGCAGGGTCTCTGGTCCCGCTCCCCACAAAAGAACGCAGGACATGGTGAGGCCAAAAAGGAACACCCACGGAGCCATAGATAGGGGAGTCATACCACTATATTCTCGCTGGCCGCTGGGTTGGAGACACAGGAAGCAGTAGCCACAGAATCTACAATCCACACTCTGCCACACTCCGCCACACTCCGCGCTTGCCAGCCACCATCTGTTTGCTAGCCCCTATTTGCTGCTAACGTAGCCACAGCACCTATATTAGTGGCCAATGGCTCACTGGTTACAGCTGACGGCCAACTAGCCACAGCTGATGGCCATCCAATCACAGTTGATGGCCATTTACTATCTGAGCCAGCACCTTTCCACATGAGGCCAAGAGCCTGGAAACTGCTCTCTGGGGCTCTGTCCCCACACAGACCCTAACAGCCACTGCTAAACAGCGATCTTTCAAGTGAGCCGTGCTTCAGGGAGAAGACTGCACTGAACTGCCTGCCTCCCACACTGAACTGTCATCTGCACTGTGTTCCTGCCACCTGAGCCAATCCTTATAAAGGAGCTCCTGGAATCATATTTCAACCAATAGAACTGAGACTTTTCCCATCCAATTGGAGCTGCACAGCTATATTCTCACTAGCATCCTCACTAGCAACCAATCAGAGCACCTCCATTCTGAACAATCAGGACAATACTTTTTGAACCAATCAAACTGTGGGGCTTTGGAGTCCTCATTTACGTGGGGATGGACCAATCAGGGACCAGGTGCAGGTACTTCTCTTTCTAATATATATATATATATATATATATATATATCAGCTCCCCTCTGGCTGGGGGAGTGCACTTTCGCTTTCCATCTAAGACTGCATTTTGCTGGCTGGAGCTGTTACACTGAAAGTGCCATGCTGGACGGGAGCAGGGTGGAGCTTTCTATCTGGAGAGGGGCCCCAGGGCTGCCTTGCTCCAGGGATGCTTCATGAAATATAACAACAGATCTTGTCTATTTAGGTAGAACATTAAGTGTATAGATAAATAGTAATTTGTAGGCATGAAGAGATAACTATTCCAGAAGGGTTGTTTTAAAAAGTGCCATTCCACAGCTGTGCAATTCTGCAGCTGTGCTGTATCACAATGAGCTGTTTGCACTGAATAAAGTCTCCTTCACTGCACCCCAAATTGGGGATTCCCGTTGGCATTGAATTGGCACCAACGATCATGAGCTGACAGAACACATTGTGAACAATAGCTCTATGGTCCATGTTTTTAACCTGACAATGGTGCTGGAACATAACAGCAAGATCATTTAGATTCACATAAAGAGTTAATGATGTTAATTAAAACATGCTCCTTCAACCAACCTAATAATCATTAGATGATATATAATTAGATTAAAAATACTTCTACTTACTCGTTAATTGTATTCCAAATTCCACTATTGGTATAAAAATTTTCTGAAACAATCCTTGCATGTTACATATAAACAACACTCATATGTCAAACTTTTAAAAACAGCCCTTCTGGAGTCTTTATCTCATCATGCCTATGAATTATTTTTATCCATACACTCAATGTTCCACCTAAATAGTCAAGATTTGTTGTTATATTTCTGCTATTCAGTTTATTTACCATTTTTCCTTTTTTAAATATTGGTTCATGGTTCCATATGGTTCTTACCATACTTCCCAATTTTTGATTCAGATATTAGACTCTTTTAGTACTTCTTTTTCCATTAGGCAGTCCCCTTTTTGGATAAATCCCCATTGTACAGGGTATCAGCATGTCAGCATCCAGCACTGAGTCCCTAGTCTCTATTCCGGGTCACACTCACCCCTCATCACAAACGAAGGACACTTTTGCCCCAAGCTGGAGATTACGTGGAAAGAGCACACGGCCATTAGGGAGTTGGTCCAGGAAGTCAGCACACAATTTCACTAAGGAAAAAACAATCAGAAGTAAGACAGCCATGTGAGGTACAAAGAGATTCATCCGCAAACCAGACGAGAGTGTGGTTTCACCTGCACATCTGGGGGGTGCTGGGCTCCATTCTCCCTGGGGTGTACAGCGCAGAGAGGCAGCCCCTCTGAGATCATAGCCAGGCTCGCAGCTGTAGAACACTTCCTGTCCAGGGGAAAGGTTCTCCTTGTTGCTTAGGGTATGTTTACCATGCAGGATTTCTGGAGGCGGCTGACATACTGGGGAAAGAACAGGTCCAATTTTCTCTCAGTTATGGGGAAATACCTTTTGCTAAATCTTAGCCCTTCTGAGGAGTGACAGACTCATAATTAAAGGGTTCACAAAGAAAGTCACGTGATACTCCAGCCTCATTTTACTGATGGAAGTTAAGAACAGAGGAGAGATATAATCAAAGGCCTCACAGCTGATATGAGGTAGATAATTAGAACACACTTCTTCCTGGCACAAAGTCTAAAATACATTCCTAGGTCTACCAGGCATAGGGTCCCTTCTTGTAGTGCTGGCTGTTCAGTATAGAGTTATTAGTATTGGTGGGCTTCTCCACCCACATATTTATTGAAAGACAATCCAATTTACAGCCTCATCTTTCAGGTAATGAGAAGTTTGCCTGAGCCTGAATCTATTTAACAGATTTCCCTTTGTCTCTTTTATTGCGCTCTTATGATCAAAGTGTAATAGTAATCTATATATATATATATATATATATATATATATATATATATATATATATATATATATATATATACATCTGTTCGTTCTTCAAGCTGCTCTCCCGGTGATGGAAAAGCTGAGTGGGTTGGGCTCCCTCTCTGTTCCTATGTATCAGTTACAACATTTACCAATTCACTCCTAAGCCAGCTATTATGGCATACGAATGAGAAAACAAAACAAGCCATTGAGAACAAAATCCTTTCAATAAGCCAGTCCTTGTAACGGAAGGGCATATTGGTTAGAAAGTATTTGAGTCAAAGTCTGGCTGCCTTCATTTACAGCACTTTTGATGTGTTCTCAAGGCATCAGAACTGATTTATCTACATCTAATTAAAGATGAATGAAAAATCTGTTTGGCTGTGAACAAGTTACTCTCACTTTCAACTTCAGATTCCTAACAATAAAATATAGGAGGGAGACCAGAACAGCCAGACAAACCCTAAAGTGACTCTTCTGCATATGCTGTCTGTCTTCATAAGCCAGTTTCTTTTTGTAATATATTGATAGAAGTATGGAAAGAACCACAGCATTCAAGCTCTGCGATCTGACACAATGCAGTCTATTCCAGAGTATGCCACGTAGTAGCATCAGATTTGGATGATTTATTTAACCTCTGAAAGACCAAGCCAACTTCACTGTCATATGGACATAAGAATAGCACTATTCAAAGGAGGTTGGTAAACAGTAGATGAGGTAATGCATATAAAGTGCTCATTACACAGCGGACCAGAAAGTCCACATCAGTTTTCAATCTAATTGAGAGATATTAGAGCTGGTATGTTTCCCTGCGAATTGCTCAATATGAGAGTCCCAAATGTCTTCTTCCTTGATTAATTAAGTTCTTGCTTCTCAAAATGAAGTCCCATGGCACATGTGTATGCACACACACAGACACACACACACACACCCCTCCCTCATTTCATGCTTCATCTACCAAAATTTACTCACACTGCTCACCACACATTTTTCTACCAGAACAAACACTAATTTTCTGATCCTCCTACAACTCATATCATCTACAGCCTCTTCAAGGCCTCACTTAGACTCACCCCTGGAACAGGTGGGCAACTCTGGCTCCCATTTGTTCTGGGCCCGGCATCGCACACTGGAGGGTCCTTTCATGACAAAGCCAGGCTGACACCTAAACCTCACAATTTCATTTAAGAAAAACAAGTTTCTGTTCTTAGACTCCCTTTCTCCATTTTCAACAACTGGAGGTGTGCATTTATTATTAGGTGTTATGCACTGAGGGGAAGGGCCACTCCAGACGCCGATTTGATCGCCTTTGCTGGTGCAATATATGGATGGCTCGCCTATGAGGTCAAACAGCTTTTCTCCTCTCTTTCCACGTTTGCAGTAATAGGTCACCACCATTCCATATTGGAAATATTCTCTGTTGGTGCTAACGAAATCTCCATTGTCGATGGCTGGTGGTGGCCTACAATGAATACCTAGGAAAAGGATCAGCAAGTTAAACAAAATCTCAATTTCTTAAAATTATACTTAATTATAAATTTTGGTAACCAGTTTTTAAAAAATCCAAATTATAAATGTGAATATACACAATACTTCTGCTCTAGTCTATTTTTTCATAATGTACAGACATGTTTTTACACAACTGTAGATGAGGTAACCACAATATGATGGCTTCTACTCTTCTCAATTAACACTATTTCAATAAATATGTCCATATGTTATGACAGTCCACGTGCTTCTCATTTTAAGTGCGATCCTCTATGTTATTTCACAACTGTTAATTCAGATCTCTCTATCTAGAAGGCATTTGGCTTTCTTCTATTGGTTAGTGATATGATATGGCATACAGTATAGCCTCTTTATCAAATATAAATAAAGACAAAAAGCTCTGGCACTAATAAAAAAGTAATAAAATACAAATACATAATATTACATCTGAGAAACACAACAGTCAGATTCACAAGTAATAATAACTGAATGTGTTCTACTTTATGCTAATCATTTGGACAATGTGGACATTAGGGATATAGATATATTTTGCCAATATCGACTCAGGAAAGGGTAGAATATAGAAGTGGAAAAAAATGTATCACAAACACTACTTCCAAAAACTGGAAAGCACAGATAATTGTATAGACAAATTTAATCTTATATCCAAATAACAGATAAATCCTAGGTGCTTTAAAGCATCTGGAACATAAAAAAAAAAAAATATTTCTATCATTTTTGGCAGGCATCAAAGGAGGCACGCATTTATGTATTTATTTATTATTACTTTTAAGAAAATGTTTAAGAAGATGTATATTTCTTGTAGAAAATTCATAAAATATAAGTAAAAATTATCTTTAACTCCCTTATCTAGAAAGAACCGTTAACTGTTTAATGTGCAATCTTTAATACACACACACACACACACACACACCATATTTTTTCTAAAATATGTTCATTGGCTTAATAATACTCAGTATAGGAATGTACTATCTGATTCCATCTGAAAGAGCTGTCTCTTTTCGCTAACGTATTCTGGCATATTTAATTTTTTTTCCTTTTTCTTGCAGAACACACACCTTCTTCCTTCCAGTCCATATGCTTCCCATTTTAAGCGAGATCTTATATGTTATTTCACTACTGTTAATTCAGTTCTGAACTATTTCTGAAACATTGGAATATGCTCAACATTGAGCTTATTCTGACTTTTCCACTATCACAAATAGTAATGTGGATAAATATAGCAACATTCTTGCAAAAAACATGGTGATTAAAAAAATAAATCATAAAATGTTTAATTCCTGAATTAAAGGCATGTATACAGTTAAGGTTTTGATACCTATTGTATACGGGCCTTTTAGAACGTTTGTTCCCACTTATCCTACCAGCAGTTGGGTTTGAGAGTATTGATTTCTTCACATTATCACCAAACCAGGGCTATGTCCTCTTTATATTCGTTGTTGATTTGCAACTGCTCATTCCTCTATGTGACCTAAAGTGTAGGAAGCTCATATTCCAACAAATCATTGGAAGATGACATGTCACTGTTCTGACAGAGAATAAAAAGGAAAGGAGAGCAACACCTTTTCAATATACCCCCTGATGTGAAGAGCTGGTAGAGGGGAAGCAGGGCTACTCTCACTAACTTTGCATTTCTTTACTTCACTGAAGAGAATGATCTTCAAACTGAAAAGTGTTCAACCAACAAAAGAGGAAGTTGGGGGCTGTTTCAAACAAGTTCAAGACTATCGTTTAAAGTAAATTATACCCCAAAATAAGGAAAAGCCAGGAGGAACTAGAAGCTTGGAACATTGTGAGCAATTTTCAGGATATGATTGTTTTCTTCAAATATTGGAGGGATATCATTGCCAAGAGGGATGAGATTGATTCTTTGTAATTCGGGGAGGGGGGGCGCAATGCTAGGATTCACTGGTGGAATAAATGGGGAAAGAAATTTCAACCCACGTTCACAAAGTGGTGGCTCCGTCTCCCAAACGGCAATAGTGCCAGAGATGATACATTTAGCAGATGAATGACCAACGAGTTGATACCTAAAGGCAAAAAGTGAAAATTAATTATTCTATTTCCCATCGACTTCCCCAGAGCATACGTACATGGCAAGACAGAGTACAAAATCTGGGAGACGGCTAAGGACTAGCCTAAACTCCACCTACTTTATCCAGGTTTTTTAAAATTTCTCTTTTCCTATTCTCTCATTTAAAAGGGCTACTCCCTCAGTAATTCCTCACGGCACTCTGCTTCTTAATTTTTGGCTTCACTGTGGACTGTACTGTGTCCCAACATAAAACAATCCTTTTGAAAACCTGTTTGATGATTTCCTTCTTGAATTCTGTTACTTTTTTCCTCAGATTATCATTGCCATTTTGAAAAATTTGCATTTTCCTGATATATATATATATATATATATATATATATATATATATATATATATGATTAACACTGCTATGTACTCGTGTTTAGGCATGTTTCTTGTACCACAAAATTTGATGCTTTTGATCCTATTTTCGATGACCTCTTTCATAATGTCCAATGATGAGGATGTAGTAATGAATAAGAGATCTGCCCCCAAAATGAGGGGCTTATTTCTGGCAGAAGAGACAGATACATGCCTTCCTATTCCTTTTTCCTCCTTCTCATTTGTTATACGAACCAGATAGGTGAAGCTCTCTTAGGTGTTCTAATAATTTGAAAGTTAAATATCCAATTTCTTTCCCATTACAGATTTCATTTCATGTGTGTATATTGTGCATATACACAACACGAACATCTAAACCTGTTTTCTCCATTTTAGTATCAAAACATGTAGCATAGTCTACCCTATGTTATGTAAGTAGAGCTTATGTTTTCTTGCTTTTTCCCATTTTCTAGTTTTATGGATATATTTTATGACTTTAAAGGTTGTTATTAAATGATGATTACATTGCTGATTTCACTTTTGAACAATTAGTTCTTGTATTTAGTTTCACAACTTTGTTGAAAATATTCGACCATGCTTTCCTTTAAAAATTGTTTTTTGTTTTGTTTTTACTACTTATTACATCACTGAATTTTTTTCTACTTTATCATTTTCATTTTCAAAGAAATTATTTATGGATTGCCTGGATTAATTACTTTTCTCTTCCCAGAATGTGTATTTAATTGGTGTAATTTTGGGGTGATTGGTCTCTTTTGCATTATGTCCTGCAACTTATCATAAGCTGAATGATTTTCTGTTTTAGACCATAGACAGTTTCACCCTTACTGAATAATGTAAAAGGAAGAGAATATAGTCAGAGAAGTTATAGTCTGTGTTAAAAAATGCTCGGGAAAGAGAAGTATTTAGATTCACTCTAATTTTACTTTGTCAGGTTATAGGTACTCTGGTCTGTTAGGCCAAGTGCAGCAAATATACTGGAGATGACAATGGCTTTTCAGTGCTTATCATGGCAGCACGAGTTTAGCCCAGATTCTCTAACCGCCTCAGCTGCTCATACTGAGATGTGGGCAAGACTCCACCGTGTGCTGAGCCAGCGTAAGGACCAAGGGCAGGACTACTGCCCAGTAAACACGTTATGCCTGACATTTTCACAGTGGGCTCTGATAAGGGTTGAATAGGGTTCCTCAAAAAGATATGTTGAAGTCCTGATCCCCAAGCCCTATGAGTGTGACCTTATTTGGAAATAGGGTTTTTACAGATGTAATCAAGTCAAGTGAGGTCATTTGGGTGGGTTCTAATTCAATATGATCAGCATCCTTATAAAAAGAGAGAACTTTGGACATAGATACACACAGACAGGAGAAATGCCATGTGAAGACATAGACACAGAAGACAGAGGCTGAAATGACAGTGATGTTGCCACACGCCATGGAAGGCCTGAGGCTACCAGAGGCTAGAAGAGGCAAGGAGGGATCCTCCCTCAGAGGCTTTGGAGGGAGCATGTGCTACCAACACCTTAATTTTGGACTTCCGGCATTTAGAACTGTAAGACAACAAATTTCTGTCGTTGTTCTAAGCCACCCCATTTGTTGCACTTTGTTATGGCAGCCCTAGCAAACTAATAGTGCGATTACCTTTAAGATGTGTTTTCTCACATAGTTGCTCCATGGCCTTACCTGTCTTCCAACAATGTCTGCTCTGAGTTAGGGTTTGACTATGCCTTCCCCTCATTTTCTTCCTTCCTACCTACTTTTCCTGTATGCACTGCCCTGATTTCCAGCAAGATTACAGATTTCCCCCTGAATCTTATCACACCTTTGTTCATTTCAATCAAGAGTTGAAGTCCTACATGCAGGCTTTTAAAGAGCAGATGGTAATATCCTAGTTCTCCTTTCTGAGATGTGACTAGAAGGTAGTATTGCTACCGTGTAAATCTTGAACCCAGAGATGTTGCCGCCAACTCACCCTATATTACAAGAATAATTAATCCTGGATCCAAGCTGGGAGTCTGTGTCTATGTGCACTATGCCATTCACAGGATCTGGAGGAGTTCTACATACTTTACCTGTGGGAAAGAAACAGAGTTTTGAAGCCAAGAGGAGTATTCGGACTGTTGTTAGTACACAAGGTCCCAACCTGACTGTAGCTTACTGGTGTATATGCAATTCAGGTGGTTCCACAGATTTGCGCCACCTGAGTAACCTCACCCAATTGCCCCACGTCAGCTACCTACTAAGCGCCACTTTCAAAAAGACCTCCCATCTACATCTGTCTTATCTCCACCTCATATCTCTCATCAAAATATAAAGGTAACATATGGCCTTGTATCCTACCAGTATAAAATTCTTCTTCCCACCTGGCTATTCAAACAGTTTGTCTCCTCATAATTTTTTTTCCTGGTCTGGAGTCATTCATTATTTATTTCCCATAGGGAATCGGTTTTTCCTGCAAATATTTCTTGAAACATTCTCATGAAATAAATATTTCAACCAATAATTAGGGATGACCTACAAAAACAACTTTTGTATCTGCCTATATGAACACTTGGTAAGCAAAATTTTCTTGTCTCTAAAACTTGAAAAAATTAAACAATATCCAAAGGATAATTTGACAGACATGGGAAAGCTCCAATACAGGGTTTACTCACGTGTACAGACATTTTTGACACTTGACCACGTCAGGTTTTCTAAGCACTTGATAGAGAATGGCTTCCCATGGTACTCAGCGTGGCATTCATACTTTAAAGATGTCCCAACGGGAAACTTAGTTTCACTGGTTAGGTTTTTCAACTTAGCGAATTGAAAATTTCCTGGGGCATGACAGTAACCTTGAAACCAAGATGTCAAGAACATCAGATTTAACAAAGAGATACCCACCGCCCTTCTTCTTTCTCTCTCTCTTACTAGATTTAATGTCAGAACAAAATAAATTTTTAGCTCTGGAAAGATAATTTCCTTGCAACCTGGGGAAGGAAAGCTCCATTAGCACATGCCCATTAGAAAATACATTGTATGGAAAGGTATTCTGCCATCTTGTCGTTTTTCTCATATAATTTACAGTAAAAGACAGCTCCCATTCAGTTTTTCACACTTTTAGGGAGCCAGAAAGAGTGCCTCTGTCCAAGCGTCACAGTTCCTGTCTGACTTTTTGTACTTCAGTGCATCAAAACCCCAATGGAGGGCTCACAGCATGAAGGAGAACTCAAGAGAACTTGTGGCATGGGGAAGCAGCCACCAATGTTGTAGGTCTGATTCCTAAGCCAGCCATTTTTACACAAGAAGGAAACAAATGCATCTCCTTAAAATAAAAACAAACAAACAAAACTATGGTTACTGTTATAAGAAAATATTGTTGGAGTGTATGCTGAATCAAATTTTAGCTGTAGCTCCATGCCCCTATGGCCTATTAGTTCTAGGCTCTAGGAGTGAAACCTCACTTTGGAAGCAAATATCATGAACTTAAAAAGTACACGTGCTTAGAAAAACAGAAATCATTTCCACCTGTTTTTGACAATACCTTCTCTTTTAACTTCTCTTTCAACTGTCCTCTACCTAGCTTCCAATTATTTATTCAAATAGTAGTGGTTACACTAGAGCCAATCCTGCACTCAAAGAATTCTCTGTATGAAGATTTGCAAACCAATTTCTTATCTCTTGAACATAACTAAATAATTTTTCTCAATATAAAAATGTGGCTTGTTTTCTTTTTTTTTTTTTTATTAAATTTATTGAGGTGACAATTGTTAGTAAAATTACATAGATTTCAGCTTGTTTTCAAAGGAAACTTATCCATCTCCTTTTTATTTTAGAGCTTAACTATTAGCTCTACTAGTTTCTAGGTCAAGGAGTCCCTAGTTATGACTAAAATTTACCATCTAAGGCCAAATAACTCATGAATGGCCTAGCAAGTCTCCAGTCTCTAAAATCTAGCTGATAAAACTAGGGTTACTATCTCAGATAGGGTTCTGATGGGAAAAAGATCAGAATTTAAGGGAATATTGCCTCTTGCTATTTATTTGGTAAATCTGGACTAGGTCTCTACACTGGTGAACAGGTTCATAGGTGCACCCCAAGTTGAAGCCATGGTATTGGAGGAGGAGAGAGAGCAAAAATGACTTCTGATTGCCTATCACTTGGTCCTTTTCCTTTTAGAATTGTTATTTTCTCTCAGAGTTTCCCAGTGGCCAGTATGTTATGTCAGGACTAAGGTCCCTTCTACAATTTACTTTCTCTTTCCCATCCTCACTTCCTGATGGTGGATGTCTTAGGGGAATTGGGTGTTAACAAAACTTCTCCAGACCTTGGAAAGACACATTCTCTTTATTTTACATTTTCCCTTGAGTTCATATTCCTTTGCTTTTTTTCCCCACCAAAGTGGGAAGACTTCAATGGCTAAAATTAGTGAGGGCTAAGGAGAAGGTAAGCCTTAGTTAAATGTAGAACTTAGCCGCCCAAATTAGCCAAAGGAATCTTTGTGATTCATCTACAATGCAGTTCAACTTTCCTAGAGAATGCACAGGATCTCAGCCCAAATAGGTAATTAAAAGTGACTTTGCCTGACTTTGTTCTCTGCTGGCCTGTGCTTCCCTCCAAAACCTGTGATGATGGTATAACTTATGTAACTTAAGGTTCATAGGTATTTGCTTTCAATTCCTATGGTTTGAAATCATTTTCCTTCCAATTCTAGTGAGAAATAGAACCACCACCCACCACCTCCCTCTTTTACCAGCCCTCTACCAGCAAAAGTCATCAGAATCTTATTACTGATTTGGCAATTAATTGTGTCAAGTGCAAAAATAAACATGAAACTAATTGCAACACTTTGGAAGATCTAGTTTAGATATTCTGAAACCATTTGGGACATGGGGTGGTATGTGCTAACCTGGAAGTTCACAGCGAGGGGCAGGGCCGCTCCAAAGCCCGTTCCCCTGACTGTCACTTGTACAGCGGATGGTGCTCTCCCCAAAAAGGCTGAAGGTCATCCCTTCGTCTGGGTGGGGGTCACATGTGTAAGTTACTTCTTTTCCAAAAGGAAAGACTTCCAGAGGGTTTCCTGTGTGTCTTCCATTAAGGATATCTGGAGGATTTGGGCACAAGATTTCTGGAAAGAAAGCAAGAGCTCTAAGTTTCATTGAGGACAGCTATGGTTGGTGCTACCTGAAAACAGTTATGACAGTACACCTTTTGTGGAGGCCTTTGATGACGTGGACTGCATGAAAGGAGATCTCAATTTCATTGTTTTATGGAAAAAGTACAGGTAACACCCGTATAACACAGCACTTCTATAACACGGTTTTGCTCTAACATGGTTCGAGAGTTGTGGGAAACCCTCGTACAACACAGCATCCTAGAACACGGTTTCGCTCTAACACGGTTTGAGAAACAGAGAAATCCCCGAACAACATGGAATGTCATAAGAGCTTTTAAGAGTTTTAAGAGCAAAAGATATCTCATTTGAAATTAGGAAAATCCCTGAACAACACGGAACGTAATAAAAGCTTAGTAGTGATGACAAAGAAAACATTAATACATATTAATATGGTACACTTCTGGTGAAAATTGCTTTAATAAGATATTTCTCCTAATTATAAAAATATAATAGTATGTGTTTGTGGTTTTTTTTTTAATTTTTGGAACTGAACCCCCTTTTTTGTACTAGTTCTGTGTTTCGTATAACACGGATTCGCATAACGGCATTTTTTAGGAACCTGACAACCGTGTTGTACAGGGCACCTGTAGAAAAGAAATTTGCTTATCTTGAATCTTCCAAATAGTTAAGTTTTCTGCGTAATAGAAACTTAACACCTATAATTAAGTACCAAAATTTTAAAGAAGAAAAATAACCATTTGGAGGGTAACTCAGTCATTTATTCCATAAATATTAAGGGAGCACTTATTCTGTGTCACCCACTCATCAGAGACTGAGGATACAATGGTGAAGGCCACTGATAAAGTCACTGTCCTCCAAGGAACTTAGGCTCTTGGGAAATATGTCTACAATGGATTCCATGTGTACTAATGAGCTTAAAGATATGAAATGACCTTAAGGATATGACACCTTGTTCATACTGGTCATTGGTCTCGATCACAACAGTAGTGCTGACACAATGAATTGAAACATCTATGCTCATTGTAAAAACTCTAATGATTCAGGCTGCTTTGTCTTTGAAAATGCATGGATCTGTTTATGATTTATTTTTCTTCTTTACTTTCTGTCAGGCTTCAAATTGTTACTTCTTTCTAGTATCTGCTTGTCTGTTTAAAACACTCTCCTCCTCACTTCTAGTTGGCATTTCTTACTAGACGTGGGGTTAGGAAGCAGGTACATCAACTAGTAAGAGTCATACAAAAATAAGAAAGATAGTCCAACCAACAAGTGAGCTCTAATGTATGCCAGTAGGACAGCCACTGTCATGTTACATAAAGGAGCAATGGTTATGTTGGATAGCAGGCATCTATGTGTAAGTTATGTTCTCATAAGCTTTACTATGAAAAGCACGTTATACTGTCTGAGTAGATTTCTAGCAACATAAACATAATAGTGAAACTTGATTGTTTAAAAAATACATTTTTTCCAATCTTTAGAATCAAGAGATGAAGAAAAGTCCAGTCTTCCATTGGGGAAAATATAAAGGGGTAGATTAGGAGAAATCAGTAGTGATGCTGCATATTGGAGATTCATTTTTCAATCAGCTTATTTTTTCTGAATCTTTACCTTTATTTAGGTACATATTTAGATAAGGAGTCTTAAGCTGTTTACCCTGTGTAATGCTGTTCCCCACTTTCCCCTCATTCCTTCATTGCTCTGATCTATCACTTCCATAACATTTATTTGTTTATTGTTTTTCCTGACCATCTCCCCACTTGAGTATAAGTAACATGAGGGTGGGGAATTAAGTTACTTGTTCACTGCTGTAACACCAGTGCTTAGAAGATCACCAAGCACACATGAATTTAGCAAATAATTGATTGAATGAACATTTCACATTTATACATTAGCAAGTAGAAAAATTATAGAGACTGTACTTTGATAGGAGGAAACAAAGAAAAAGGAAGGAGGGAGGAAGGAAGGAAAGAAGGAAGAAAGACAGCTTTACATTATCGAATCTCTTCTGACTTAGAGGCAAACTGCTACAGGATTTATCACATGGAACAGAATTCAAGATGACAGAGACTCAGCAAATGGTTCCCACAACACATGGTGCACAGCAAAATGCATCACAATAAATTGATCACAAATAAATACTATTAAAATAGCAACTCTCTCAATAATATAGATTAGAAAATAAATAAAAGAACCACAACAGGGAGCTCACAGGTCAAAATAGTCAACAGATTAAGGGGAGAGATTAGTCTAAATTGTTATTCCTCCAACTCACGTTCACACGTGGGAACACTGCTATTCCAAAGGCTTTCCATTCCAACCAAGACACAATGACTGGCAGAACTGCCTTTTAGTTGGAATCTAAAACAGAAAATGGTACTGAATAAGTGAGCTGTTTCAGCAAAAATGCCATTAGTTTGCAATCTCAGGCTCTGCCAAAGATCTCAATATTTTGAGGAATGGAAACAAACAGGTGGCAGAGGTTCAGAGGAATCTGGACACATCACAGCCTCCACTAAGGGAGATCAGTAAAGCACAGTAACTGGTCACATAATATGTTGTCCCAGCCTGAATTGAAGAAGGTAGTCGTAGCTGCCATCTTCTTGATCCTGGACTCAGACTCAGAGAAGTGACTCTCTAGCTGATCACCCCATGATGAACCTGATAAATCTACTCATTGTCATTATGGGAAAACCAGTCTTCTAATGCAACATCCTGCTAAGGGTAACACTGGAACAGCAAGTAAAGCAGCTCCCAGTTTGGATTGGAAACACAGAGAATAACTAGAAAAATAACAAAGATTGTTATGATGGATGTGATGGATTTGAAGAGGGCATGCAGGAGCATGTTAGGCTATTGAAGTGTAAGTTTGAATACTCTAAGGGAAAAGGAAAGGAGATTGGAAATGACTTTTGCATGAAATCACACAGAATTCTCAATGTCTGTGGGACCCTGATGGCTCCTAAGTTGTATTGGGTGCCTGCCAAAATTCTTTGGAACATTTTGAGATCAGGTGTGTTGTTGCCCATGTTTGACACTTTCCATGTAGAGACAGTCACATGGTCAAGGGCACTAGGTTCACGTAAACTGGTTGATAATCTGATCTAAAACATTAACATCAGCTGTCATCATCCCAGTTCAGAGCCCTTAGCCCATTACTAACTAGAAGATATGTGACTGGATAAAATAATGTTTATTTGTATACTTTCACTCTTATTACAAATTTCACTTTTGATGGTGTAGGGAAGATGTTAAGAAAATTCGCCTTCATTGGCTGATGTTACATAACTTTTTTGTCTGTTTGTCTGTTTCCCTCACCTGGGGTGATATGAGTCTCCCCCAAGTGAGGTGGTTGGTCAGATTAAGGTTGGCTTTTGGTTTCCTCATATGAAAGACTGCCTATGAGATTGTTCCCTTGGTGAGGTTGGCTTTCTGCTTAACTCTTGGTTGGCTTTTGGTTTCTTCACGTGAAAGACTGCCTGTGAGATTGTTCCGTTGTGTGAGGTTGGAGGTTGGATTTCTGTTTAACTCTTGATTGGCTTTTCTTCCCTCACATGAGAGACTGCATGTGAGGTGCTAGTCAGCTGATTAGCTTTTTGTTCCTTTGTTCTCCCCTGCAACATGAGAGATTGTATGAGGGGTTCCCTCCCATGAGGGACTGCATGGGAAGAGCTGGTTAGTTTTGGATTACCTGTTTGTTCCTTGGTTCCCCCACATGAGAGACTGCATGTGGAGTGATAGTTAGTTTAGGGTTAAGAGAATTTCTCTCTCGTCTCATTCCCAGCAGGAGAGATATGGGATGATGCTGCTCTGTGCCTGTTTTGCCCTCTTCAGCAGATGAGATGGAGAAGTAACTAGTAAGTTATATCAGAATGACATGACAGCCATGTTTCCAGGCTTTGGAAGGCCTTGGGCTGATGGTCCCTGGCAAGAACAGTAAGTATTGCTTGTCTGAATGAACTGCCCCTTCAGATGGACTGCAAGCTTGCAGCTTGTAGCCTCAGGAGACACCTCAGTTTTCTAGCTGCAGACCTGGCAAGGTTTTGATTCCTGACCTTTCCACTGTTGTTTTGCCACAGTTTGGTGAACTTTTGGGATCTAATGTAATAGTCGCTATCCTATAAAATTTATTGCTGCTTTTGGGTACTCCTTATTGATGTTATAAGCAATATTTTATCACATAACTGCTGAACCCTCCTGGAACTGGCCATTCCCTGAGGGGAGGCCAGAACAAGGAGCTTGGCTCTAAGGTACATCTGAAAAAATTTATAAGACAGACCTCAGTTGGCAGTGTAATTTCATCTTTTGTCATTGGTGATGCTTCATCATTTTAACATTTTGGAAACTTGCATGCAACATGCAGCTTTTAACACCAGGAGATGCCCTGACTTCAAGCCGTGGACCTGGTGAGGTCTGGCTGGTTTCCACCTCTCCAGTGTTGTTCCCCATTGTTAGCCTTCTTGAGAAATTGTTAGCATTTTAGAAACTTGTATGCAGCTTGCAGCTTGTAACATCAGGAGACTCCCTAACTTCCAGAAATAAAAACAGCAACAGCAACAGCAACAAAAACAGCAGCAACGTTCTTAAAAACTTGTTAGCATTTTGGAAACTTGTATGCAGTTTGCAGTTGCAGCCTCAGGAGATGCCTCAGTTTTCTAGCCATGGACCTGGCAAGGTTTTGATTCCTGACCTTTCCACTGTTGTTTCCCCCCAGTTTGGTCAGCTTTTGGCATCTACTGTAATAGTTGCCATCCTATAAAATTTATTGCTGCTTTTGGATACTCCTTATTGATGTTATTTGTGTAGTTAGCCAAGTGATTTTTGATCAATAGTAAACATATGTTGAGATCTCTTGAACTTACATGTGTGTGTACTCCTTTGACATGACATTGTTATCAACACATATAGTTTAGTCTTAACCGCCATTACTTTCTGTCGTTATCACAGTCCAATAATTGCCTTTGTCTTTTGCTGTTGCATATTGCTAAATAAATTGATTAGATATTGCTAAATAAATCAATTAGTCCCATTCTAGTGTGTGCTCCCTTTTCTTTTCCCTGCTCATCATTACAGATGGTTAAAAAATTTCCTGAGGGATCGCTGCATAAATTATATAAATGTCTAATCACTATGCCGTACACTTGCAGCTAATATAAAATAATATTGAATGTCAACTGTACCTGAAAAAAAATGGAAAGAAGTAAAAAATACATTTAAAAAATTCCCTCAAATAATTCTGAAATTATCTTAGTTATTTTTAATAAGCTATTGTTACATAGCAAACTTTTCCTGGGACTCTCCAAATTGCTTAGTCTTTTCTGCTTGGAAAATACGATTTTTTTTCACTGAATGTGTCACTTATATGTATTCTTGACAAGTGTTTATATTTATCTTTGAATCTCCCATTCAATATATGTCCCAGTTTTTCCTTTATATTGCATGTTATTAGTTCCATCTATTTTTTTTACTCTTCCTTCCCATATATATTGCCAAAATTTAATCTCCTTGATTTTTTTTAGCCAAATCTTCCCTTTTTGAAGTAACTTCTAACTCCAATTTCAGTGTCTAGAAGGCCAGGCAAACTCACACTTACCCTTCATTACAAATGAAGGACACTTTTGCCCCAAGCTCAAGATTAAGTGGAAAGAGCACACGGCCATTAGGGAGTTTGTCCAGGAAGTCAGCACATGATTTCACTGGAAAAAAAAGAAAAAAGAAATAACAGTGGCACATGGAGAATAAAGACACAAGTTTAAAATGTCAAACCAGACGAGAGTGTAGGCACCTGCACATCTGGGGGGTGCTGGTCTCCATTCTCCTTGGGGTGTACAGCTCAGAGAGGCAGCCCCTCTGAGATCATAGCCGGGTTCACAGCTGTAGAACACTTCCTGTCCAGGGGAAAAGTTCTCCTTATTGTTGCTGAGGGTGTGCTTGCCATGCAGGATTTCTGGAGGTGGCTGACATACTGGAGAAAGAGAATCAAGTGCTGTTAATTGTGTGAAAATAACTTTTCCTGAGGAGTAATGGCCAACAAAATCATAACTATAAGTATATACGTTGTAAAAAATCTGGTAGATGAACACCATCGTTTTATTAATGACAAAATGAGAGAGACAGAGAGATAGAGACAGAGAGAGAGAGAGAGAGAGAGAGACAGAGACAGAGAGACAGAGAGACAGAGAGAGACAGAGAGAGAGACAGAGAGAGAGACTTGCCAAAAAGCCATGGAACTGATTCACTGCAGAACTGTGACTAGAACTGAAATATCCTTGATTCAATAATTTTTCTTTTAAGGAACTGACCTAAGATGACACAACAGACAGTTCCTTTTCAGAATGTTTCCTATTGCTAGTCATCCAGTACACAATTGTTAAGATGGAAGGATTTTTATATCTTCGTGCTACCTTTCTAGAAAGGTATCACCAATGTGTAGTCCACATTTTAGGCAACAAGGAAAGTTTCTACCCAAGTCTCATCTCACCGATTTGCCAATCACCAGTCACACTCTAAGGCACCCAGAAGAATTCAGATCTCTTTGCATTCCCTTTCAACTCCTCTCTCAGTGGCCACCAGACATGGGTTGGAAGAGAAGTATGAGTTTTCTCTCTACACTCTGTATACCCAGGCACTGCTTAAACATTTATTTTATTCCAATGAGAAGGTGGGCAACCATTGAACAAAGTCTTCTAACAAAAAAAAAGCTACTGTCCTCATGAGAGTGTGCATTGCACAGAGCACATTGGAACTGAGTCTCTGACTCTCTCTTTAAACTGTCGGCTTGCATTTAGAATCAGAACACACTTGAGTCTCAACTAAATTATGTAAAACTGCAGTTATATTAAAAATAATTTCATTTTGGCTTACAACAGATCAGTTCCCCTCTCTGGACTTCAGCTTTCTCAAGTATAAAATGGGGGATTGGAGGAGAATAAATGACCCACTTAAGGACTTCATAAATGTCCTTAATGGTATGAAACCCATTTTCAGGGCTCATTACCCTCTACCTCCCTTGATTAAGAACTACAAAGTTATGTGATATTTAAGTGCTGTGTTGGTTATATTTTTGTTGACTCACAGCCAACACTTCTGCATTCTCCTTTGACCATTGAGGCTGGAAAGCCTGCAAACTACAATTGCTTATCTTCCTTGTGAGCTGGATTCTGGTGAAGCTCTGTCAATTGGTGACATATATAGCAAATTAAAAGGCAGGGACAAGACTATCCTAGCTGGGAAGGAGACTGGTACCTCATGACAGCTAGGTAAGGTTTAAGTTAAGGCTCTCCAGGTGGTCTCTGCTGACATCATGGGCAAAGGTAGAGGGCAGGTGGGGAGGTGGTGGCAGGGCTCATTACTTCTTGGTGGGGGATGAAAGTTTCAGCTCTCCACTCAGCCTTCCACCCCAAATCGGGATTTGAAGAGACTCATTACAGCCTAAAAAGGGTGAAATTTTGGGCTCCCCACATAGCCTTTGCTGGTGTGAGTAGAGGCTATACCACAATATTTTTCTGCAGTGTTTTGACTAAAGTAAAGCAGTTATTGTCTAAAACTTTTCTGTTTTGCTAGATTGTCCCTTTTCTGTCCTTTGGTTGGAGAGCAGGCTTTGGTTGGGGCTTTTTGTGTCTGCACCTATTGGCATTTCCTGGCTATCACTTTCTTCAGCTCTAAGTCTGGGAGACATGACGCAGAAACAAAACTTGGGGAACTCACTCTGGTCTTACATTCTTTGGCCAGTGTGCCTTTTCTCTTCAGTTTTCAGAATCTCCTTATGTTTGATTGATTGATATATATATATATATATATATATATATATATATATATATATATATATATATATATATCTTCTTTCCAGGGTTTTTAGTTTTACTCAGAGAAAAGTCTATCTAACTGATCTTTCCAAAAGTAGAAGACAACCTACATTATTTTTTATAATAATTTTTGTAATATATATTATATTGGCGATGACCCATTCAGTATATACAGTATTATGAATTCTTTCTCAATAGAAAATTTAGACCAACTTACCTTGGGAGTAATTGGAAAAGCTAAGATAAATGTATATTGATAAAAACTACCATACTGCCATTTCTATGGTCCTTCTAAAAGCTAGAAAATACACCACTACATAGTTTCAGTTCTGAGCTACTTAAAAAAGCAATGAAATATTTTGAATCACTGGCTCCCAGTGTTTAGGGAAAAATAGTAAAAATTTTTAAAGAATTTCAGGAAGTGGAATAGGATTGCCACCATTTTTTGTGTTTTATGTCGATAAATATTTACTGTCATTTAGTAGGATTCAGTTTATTTTATAGAAGACTACAATTCCTTAATTGTTAAGTCATATCAAGAACTGCCTACATTAGCTAAGCTGTTTGAAAAAGTATTTCCACGTGCTCTTTCCAACTGGTAGAGTTCTGCCAAATACCTGTAGTATTCCTTATGTGAATGCCTCAGTGAGCTCAGCTGCTTAGACCTAAAACATATCTCAATGAAAAGAGAGTAATTGCATTTCAATAATATAAAGGGTTGTTAGCTTTAGCAAAAACAAAGTAAAGCAAAATACAACGAAAAAATATAGTGCAACAGTTGGATTTGAGTTTCAGATAAGAACAAGTGTTTTTTTTGTATAAGTACACCCCATGTGGTATTTGAGACACACTTATATGAGACAATTATTTGCTGATGGTCTGAAATTCAAATTTAACTAGGTATTTTGTATTGTACCTGACAACCGTATGCTTTAAAAGGTCAAAAGAAAAAAATAGCTCACCACACAAAAGCTAACTTTCTATGTACGTGTTAGAAATTTTCAAAAGGCATCAAACATAATGTGTTGTATTTTTGAAATTGCTCAGATTAATCATAAAAGTTAACACAGAAGCAAAAAATTATGGTCCAAAAAATACTAAAGCAGAATAAAAGTAATCGGTTGGGAAGTATAAAATAAGTAAATATATTTTATATTTTACCGTTTCTTTTTGTGTTCAAGAGAGGGGAAGAGAAGAGAGAGAGAGATTGACTTGAAGCAGTAGAAGAGAGTGGTGAAGATTAAAAGAACAGTTTTTATACAGGAAAAGAGACTGTATTTGTGCTTCTGCTAAGGGAAAGGAAAAAAAACCACAAAAGCCTTTGAACCCTGAGACCGACAAATGCTGGAGGAAGAGCCCATGAGAAGCAACGCTATTAGGTTGGTGCAAAAGCAATTACGGTTTTTACAATTATTTTAAACCTTTTAAGCCACAGTTGCTTCTGCACCAACCTAATAATTGCAGGGCATGCTGAGTTGAGGGATGATTACAATTTAGGGGCCAAATACTACTGTTTTTATCTACAGCCTACACATATGGAAACACTTTTAAGCATTAAATATTCTAACCTACAAGAAATTATTATTGTCATTAATCATTATCTTTGGAACAGTAAGCTTATATAAAACTAGACATTAGGGCAAGTTTTCATTTAATATTAAACGTGGCATAAGGAAAAATGAATCAAGGGTTAGGAGAAAAGAAAAAGGCAGGGACGAGATAGAAGCCATTGTGCTAAAGGAGGCTCGGGAAGTGGCGGTGTTGATGGCTCTTGCTTAGCAGCAGCAATTTTACTTCTAGCAACACATGACTTTGGCTCCAGCAACCTCAGCCATATCCTGGGAGCAGTGGGGCCTCCTGCACCATTAGCAGCATTGGAGGACAGACTGCTCATTGACACTTTCAGTAGTGAGCACACGTGCCTATGTCTGCTCCAGGAGGAACGGCGGCTTCGTGCTGTCTGGTAACAATGCCTTCCCTCTTTTGATCCTCCTGCCCTTCCAACATCCTTGTGTCCTATTATCTGTACTCCTTGAGATATCTAGACTGGTTTTTATTTTCTATGGCTCTGGAGTCAGGCAGACTTGGGTTCTAGTCTTCTTCTGTCTGCAAGTTCATATCTGTTTACTCTCGGAAAGTTATCTAACCTCTATAACACTCGTTTTCACTGTAAAAGTTATCTAACCTCTATAACACTCATTTTCACTGTAAAATGTGCAAACAATTGTAGTAACCTTTGAATTCAGGATTAAGTGCACATATAGCCTGTATTACAGTACCTGACCAGAGAAATCATTCATTAGATATTAGCAATCATTATACTCAAGACTAACTGACAGACAATGAAGAATGGACGTAGCGATGCATGCAGATAACTTCTGTTTATAAGAATCCCAAGGAAACTTCACATTCTTTGACCAGTTTCAGCTTTGCTTATCAATTTTAACACACACACATACACTTGCACATACTTTCTTTATATCACATTCCCTCCCAAAAACATGTACTCAATGACACTGCTCACCACACATTTTTCTACCAGAACAAACACTAATCTTCTGCTCCTCCTACAACTCATATTATCTACAGCCTCTTCAAGGCCTCAGTTAGACTCACCCCTGGAACAGCTGGGCAACTCTGGCTCCCATTTGTTCTGGGCCCGGCATTGTACACTGGAGGGTCCTTTCATGACAAAGCCAGGCTGACACCTAAACCTCACAATTTCATTTAAGGAAAACAAGCTTCTGTTCTCAGACTCCCTTACTCCATTTTCAACAATGGGAGGCGTGCATTTATTGGGTTTTATGCACTGAGGGGGACGGCCACTCCAGACGCCGATTTGATCTTCTTTGGTGGTGCAATATATGGATGCCTCGCCTATGAGGTCAAACAGCTTTTCTCTTCTCTTTCCACGTTTGCAGTAGTAGGTCACCACCATTCCATATTGAAAATATTCTCTGTCGGTGCTAATGAAATCTCCATTTTCGATGACTGGTGGTGGCTCACAAAGAATACCTGGGAAAGGAAAAGCAATTTAAATAATAATGAATTAAAATAACTAGTGAGATAAGATGGTGCAGTAGGTAAATGTTGTACTTGCGACTTCTTATGACCACATCAAAATTACAACTAAACTACAGAACAACCATCATTGAGAGTTGCCTGAAGTAAAGCTGGACAGAAGTCCTATAACTAAGGAAATACAGAAGAAACTACATCAAGACTGGAAGAAGGGGCAGAGACAAAGAATAGTCTGGACACATACCTGCATGTGGTGATTAAAAATTAGGAGGGAAATTTGGCTGTGGAGCTCCTCCTTGAAGGAATTAGGGGTCCCAGCTCCACACCACCCAGCCCAGGGTTCCAGTGACTGGGAGACATCCCCCTAACTTCTGGCTGTGAAAACCAGTGGAAATTGTGGCGAGGTGAGACAGAAGATGGCTAGAGTTGCAGGTGTTCCTCTTACAGGGCCCGCACATGGGTTGACTCACTCACTCTGAGCTCCAGTCCTGGGGCAGCATCTCCAGAGGCACCAGTGACATACAGGAAGGAAATGAATTATCTGGCTGCAGGGCAGGACAGACAACTTTCTCCCAGACAGAAGTGCTAGCAGAAGCCATTGTTTCTCTGTTGAGCCCTCCCCACACCCAGTATGTAGACACAGAGCGATGCCGTGTCTGAGTCTCCATCAACCTGGCTAACAACATTCACCCTGCCCTTGTGATTTCTTGAGACCCCCATCCCACTCAACTTGCAGGCCCACCCAAACTGATTCTAATTATTTTTTTCCACCCAAACAGTCTGTCTTGGCCCATGATTTGGACTTTCCAAAATTTTCTCAAAGGTTCACATGCCCCCAAAAGAAGCATCTGGCCTTAGCATGGTCCACACCCCTTGCTAAGCAGCCCCAAACCCAGCACTAGAGACAGGTGGCCTTGGTTCCCAGCTTAGCCTCTCCTAGGCACTTCCAAGCCTACTGCCACTGTCAACCATCTGCTAATTGCTTTGTGGCTGATGACAGGTGGCCCCAGGGTTACAAACTGGGCAGCCAGCTTTGGATAGAGCTGGAGCACCATTTGGCTGTCTCCAGTATAACACACCCAAAGAGCAGACTGGGAAGGCACCACAGCCCTGCTAAAGTGAATCCTGTTCCATAGAGTCAGCTCCTGCACAACAATCCCTCCACTGTAGTCACAGCCCGTTCTCACAACCAGTCAGCCTGAGGGTCAATCCCTTCCACTGACATGCAAACAGCAACCAAGTCTCAACTACAACAGGAGGACACAAGAAATACACACAAGTTATACACACCTGCAGCACTCAGCTCAGGTGACCAGGGAGACTGCGTCACTGGGCCCCACAGACACCTACTATATGAGACCACTGTACTAAGACTGGGAGACACAGCAGCCCTACCTACTATGTAGAAACAAACACAGGAAGGCTGCCAAAATGGGGAGACAAAGAAACATGTCCCAATTAAAAGAACAGAACCAACCTCCAGGAAAAGTACTAAACAAAAGTACTAAGCAATCTACCAGACACAGAATTCGAAACACTGGTTGCAAGGATGCTCAATGATCTCAGGGACATCTTCAACAAAGATATAGGAAACATAAAAATAGAGATAGAAAGCATAAAAAAAGAACTAGTCAGAAATAGAATACAATAACTGAAGGGAAGAATACATTAGTCAGAATTAACAGTAGATTAGATGAAGCAGAAGATTCAATCAGTGATGTAGAAAATAAGGTAGCAGAAAACACCCAAACAAACTTCAAAAAGAAAAATTAATCCAAAACATGAGGATAGTTTAAGGGGCCTCTGGGGCAACATCAAGTATACCAACATTCACATCATTGGGGTACCAGAAAGAGAAGAGCGAAAGCAAGTAATTGAAAAACGTATTTGAAGAAATAATGATGGAAAACTTCCTTAACCTGGTGAAGGAATTAGACATACAAGCCCAGGAAGTGCAGAGAGTCCCAAACAAAATGAATGCAAAGAAGCCCACACCAAGACACATCATAATTAAAATGAGAAAGATTCCTAACAGCAGCAAGAAAAAAAGCAGTTAGTTATCTACAAGGGAGCTCCCATAAGACTGTCAGCTGATTTCTCAACAGAAACTTTGAAGGCCAGAAAGGATTGGCAAGAAATAGTCAAGGTGATGAAAAGCGAGGACCTACAACCAAGATTACACTACCCAGAAAAGCTATCATTTAGAATCAAAGCACAGATAAAGAGCTTCCCAGACAAGAAAAAGCTAAAGGAGTTCATCAACACAAAACTAGGATAACAGAAATGTTAAAGGGACTTCTTTAAGAAGAAAAAGGAAAACAAACAAACAAACAAAAAACACCAAATATATGGATAATAAAATGGCAATAACTGCATACCTTTCAACAATTACTTTAAATATAAATGTATTAAATTTCCAATACAAAGATAGGGTGTCTGACTGGATAAGAAAACAAGACCCTTACATATACTGCCCACAGGAGACCCACCTCAGATCAAAAGACATGCACAAACTGAAAGTAAAGGGGTGGGAAAAGATATTTCATGAAAATGGAAACAAACAGAAAGCTGGGAGAGCAATACTTATATCAGACAAAATAGACTTTAAAACAAAGGCTATAACAAGAGACAAAGAAGGACCCAGCAATTCTACTTGTGGGTATTTACCTAAAGAAACCTAAAATACTAATTTGAAAAGATATGTACAACTGTATGTTCATTACAATATTATTTACAATAGCTAAGATATGGAAGCAACATAAGTGTCCATTGATAAGTGAATGGATAAAGGAAACGTCGTGTGTGTGTGTGTGTGTGTGTGTGTGTGTGTGTGTGTGTGTGTATAAAATGGAATATTACTCAGTCATAAAAAATAATGAAACCTTGCCATCTGCAGCAACATGGATGGACCTAGAGGGTATTATGCTGAGTGGAGTAGGTCAGACAGAGAACGAGAAATGCCATATGATTTCACTTATACGTGGAATCTAAAGAAGAACAACAACAATAACAAAAACAGAAACAAACTCAGAGATACCGAGACCATTTTGAGGACTGTCAGATATGAAAGCTTTCAGATCCAGACCTTGAGCAGGAATTTAAAGCTTTGAACTCACCATTCCTTCTATTAGATTATTTCTAAACCGTATTTGAAACATGCAGTGCACTTAGGTTATTTTAACAATTTTGCTATTGTAAAGAACGTTACAATGAAAAGGTTACAGTGAACAACTGGTAAAAATCTATGCTTATTTCTTATGTATGAATTCTAGAAAGTGGGTAAAAATATATGCCCACTTTTGAGGCTTACAGTGCATGGTGACTTTTGAGAGGGTTTGGTGAACACTCAGCACGTGAGAGTGTTGATTCCTTTTAAGACAGTATCACTTTTAAAACCTTTACTTATTAGCCAGGTAGAATAATCATTACACTGAGGATGGCAGAACCCACAAGATTCCAAATTAACTGAAGTAAAAACACGGTTTGGAGGCTTTTATGCATTTGAATTCCCAGATTCAGAAAAGGCACATCCCAGGATTAGGATGAATTTAAGGAAACATTTGCCAGGAAACTCACAGGTAGTTTTGAGAACAGTACAGCTGTCTTCAACTATCTGAAGGACAGAATGTACAAATGGAATTCGATTTAGATTTTTATAACTCCAGGTGGAAACTTAGAATCTATCAGTAAATGTAATAGAAAGGAATATTTCAACTCACTCTCACAAACTGGTGCTTCATTATCCCAGGCGACACCATTGCCTGAGATGATGCATGAGATAGAGGGTTCACCAATGAGTCGATATCTAGAAGCAAAGAATAATGAATGTTATATTCTAAATATATAGGTAGTCTCCCTGCTTAAATTGCTACTTATAAGAGACTACAATCTTGGAGAATTCAGAAAGACAATTTCCATTTGTCATTGTTCTATCACTTTCTTAAATTTTATGTCTGCATTTGGGCTTTTAAATGTTCTTCTTTATACCTTCTAAACTGGATGAGATCTCTCTTTATTACCTTAAGGTACATTTTTTATAAATCTAAGGTAAATAGTTTCATCAAACTATAACCAAAGGAAATCCAAGCAGAACAAAAAGAGTTGAACACTAACTTTATATTTTAAATGTTAAAGGCAGAAATTCTCAATTAGTATGCCACAAACTGTTTATAGTGTGCCATAAAATTTGGAGAAATGAATGACATTTACATTTACTTCAACAGAGACTCTCTACAATGATGGAATGCTGGCATGAACCATTCATGAGAATTGGTGTAAAGTAGGGCCAAACTTGATATTATCACAAATGAAGGCAAATGGTGTCAAATAACAGTCAAGTATTATTTGGTATAGCTAGAACATTGCCTCATGAATATATTAGAAAATATGGCAGCACAAAGTCTATTCAAACAGCAAAACAGGCCAAATGGAGATCAAATAAAAAGTGTGACAGCTGTGGAGATGTCGTGCAGATTCTGCTCTACTTTCATAGGCTTTAGATCTAACGACAATTTAATTTTTGGAACCTTGCAATGCCATTCTGGTCCTCTCCATTCTTTTGGCTCCACTTAAGTTCTCAATGGGTCCCACTGAAGCTCCCTGTGAGAGTGAAGGTGCTTCCCTGGGCTGCTTGCTGTCACTAGGTAGGAAATGGGGGATGTTTAACTCTTGGGATGGAGAGGAAGCTTTCTGGCCTGTTCTCTGGCTACCTGGTGAAGGTGGGCTTTTCACTTCATCTATGTTGGTACCAACAGGGGAATGAGGCACCTATCTAGGCTGTCTTTTGCTGCTGGGTGGAGGACCAGGAGACATGGGTCTAGGAGGCTTTCTTCTACCGGATAGAAGATCAAGAAACCCTGACTTTGGTTCACCTTCTGATGCTGGCTGGGTGGCTCACTACCTTGGGTGTTCTCAAGAGTCACTGTCTCTGAGCTGCTCTCTGATGCTGTGCAGGGGACCCTGGGCTTTCTGACATCCCTGGTAAGAATGGATGGGGCCTCTTGCTCCTGTCTTGAAGTCTATGTCGCCCTAACCAGGCTCTGCTGATGCTGCCACCGCAGGCAGAATACAACCCACTACTGCTGGATGCTGTAGGGCATGAGATGTGTTGGCCCACCCAAAATCTGCTGTTGACACAGCCACTGGTAGAGGAGGGATTGCCACTTCCCGTGGGTGTGGGACATGGGAATGATAACCTACAGCCTATCTCCATCCCCAATTTCTGTTTATGCTGCTAATGTGGGCAGATTGAGCCACCATTGCCACTAAGTATGGGTCTCCCCACTATGTCCCTGCTTGTCTTTTTCTTTCCCAATCTTATTACCATAGAGCAGATTCTTCTCTCCTCCCATTCTCTCTCTCTCTCTCTCTCTCTCTCTCTCTCTCTCTCTCTCTCTCTCTCTCTCTCTCTTTCTCTCTCTCTCTCCTGTTCCAATTTGTAGTTCTCTCCAGCACACAGTCTGAGAGATAAAAAGAAAACCCAGGGAACTTACAAGTGTCTTTCTTTAAGTTCTGTGGTCCCTAGACAGTCCACCTTCTTTCCAGCTTTTGTGTTTCTTTTGTGGTTGTACGTTAAACTACTTCCAGGGTATTTAGTTATATATAAAGAGAGAAGCAGGGAAAAATGAGTCTGCCCATCTTGTCCTGGAACTGGAAGTTTAGTAATAACTTTTTAATAGCTGATTATTAAATTTAATTCCTATTAATGTAGAAAAAAGAGGGAAAGAAAATTCCAGTAAAGGAAAAAAAGTTTACCCAAACTCTATCTTACAGAAATGTGCATACTTAATAGTTTATAGCAGTGTTTCTCAAAGTTTTATTTACATGGCAATCACCTGAGGATCTTGTGGAAATATATTCTCATTCAGTGGGTATGAAGATTCTGCATTTCTAACAAGCTCTGAGAAGATACTGGCTTTGCTGATCTGTGGCAAGAGCTTTTCTATAAAGAGACACTCATGTAATATGAATATCAACTGTCAGTAGGTGTGGGTAAACTGGACCAGGACCTGCAATTCAGAGACATGTGAGAATCCTCCACCTCAAAATTTGTGTGCGCCCTGGGCTACTTCCTCACACTTCTCTCTGCATCCACGTTCCTGAGTCCATCCTTGCCGTGTTTGGGTTCTGCACTCCTTTTATCCAGCAGGAAAAGCCCAGTCTTTTCCCAGGGTTCTCTTACAAATCTGCTTGCTCAAAGCAGTTGTTGTTGTTGTTGTTGTTGTTTAATTTGGGGGAAATTTTAGGGAGATGTTACACTGGAGATTGGATGCCATTAGGCATTTTACTCTAACCCTTACGTGTCTTTCTACTCCTTTTCTATAATAACAAGCAAGCTTTTCCCCTTGCCTTGTACAGAACAGCTTCTTCAGGGTCTCAACTTTTAAAAATATAATGACTATCTTAAGGGAATATTCAGGTTAATAAAATTTGTCCATATTGTTATGTACATATGTATTTATGTACTACATATCTGGATATATATGAGACTAATAATTTCAGTTGGAAATTATATTTAAAATATTTTATCCTATTGGGGTACTATTCATTAAAATATATATGAATTTGTTTTCTCCATTTCTGAGGTCAAGAATGAGACATATACTATAAATCTACCACTTTAAAATTTTTAGTGATTTCCAGTCAAGATGGCAGAAGGTAAACGCTGTGCTGGCATCCTCTCATGACCACATTAAAATTACAACTAAACTACAGCCCAACCATCATTGAGGTTTGCCTGAGGTCTAGTTGAACCAAAGTCCTACAACTAAGGACATACAGAAGAAGCCCCCTGGAGGACCGAAGGGTCCCAGCCCCACCCCAGCCCAGATTTCCAGTGCCAGGGAAAGAAGTCCCCATAAATTTTGGATGTGAAAACCAGCATAGCTTGTAGCTGAGCAAGACAGAAGTGGGTTAGAGTTCCAAGCATTCCTCTTAAAGGGACCACGTAAGGAATTACTTGCTGGCCAATTCAGTTGCTCTGAACTCCAGTGCTGTGGCAGCAACTCCAAAGGCACCAGGGACATACAAGGAGGAACTGGATTGTCTGGCTTCAGGACAAGGTCTGGAAGGGAAGCTTTCTCCCAGACAGAAGTGCTGGCAGAATCCATTATTTCTCATTAAGCCCTCCCTCCTCACGGTGTGCAGAAACAGGCAGCCACTATATCTGAGTCTCCACCAACCTAGAAAACAGCTTCATTCTGCCCCACCTTGGGGGTTCCTTGAGACCATGGCCCACCCAAATTTCAGACACATCCAAGCCACTTACAGTGGCTTTTCCATACAAACAGCCTATCTTAGCTCATGCTATGGACTTTCCTAAAATCTCTCAAAGGTTCACAAAACACAAACAAGCAACAATGGACATGAATATGCCCCATACCTCTTGCTGAACAGCCCCAAGCCCAGCACTAGTAGCAGCTGGCTTCAGTTCTCAGCTTGGTTACCTGAGGCACCTTCGAGCCAAATACATGTAATGGCCAACTGTAGATTAAGCTGTGGTTCATGCCTGGTGGTCTCAGGGTCCCTCTCTGTGTGGCTGGCTTCAGACCAAGCCAGACTGCCTGGCTGTCTCCCAGATGAACCACTCAAAGAACAGACTGGGCAGGCACCACAGCCCTGCTAAAGCTAATCCTGCTTCGCAGGTCGCCCCGGCAAACAGCACATCGACTGTATTTAAGACCAGTCCTCACAACCAATCAGCCTGAGGGTCAATCCCTCCCATTGACATGCAAAGATCAACCAAAGCTCAACTACAAGATAAGGGCACACACAACCCACACATTATTTACAATGGCCAAGATGTGGAGGAAGCCTGGGTGCTTGTTGATGGATGAATGGATAAAGAAGAGATGGAACATGTGTACAATGGAATATTGCTCAGCCATGGAAGGGAATGGGTTCTTGCCATCCACAGAGGCATGGATGAACCTGGAAGTTATTGTGCTGAGTGTAATGTGTCAGAGAAAGACAGGTGTCATGTGATTTTGCTTGTATGTGGAATCTAAAGAACAAAGTAAATGAACAAACAAAATGGAAACAAACTCATATATACAGAGAACATTTTGAGGGTTGCCAGATGGGAGGGTGGTTATGGAGGCAGGGTAAAAAAAAGGGGAAGAGATTAAGAAGTTAAAAAATTGGTTGTTAAAAAGTAGTCATGGGGATGTGGGGAATAGCATAAGAAATATATTAAATAATATTGCAATAACTATGTATGGTGTCAAACAGGTACTAAATTTATTGGTGTGATAGATGGGAGGGGGTGGGAAGCAAGGTGAAAAAGGTGAAGGGATTAAGAAGCACAAAGTAGTAGTAACAAAATAGTCATGGGGATATAAAGTAAAGCATAGGGAATATAGTCACTAATAAGGTTATAACTATGTATAGTGCCAGGTGGGTACTAGACTAGTCAAGGGATCAGTTCTTAAGTTATATAAATGTCTAATCGCTATGCTGTTCTCTTGAAATTAATATAAAATAATATTGAATATCAACTGTAATTGAAAAAATTTTAAAAAGGAGGAGAAGGTGAAAGGGAATAAGAGATTCAAGTTTCCAGGTATAAAATAAATAAGTCATGGGGATATATTATACAGTGTAGGGAATATAGTCAATAATATTGTGATAGTGTGATACGGTGTCAGATGGTTGCTGGACTTATCATGGCAATCACTTCTTTAGATACATAAATGTTGAATAACTATGGTGTACACCTGAAACTAATATAATATTGTATGTTAGCTATATTTTAATAAAAGTCTTTAAAGTTTTAGAAAAAAAATGTTTCTTGTTACTCTTACATATGAATAATAGCTTGACTGTTATAGAATAATTTTTAAAGCACACTCAAAACACTGCCATTTAGTATAAAGTATCAGGAAAAAAATACTTCTGTTCCATTCCTGACATTTCCTTCTTTCCTGCGTTCATATCAAATAAAAAATCCTGGCGTTATCCATACTCATTTTTTATTTCTGACTCAATACCTGGTCCATTCAGAAATTTTGTAATCTCTACCTTCATAACATGTTGAATACAATCATTTATCATAACCCTCACTCTAGTCCAAGATTTTTCTACCCAGACACTATGGATATTTTGAACCAATAATTCTCTGAAGTGAAGACAATGTCCTTTGCACTGTAACATGTTTAGTGGCATCCTTGTACTCTTAACTACTGCATGCCAGTAACACCCTTTCTGTTATGACAAACAAAAATGCCAAATTGGGAACCACTGTTTCAGTACTAAAAAAGGTCATCTTTCGCCTGGACAAAACGATGGTCCTTAACTGGTCTCCCTGTTTCAATTGCCCTCCAACAACAGATTCTTCATATGACAACTAAAGTGTGTCTTTAAAATCCTAAATCAGATCATGTCACTCTTGCTTAAAAACCTTCCAATGGCCTCCTGTTCAATGCAGATTAAAGTCCAAAGTCCATATTATGGTCTACATAGCCCTTCAAAATCTGGCTATGGCTTTTCTTCAGATCATTTTTCCCATCATTCTTTTCTTCGTTCACCTTGTTACAGTCAAACGGGCTTCCTTACTGAATCTTCATAGCTTGAAATAGACATTTTTTTCCAATAAAGCTTTGTCCTTCCTGTGAGGAATGCCCTTTCTCAGAGAGGAGCCAAGATGATGGAGTAGATAAACGTTGTGTATGCCTCCTCCCGTGACCACATTAAAATTACAATGAAATTACAGAACAGTCAACCTAGAGAACCATCTGAAGACTAGGTGAATAAAATCTTATAACTAGAGATATAAGGAAGAATCCACTTCAAGACTGGTAGGAGGGATAGAGAAGCGAAACAGGTCAGCCCTACACCGATGTGTGGTGATTGAGATCAGGAGAGATATTTCAGCCATGGAGGTCTCTCCCTTCCCTGGAGGAGAAATGTACCCCAACACCACACCAGGCTCTCCAGGCCTGGTGAGAAGAGCATATCCATGCTGAGAAGAGGAGCTCCCGCAACATCTGGCTGTGAAAAACAGTAGGGATTCTGACCCTCCCAGTGAGACAGAAGGCTGCAGGAAAACCAGATGTCATCTTAAAAAGCCCGTGCACCGACCCACTTGCTCATAGGCACTCACCCTGGGCTCTGTTGGAGGTATGGTGACTTAAGAGGAGTCAGAAAAATAGAGGGAGAGATTGAGTTGTGTGGCTTCAGGCCAAGGACTGGAGGACAATTACCATTTTCCCTGTTTAAAATCCTTCTCCTGTGCAGCCAGCATGTGGGTGCCATCTTTCCTGTGTTGAGCCTCCCCCCGTGTGGCCAAACCTGAGTTTGTATTAGCCTTGTGCACTTTGTTCGCTCCACCTTGGTGACTCCCTCAGTTTCACCCTACCCAACACATGAAACACTGGCTCTTTTTCTGGCACCAGCCAGCTCTGCCAGTGTTGCAGTCTTTCTTGGACAACTGTTGGGGGTTTGCAGATCCAAGTTGGGTGCTGTCTGGCCTCAGTGTACCCTGAGACTTTTGCTGAGTAGCTCTAGGTTCTGCACTGGCACCAAACCAGAATATACATTAACCTGCTGAACACCACTCAGCCTAGCCTGATAAATCCCTGAGATCCTGTCTTACTCAACTGGAATTCTGCAGAAGGCTCGATCAGTGACTGAACCTCATGGGAGCCAGCAGGCAATAGCAGGCCTTGGGGTGTCCTGAGCTTTTTGTGGAACTACCCCAGGCTCATGACTTTTGGCAGCCATGTGCCCATGTGCCTCCATGTCTCCCATGTGCCTCCAGGTCCAGAACAAGGAGCGACCAACCCCAGGTTGCTTTGTAGCTCCTACCACATGCTCCCTTTCTGGTCACAGGTAAACAGGTAGTGGCTGACCTGGGCCTGCACTGAAGCCCCTTTCAAGAGGCCCCAGAACGAACATATCTGTAGATCAGCTTCAGACCACAGCAGAGCACTGTCCAATTAGCTTGACAAGCAGCACACCCAAAGGGGGTGGGGGAGGCTTAGCAGGCACCAGAGCCCGATGGGGCAAATTTTGCTCCACGGAATAAGCCCGTGTGCACAGGATCCTGTAAGCTGTGGATGTGGCCTAACCCCACAGCCAGTCAGCCTGACGGTCAATCCCACCCACTGATGTGCCAATAGCAATCAACTATAACAGAAGGGCACATACAACCCACACAAAAGACACTCCTAAACCACCTGGCACTGATGACCAGACAGATTGGCCCTTTGGACCCCACAGGACACCTACTACATAAGACAACCTGGCCAAGACTTGGAGACATAGCAGATCTACATAATACATAGAAGTAAACACAGAGAGGCAGCCAAATGAGAAAACAAAGAAATATGTCCCAAATGAAAGAACAGGAAAGTCCAGAAAAAGAACTAAATGAAACAGTGGCAAGCATCTTAGCAAATACACAGTTCCAAACAATGGTTATAAGGATGCTCAACATAGAGGAAGAGATGAACCTAGTGAGAACTTTAACAAAGAGATAGTAAACATAAAAGAGGACATAGAAATCATAAAAAAAGTCAGAAATGAAAAATACAATAACTGAAAAGAAAAATGCACCAGAATGAATCACCAGTAGATAAAATAAAGCAGAGGATAGAATCAGCAATTTGGAAGAAAACACCTAACTGGAATAGGGCGTACACACACACACACTCACACACACACACACACACACACACACAAAAGAATAAAAAAAAAAGATTATAGTTTAAAGGGCCGGAGGGACAACATCAACCATATCAACATTCGCATCATAGAGATATCAGAAGAAGAGAGAGAGCAAGGAATTGAAAACCTATTTGAAGAAATAATGACTAAAAACTCTCCTAACATGGTGAAGGAAATAGACATATAAGTCCAGGAAGTGCAGAGAGTCCCAAACAAGATGAACCCATATATGCCCACACACCAGACACATTATAGTTACAACGGCAAAGGTGAAAGACAAAGGGAAAATCCTAAAATCAGCAAGAGCAAGGCAACTAGTTACTCACTTAATGAGCTCCTATAAGGTTGCCAGCTGTCTTCTAAACAGAAACTTTGCAGACTAGAAGGGATTGGCATGAAATATTCAAAGTGATAGAAAGCAAGGACTTACAATCAAGATTACTCTAGCCAGCAAGGCTATCATTTAAAATTGAAGGAGAGATAAAGAGCTTCCCAGACAATAAAAAGCTAATGGCGTTCATCACCACCAAACCAGTACACAAGAAATGTTAAAGGGACTTCTTTAAGAAGAAGATGGGGAGGGTGGGGGTGGGAGGAAAGAACATAAATATGAATAATAAACTGGCCATAACTATGCATGTATCAATAAACACTTTAAATGTAAATGGATTAAATGCTCCAATCAAAATATATAGGGTATTTTTTTAACTTTTGTTATCAGTTTCAGATGCACAAAACAATGTAATAGTTAAGACATTAATCATTTATCATTTATATCCCTT
This sequence comes from Rhinolophus sinicus, assembly GCF_057876585.1. NCBI lineage: Eukaryota > Metazoa > Chordata > Mammalia > Chiroptera > Rhinolophidae > Rhinolophus > Rhinolophus sinicus. The sequence continues at coordinate 21,306,410 of NC_142511.1, forward strand.
ACACAGTGACAACCCCCCTCCCCCATCCACTACCCCTCTGACATCACACACAGCCATTACAAATCCACTGTCTCTATTCCTAACTCTGTACTCCACTTCTTGTATATATATATATATATATATATATATATATATGTAATTGTAGTTGATATTCATTATTATTCAGCTTCAGCTTCAGGTGTAAAAAATATATATATAGGATAGCTGAATGGATAAGAAAACAAGACCTATGCATATGCTGTCTACAAGAGACCCACTTCAGACTGAAAGTAAAGGAATAGAAAAATATATTTCATGTGAATGGAAATGAAAAAAAGCTGGATAGCAATATTTATATCAGACTAAATAGACTTTAAAACAAAGGCTATAATAATAGACAAAGAGGGACATCACATAATGGTAAAGGGATCAATCCAACAAGAGAACATAACCCTTGTAAACATTTGTGCACCCAACATAGGAGCACCTAAATATATAAAGCAAATATTGACAAACATGAATGGAGAGATATACAGCAATACAAACATAGTAGGGAACTTTAACATGCCATTGACACCAATGGACATATCTTTCAGACAGAAAATCAACAAGGAAACAGCGACCTTAAATGACAAGCTAAACAAGATGGTTTTAAGTGACATTTTTAGAGCATTTTATGCCAAAGTAGCAGAATACAGATTCTTTTCAAGTGCACATGGAACATTTTCCAAGATAGACCAGATGTTAGGCCACAAGACAAGTCTCATTAAATTTAAGAAAACTGAAATCATGCCAAGTGTCTTTTCTGTCCACAGTGGTATGTAACTAGAAATCAATTACAATTAAAAAACTGAAAAACACACAAACACATGAATGCCCAATAACATGCTACTAAATAATGAATGGGCCAAAACTGAGATCAAGGAAGAAATCAAAAGATACCTTGAGACAAATGAAAATGAAAACACAATGATCCCAAATCCATGGGATACACTGAAAGCAGTCCTAAGAGGGAAATTCATAGCAATACAGGCCTACGTCAAGAAACAAGAAAAAATCTCAAATAAACAATCTAACCTTACACTTAAAGGAACTAGAAAAACAAACAAACAGCAACAAAGACCAAAGTAAGTAAAAGGAAGGAAATAATAAAGGTTAGATGTCTTTTTGTGCTATCTCTTTGTTGAAGTTCTCACTAAGTTCCTTGAGCATCCTTATAACTGGTGGTTGAACTCTGTGTCTGGTAGATTGCTTGCCTCCATTTTCACATTTCTTTTTCTGGAGTTTTCTCCTTTTCTTTCATCTGGGACATGTTTTTTTGTTTCTTCATTTTGGCTGCATCTCTGTGTTTGTGTCTATGTATTAGGTAGATCTGTAATGACTCCCAATCTTGGCCTGGTAACCTTATGTAGAAGGTTTCCTGTGGGGCCCAATCTCCTTTGTCACCTGCACGGGGTTATCCAGGAGTATCTCTTGTGTGGATTGCATGTGCCTTCCTGTTACAGTTGAGCCTTGATTGCTATTGGCAAATCGGTGGGTGGGATTGACCCTCAGGCTGACTGTGAGAACTGGCCATGCCCACAGTGTACAAGCTGCTGTGTGGGATGGACCCCATGGAATGGGATTTACCCCAGGTGCCTCTGGCGCTACATTCAGCAAAGGTACTGAGCACACTGAGGTCAGCCTTTGCTTGCGTGGGCCCCTGAACCCTTGAGAGTTGTCCAAGAAAGTCTGCAGCTGAGCCAAGGCTGACCACCCACAACCAAAAGAGCCTCAGGTGGTGTACGATTTGGGTGGGGCAGAGTCCCAGGGAGTCACCAGGATGGAGCAAGTGGAGTTCACCAGGCCAATGTAGATTCAGATTTGGCCTTATGGGGGGAGAGCTCAACACAGGGAAGGTGGCACCTGTTCGCCAGATGCATGGGAGACAGGCGCAACACAGGGACAATAGCAGCTGTCCCTCCAGCCCTCGCCCTGAGGTTCACACAACTCAGTCTTTCCCTGTATGCTTGTGGTGTATCCTGAGCTGCAGTTCCTTTGACAGAGTCTGGGGTGAGTGCCTGGGAGCCAGAGTCTGTTCGTGGGTCCTTTAAGAGGATGTCTAGGTTTCTAGCAGTCTTCTGTCTCTCTCAGACGGATGGAATCCCTGCTGATTTTCACAGCCATATGTTGTGGAAGCTCATTTTTCTGGCATTGGTGCTCTGGGTTCAGGAACTCAGTGTGGGGCTGGAACCCCTTGGTCCTCAGGGAGGACCTCTGCAGTTGATATACCCCTCCCAATTCCCAACTGCCACACATGGGTGTGGGGCCAGCCCGTTTCACGTCTCTGCCCTTCCTACCAGTCTCTACTTGTATGTGGCTTCTTCTTTATATCCTAAGGTATAGGATTTCTGTTCAGCTAGTCTTCAAATGGTTCTCCAGGTTGATTGTTCTATGATTTAGTTGTAATTTAAATGTGGTCATGGGAGGAGGCAAATATAGCATTTACCTACGCTGCCATCTAGACTCCATGTCTCTTAAGGTAAGTAGTGTGTAAATTGAAATTCTTTTTATTGCTATTTTAATTTTTCACTTATGTTATTTTGTATATATTGTAAGTAAGCCATAAGTAATAGAAACAAAAGTTAAGATATAAGGTGAAGCAGTTTCCCTACTTCTTTCCTAAATTGGTTGTCTCACCAAAGGATAACCCAAAAATATGCTCACAGTAAGATGCCTGCACTTCTGAAAAGGCTATAACAATTAAAATTTGTCCATCCCCCACATCTGCTCCATTATCCCAAACAAATCACTCTTTTCCACTTTTCCATGAATCCACCATCTCCATCCAGCTCTTGTTGCTTTGAGCTAAGAATACATGTGCAAGTTAACTAATGTTTGTTCTATTTGCTTCTTTAGAGAGCTGGTCCTCCTTATCTAATGAAGGCTTCATTTGGTTTTAAATGCATTAATCTGGTGTGCAGTAGGAACCCACCCCAATTTTCTATCACAGATACAAGTTTTTCTTATTTTTGAAATATTTATTTAGTCATTTCAAGGGTAGTTAAATGCCTGAATTCAAGCCAACATCTCCACTAAGAAATCCTATTGCTATGTTTTTAATGGACAGGTAATTTAATTCTATCTCATACTATTGTTTAGAGATTGGTTTTACAATTCTACAACTGTCATATCAAACAATGCTATTTCAAACTCACCCTTCATTACAAGAATAATGAACAGTTGATCCAAACTGGGTGTTTTCGTTTATGTCCATTTTGCCATTTATGAGTTCTGCAGGAGTTGCACACGATCTACCTATGGAAAAGAAGCAGAATTTGGGAACTGGGTGTAGAATACTTCTGACTTCTCTTAGCACACAAGGTCCCAATCTGGCTGTAGCTTACTGAAGAGCATTTGCAGTTCCACAGATTTTGCACTTGAGGAATCTCACAAGACTGCTTAAATATCAACCACTTACTAAGCACCACTTTCAAAAAGACTTCCCCTCCAGTTCTGTATCATCCCCATATTGGGCCTCCCAGAAAAATGTAAACTTTGTTACCAAAGTGTTTACTGTGTGAGCCAACATGTGTAAAGTAAAGGTCTCAAAGTCTGGGCTTTTCTCCACATCTGCACTTTTCTTTCCTTACTTGAGTCATTTGGTACTTAGTTTCAGTTGTGAAAATGGGAGACCCCTAGTGAATGGAGATTTCCCCTCAATCATGCCTTGTAATTGTCATTTCTCATGAAATGAACTTGTAATGAAGGTGCCAGGAACTCAAAGCAGTAGGAAGCTATGACCCTACAAAAATAACTCTCACATCAACTGTACCTTAGGCAAACTTACTAAGTCATATGAGTCTGAGTTCCAAAATTTAAACAATTGCATCAGATCTTACAGATGTTTAATGGATACAGAGGAGTTCTCAGTCCAGAGTTACTTACGTAAACAGGTTGTAGGACTTGACCAGACTGAGTTTTGCAGGCAGGTGATACGGAATTTTTTTCTGTGATAACCAGGGCGGCATTCATAGTTCAAATGTGTTCCAATGGGAAACTCATCCATGTCAGTCTGGCTTGTAAGCTTGGCAAACAGAAAATGCTCCGGGGCTTTGCACTGACCTGGAGACCAAGACCACACCAACATCAAGGTCAATGGAGAACATTTATTCTCCCTCCTCTTTTTCTCCAACATGCTCTGAGATGTGATCAAAGAAGAAAAAGAACACTTTAATAATGGTAAAATGATTGCTTTCAACAGCAACATTAGATATGAGTTTTTAAATCACCATGTACCCATTTGGAAATTCCCTATTTTTGAAGCCAAGTAAGATATATCTATATTTATATCATCATCTATCTCTATCTCTCTGTCGACATATCTATGTCACCTATACCTGTCTATTCTTTCACTGAAGGGAAAACTAATTCATATCTTCAAATTTTAGTTAGTCAGGAAGCCCTGTGCTCTGGCTTCTCTGTCCCCTCTTCATTTATCATTCTCTGGTGTGATAGAGGCACACATGCATTTCACCATCCATCTTTACTCTAGAGGACCACCCAGACCTAGCAAGACTGTAAGCCTCTTCCCTGGCCTTCAGCAGCTGTCATAACTGTTAAAAGATGTTGCCCAGTCAATTACTTCAGCACAAGGAAATTCAGCACCTGCCTTGTAGACAAAGCTCAAAAACTGAAGCTATATTTTGCTTTATGAGAACAAATATTTAAAAATGCATACATTGAATTAAATATTAGACTCAGTTACTTCCCCTTAAGGCCTAAAAGGTTTAAGTTAAAGTAATAAAAATACCGTTTAGAGTAAAACAATATGTAATCAAGAAGTATCTGTTGGGAAAATATCATTTTACATTAGTTTTGGAAATATCTTATCTTCTGTTTTGGTTAATCTTCTGTTCTTCCCCACAACCCCTACTAGTTAATTCAAATAATGGAAGATAAATTCAGACTGATAAGTCAATTCTTCAATTTTATTAGTCTTCAAAGAACCAGCGTTTGGATTTATTGGTTTGCTCTGAACTTTATTTTATCTTCACTGAAATTTTCTTGTGTTTATTTGCTATGCTTTTAAAAAACACTAAATTTCTTGAGATAACTTAATTTTTTTATTTTTAGCTTTCATTGTTTCTAAATAAGCTGTCAGATTATTGTTTTTATTCTAAGTATAGATTTAGTTGCATTCCAAAAGTTTTGATGTACCATACTTTCAGTTCAAAATATTTGATAATGGCCATTGTAATTTCCTTATTGACCCATGGCTTATTTAGAAGTGTTTTACACAATTTATAAGCATTTGAGGAATTGTTTTAGCTGTGTATTTATCACTGAGCTTTGAAATTAATTGACACTTGTTTTATGGCTCGGCATATGGTCAAATGAGGTAACTGTGTCATACACATTTTCTAAAACGATGTGTCTGTGATAGTGAGTGTGGTGTTTTGGTTATGTCAGTGAGGCCCAATCAACAATTAATCAAACATATTTGTTCAAATTTTCTATATAATTACTGATTTGGGGGGTGGGGTCTGCTTATTCTATCAGATAAAAAGAAGTTGTGTTAAAATATTCCATCTTATTGTACATTGTCTTATTTATTTTTCTTTTTCTGTCCATTTTTATTTTTATTTTTATTATATTTTGTGGTAGATTATGTCTAGTAATAAATTTTGTGTCAAATTCTACCTTGTCTACTTTATCTGTAGGACAAAGAGAAAACAAATAATAAGATTGTAGCTTTAATCCTCAATATATCATCATATATTTTAAATATAAACATACAATGACAATTTAAAGACAAAGATTGTCATAATGCCACATTTGCCAAATCAGCTTTTATTTTGGTTTGTTTTTGCATGGTATGTTTTCCATCCTTTTATATTCATCTATTCTGTTCCTAAACATGTATATTATTTCTTTTATATGCCCCATGCAGTTTTTATTTTTGATTTATTGTGATAGAGCTTCCCAAACTTACTCAGTTCACAGCACTGTTAGGGCCCCAGTAATATTTTCATGTCATTCTTAGCCAAAAAAAGAGACACTTAACAGTTCCATTTATTAAATAATTAGGTACAAACAACTTAATAAGTCTTATGTCCACCACAATTCTTAACAATGAGATGTTGAGCACTGCTCAAATTCTCAACAAACCTTGGGATCAGATTGTAAACCACCACCTCATTTCCTATTCAAAATAATTTTTATTTGGTACTTTTTTATAACCACTGTTGAAAACCAGCTTTGCAAAGATTTGATATAATCAAGAGGAACTTATTGTACTATAATGTAAGCAGGAGCTACTCTGAGCCAGCAGTTTATACACCGTCTGAGGGATACTAAGTATTGCTGTGTTTCCACTGAAAATTTTAAAATATCCCACAGGTCTCCAGTGAGTTCTTGGAGGCTCCCAGAGCAGCTCATCTCAGTTTGCATAAGGGCAGCAGTATGACAATCTATGTCTTTAAAGTAGAAATGTCTGTTTATATTTAATATAATCGTTGATATATTATTTAGGTTTAGACCTATCATCTTACTATTTGCTTTTTATTTGACCTATTTTCTATTTTCTTCTATTTTGCCTTCTTTGTGGTTATCTATTATAGTTACTATTAATATTTTATTGTTATTTGCATTTGATTATTAGTTATACATTCTTTTATTGTTCCTTTTTAAAAAAGCATGCATCCTTAACATAGTAACATGTAATTAACAATTATTTCCCCAACATTGCAAGAACCATTGAAAATGCTAACTCCACCTACATCCTTCCTGTCTTTTGTTCTATCATTATCATGTATTTAAATTCTACATGTATTTTAAACTCTCACTAGTCATATTCAATGTACACACTGCAGGTTGTTTGTTGGGCTATAACCATTTGCTACTATTAGGGATAGTAATGGATTTCCTCAGTAGGCTCAACTAAGATTTTGAAAATCTATGTAGAAATGTGTGGTAGGCTAACTAATGAGCTCCCAAAGACATCCATTCCCTAATCCCTGGGCCTCTGAATGTGACCTACTATGGTAATAAGGCTATGCAAACGTGATTAAGAATCTGAGAACATTTATACATAAAGACACGTGTGCTCCAATGTTCATTGCAGCTTTGTTTACGGTGGCCAAGACATGGAAACAACCAAAATGTCCTTCGATAGATGAATGGATAAAGAAGTTGTGGTATATATACACAATGGAATACTATTCGGTGGTAAGAAAAGATGATATAGGAACATTTGTGACAACATGGATGGATCTTGAGAGTGTAATGCTGAGCGAAATAAGTCAGACAGGAAAAACAGAGAACCATGTGATTTCACTGATATGTGGCATATAAACCAAAAACAACAAAAGAACAAGACAAACAAATGAGAAACAGAAACTCATAGACACAGACAATAGTTTAGTGGTTACCAGAGGGTAAGGGGGTGGGGGGTGGGGGGTGGGAGATGAGGGTAAGGGGGATCAAATATATGGTGATGGAAGGAGAACTGACTCTGGGTGGTGAACACACAATGGGATTTATAGATGATGTAGTACCGAATTGTGCACCTGAAATCTATGTAGTTTTGCTGACAATTGTCACCCCAATAAATTTAAAAAATAAATTAAAAAAAAAAAGAAATATGTTTTTCACCACAGATGATGTATTGCAGAATTGTACACCTGAAACCTATGTAACTTTAGTAACCATTGTCACCCCAATAAACTTTAATTAAAAAAAAGAATCTTGAGATTGGAAGATTACCCTGGACTATCTGTGTGGGTCCTAAATGTAATCACAAAGTTCTTTATAAGGAGGAGGCAAAGCATCAAAGGAGACAGGAAATTTAAAGATGCTGCATTGCTATTAATAGTTCTGAAGGTAGAGAAAGGGGCCATGAGCCCAAAGAATGTAGGCAGACTCTGGAAAACAAAAGAGCAAGGAAACCTATTGAGTCCTGGAGCCTCCAAAAGGAGCACAGCCCTATGGACCCATTTTATATTTGACCTTCAGAACTTAATAAAAAAATTTATTAAGAGAATAAATTTCTATTGTTTTAAGCCATTAAGTTTGTGGTAATTTGTTATAACAGGAATGAAAAATGAATACAAAAGACAGTGGCATGTAGTATTGAAAACTTTGAACTCGTAGAGACCTGGACTTGAATCCAATGTCTTCTCCTTACTAGTTTTGAGGTCTTAGACCAGCTGCTTAATCTCACTGAGCCCCAGTTTCATCTTCATAAAGGTAATGATAATATTTACCTGATAGGTTTCCTGGTAGGGTCAAAATGCAAAGCATTTAGTTACACTATATATACTTGATAAATTGTAGTATAGTTATTATTCATAGAAAAGAAAAACGCTAACACATAAATTCAAATATTGTGCAAAAGTGGGCATGCTCCCTTTGCTTCCAAGAGTTTATTTCCTGTGTATGTGTTGGGAAAGCACTGGAGGTCCTCAGTGACCAGTAATCTCAGAAGCTCTCCTGATTGAGTGTGTCCCAGATTCAGCCTGGGATTTAATCACTACCATGAGCTCTATCATGATTCCCACCGGACCACTGACAGATATGAGAATTCCTATAGAAAGTAGATCCAAGTAGCTGTTAGGCCTGGGTGGTTACTAAGTTGCGTTTTTCCTGTTTAGTGGCTTTCATCAGAATTAGGGGACTTACTCTGTATACTCTACTTAAGCAAAAGAATGGTGGTCCAAGAAAGCTCATATTTCTTACCTATTTTTCTGCAATAGTAGACAGCCTTGTATCTATCACTACACATTCTCTTCATGGCACCAGCGGTTGTTAAGTAAGGGTGCCCTGGCTTATGTTTTTGGTCTCATCTTGTACCACTTTGTCATCTGAGCTGTAGCCCTTCCCCTTTCTTTAAGTTTTAGACATATGTTTTTTCTCCTGTCTGTGATATTCTTTCTGCTTTTTCCTTCACTCTAACCTCCACTCTTCTTCTAGTCTCTGCTAAAATGCCACTTCCATGGTGAAGGCTTTGCTGACCCTCTCAGGGATTTCAAACCTAAACTACTTCCCTCGACCCCACCCCATCATAATTTCTAATCAGACCCTGTCCATTACCATTTATATCAGTTATTACAAGTTGTGCTTTGTAGATTCTTGTGCTTTAAAAATATCTATTTCTCTCAATAGATATTAGACATACATAATACGAAGGCAAGAGACTCCATGATTTTTGTTCTTCTAAATGAATACTTTAGCCAGGCACTTAGCACTTAGTGCATATTTGAGGCAATGCACAAGTGAATGATGCCAGATCAATGGAAGAGAATAGAGAGCCCAGAAATAAATCCATGCCTATATGGTCATTTAATCTACGACAATGGAAGCAAGAATCTATGGTGGGGTAAAGACAGTCTATTCAATAAATGGTGCTGGGAAACCTGGACAGACATATGCAAAAAAATGAAGCTGGACCACCACCTTACACCATATACAAGAATAAATTCAAAATGGATTAAAGACTTACATGTAAGATCTGAAACCATAAAATTCATAGAAGAAAATATAGGAAGAAACTTCACAGACATTACCTGGAGTAAGATTTTTACTGATATATCCCCTTGGGCAAGGGAAGTAAGAGAAAAAATAAACATGTGGGATTACATCAAACTAAAAAGTTTTTTCACAACAAATGAAACCATTAATAAAACAAAAAGGGATCCTACTGAATGGGAGAAGATATTTGCCAATGATATATCTGATAAGGGGTTAATATCCCAAATTTATAAAAAATTCACTCAACTCAACTCCAAAAAAAACAAACAACCCAATTAAAAAATGGGCAGAAGACATGAAGAGACATTTTCCTATAAAGGACATACATATGGCAAACAGACATATGGAAAAATGCTCAACCTCACTAACCATCAGAGAAATGCAAATAAAAACCACAATGAGATACCACCTCACCCCAGTCAAAATGGCTATCATCAATAAATCAACAAACAGCAAGTGCTGGTGAACATGTGGAGAAAAGGGAACCCTTGTGCACTGTTGGTGGGATTGCAGATTGGTGCAGCCACTATGAAAAACAATATGGAGGTATCTCAAAAATCTGAAAATGGAACTACCTTATGACCTAGCAATTCCACTCCTAGGTATGTATCTGGAGAAATCCAAAACTCTGATTTAAAAAAATTTATGCACCCCTATGTTTATTGCAGCACTATACACAATAGCCAAGACATGGAAACAACCGAAATGCCCATCGGTAGACGACTGGATTAAGGAACTGTGGTACATTTATACAATGGAGTATTACGCAGCCATAAAGAAGAATGAAATCTTACCATTTGCGAAAATATGGATGGACCTAGAGAACATTATGTTAAGTGAAATAAGTCAGGCAGAGGAAGACAAATACCATATTATCTCGCTTATATGTGGAATCTAAAGAAAAAAATAAATGAATGAACTAATCAGAAAAGAAAAAGAAGAAAAAACAAGTGAATGATGAAATTGCCTACAAAACTCAAACAAAAAATCAGGAGTCCAGGCTACATCCCCAAAAGCTCTGACTCAGTGGGTCTGAGTTACAGGCCACGAACCTGTATGTTTAAAAAGTTTCACAGGTGATTTGGATAAATAACAACACTTTGAGAACCACAGTAGTAAACAGTAAAAATCTACCAAGTAAACGACAATTCCTGTGATTTCAAATAGCATGCCTTCCCTTTTTCTCTGGCTCATATGTGGGATGAATGTAATTTTAAAATTTGCTGCATCCATTAATGCTGGACAAAGGAAGAGACTCTAAGTGGAACTCCTGGTGCCAAAAGTTTTACTAGGAGAGGCTGTCACAGCAAAGCTCACAGGGAAAGGCTAGAAAGAGATCTAAAGCAACAAAGCAAATGCAATGAACTGTTCTTGAAATAGCATCCCTTTTCTTTCATTACCTAAAATTTTTACCTGAGTTCTAGGAATAGTATATGCAGTAATAAAAATCCAAATTTGTATAATAGCCCAAATTAAAAGGAATAAATGAAACTGTCATGCAGGGTCTCTGGTCCTGCTCCCCGCCTAAGAGCGCAGGATATGGCGAGGCCAAAAAGGAACACCAACGGAGCTATGGATAGGGGGTTCATACCACTATAGTCTCGCTGGCGCCTGGGTTGGAGATAGAGGAAGCAAGCTGCACACGATCTGCAATCCACCGTCTGCTTCTCTGCCAACCAACCACCAACCCCACTTCCTAGCTGCAATCTGCGCTTCTCTGCCAACCAACAACCAACCTCCTAGCGTAGCCACGGCAGTTATATTAGTGGCTAATGGCTAACTGGTAACAGCTGATGGCCATCCAACCACAGCAGATGGCCATCTACTACCCAAACCAGCACCTTTCCACATGAGGCCGAGAGCCTGGAAACTGCTCTCCAGGACTCTGTCCCCACAATAACTCATTGCTGAATATCACTACATTCACCTTCCAAGTATTCCCCTCGGGAAGCTATGCACCGATGCCAGCGCTTAGTCCACCTTTCAAAGCAATTTTGGAATTCTTTTTCTGGAATGGCCATCAGAGCTTTGTCATATTACCCTCGATGTCCTGAATGTCATCAAAATGTCTTCCTTTCAATACTGCCTTTATCTTCAGGTAAACAAAGAAGTCATTGGGGGCCAGGTCAGGTGACTAGGGAGGGTGTTCCAATATAATTATTTGTTTACTGGCTAAAAACTCCCTCACAGACAGTGCCGTGTGAGCTGGTGCATTGTCATGATCAAGAGCTGTGAATTGTTGACAAAAAGTTCAGGTTGTCTAACATTTTCACACAGACTTTTCAGCACTTTTAAATAGTAAACTTGGTGAACTGTTTGTCCAATTGGTACAAATTCATAATGAATAATTCCTCTGATATCTGAAAAAGGTTAGCAATATTGTTGCAACAAGTTCACCAAGTTAATTGTAAGAACTCGTATATTACATTTGGTGTATTATATAATATTTATATTATGTAATATGAGATATAATATGGCATATTATATAATGTATTAATTTATAATATATAATATTACATATGATGTATATATTATATATTAATATATTAATATTATGTACTATAATATATATTATATATTCTATATTATATGTAAACTATACAAACTACATTTAATATATTATACATTCTATAGCTTAATAAAGCTATTATATATAATTGTATAATCATAATATATAATCTAATTATATATATTATACAAAAACAAAAATATAACATAATATTATATATGTTCTAGATTATAATATAACATAATTTATATATAAAAATGTCATAAAATAGAAATATAATTTAATTATATGCTATATATTAAACATATTAAAATTAAGTTTATTTAAATATTTATATCTGATAATTGTATATTTATAAATTACATATGTATACTAATATTGTGTATTACATAAAAATATAAATTTAAAGAAATAGGATACAGATGAAATGAACATTTTAAATACTTTCCTAATCATGATGACTTAATATGATCATTAACTAAGATCTAAAGGGACAAAAGACAGTTATAGTGAGTTTCTCTGTTAATAATGGTGCATATGAAGCTATATTTTAACTAGTTTCTTGATACTTTTTACTGTTGTTTTTTTTTGTCAGTTGTGATTAGACTGACAGTGTTTCTTCCTCTTAAAGTCTCTGACAAAGAGCTTGTATATATGTGTGTGTCTGTGTGTCTAGGTGTGTGTGTGTGTGTGTGTGTGTGTGTGGTGGGGTGGTGGTGTTAGCTACGCCATTTTCTTGTTTGTTTGAGTTGAACTTACTGAAATTATTTCACTCAGTGTTTCTATGCAGGAAGATTTTGAAGTTACTTGTCCAATTGTGAAAATTATAATAGATAAAACTAGGTAATATAAACTTCAATCTGAGCATATGTAAATTGAAATATGTCACAAAACACAGAAAGCAAACAGGAACACTCCTCCTTTCAACCCTGAATCTCTACACAGCAGGGTAACAAAGTGAGATCTGAACAGAGGACCAGGTGAGGGCGCCAGAGACTGCTCTATATTAAACACTAGCCTAGTAAGTCATAATTAATGCACTAATTTTTATATAAAATATACATCCCTGTGAATCACCCTGTACAACCTTTTTTTAAAAATTCATCCCTAGAAGAAGCCACCTTGAGACTTGTAGGAGGGGCAGAGACGATGAACAGACTGGTCCTATACCTGCATGTGACCATTAAAAATTGGGAGGGATACCTCAGTTGTGGAGGTTCTCCTCCTCACCCCAGGAGTGAGGGTCCCCACCCCCTCCACAGCCCACAGTTCCAGTGCCCAGGAGAGAAGTCCCCATAATTTCTGGTTGGAAACCAGCAGAGATTGTGGCTGAGTGAGAAGGAGGGCGGCTGGAGTCCCAGGTGTTTCTCTTGAAGGGACCACACCAGACTTACTCACTGACAGAATCACTGGCTCTGAGGTCCAGGGCTGGGGCAGCAGCTGGAGAGGTGGCAGGAACATATGGTGGGGAACTGTGTTTTCTGGCTTCAGGACAGAGGTTGGAGGGGCAGCTTTCTCCCAGACGGAGGAGCTGACAGAGGCCATTGTTACTTTGTTGAGCCCTCTCCCTTCCCAGCATGCAGACACAGGTGGCCATCAGATCTCAGTCTCCATCAAGCTGGCAAATGCTGTTTGCCACACCCTGGTTATTCTGCCCTGTCCAACATTCCAGCATACCCAAGCTGCTTCCAGTGGCTTTTTCGTATAAACCGCCTGCCTTGGCTCATGCTGCAGACTTTCCTAAGGTCTCTCAAAGGTTTGCAGAACCCAGACAAGCAGCATCTGGCTGCATGTGTTCCGTACCTCTGGCTGAGCAGCCCTAAGCCAGGCACTAGCAGCAGCCATCTGTGGATTACTTTGCAGCTCCTGCTGGGTGGCCCTGGATGGAGCACAGGCTTCAGCTGAACTTGACTTGCAGCAGGTCTCCCCCCAGGTGACCCTGGGACTGGCATGCCCAATGGCCAGCTTTGAAATGATCTGGAACATCACCCAGCCACCTCCAAGGATGACACACCCAAAGGGAAGATGGACAGACACTAGAGTCCTGCTGAGGTAGATCCTGCTCTGTAGGCTCAGCCCCTGCACCATAACTCCTCCACTGTAGTCACAGCCAGTCCACACAACCAATGATTCCAAGGGTCAATCCCTCCTATTGATGTACAAATAGCAACCAAGGCTCAACTACAAGAGGAAGGTACACACAACCCACACAAGGGACACACCTGGAATGTGTGGCTCAGGTGACCAGGAAGATTGCAGCACTGAGCCCCACAGGACACCCTACTAAGACTGGGAGACACAGCAGCCCTACCTAATACATAGAAACATACACAGGGAGGCAGCCAAAATGGGGAGACAAAGAAACATGTCTAAAATAAAAGAACAACAAAGCTCCAGAAAAAGAACTAAACAAAATGGAGGCAAGTAATCTACCAGATACAGAGTTCCAAACACTGGTTATAAGGATGCTCAATGATCTCAGGGAGAACTTCAACAAAGAGATAGGAAGCATAGAAATGGAGATAGAAAACATGAAAAAAAAAGTCAGAAATAAAGATACAATAACTGACATGAGTAGATTAGATGAACCAGAGGATTGAATCAGCGACTTAGAAGATAAATAGGAGAAAACACCCAATCAGAACAGCAAAAAGAAAAAAGAATCCAAAAAAATGAAGAAAGTTTAAGGGGTCTCTGGGACAACATCAAGCATACCAACATTTGCATTATAGGGGCACCAGAAGGAGAAGAGAGGAAGGAATTGAAAACGTATTTGAAAAAATAATGATGGAAAGCTTCCCTATCCTGGTGAAGGAAATAGATATACAAGCCCAGGAAGCACAGAGAGTTCCAAACAAGATGAACTCAAAGAGGCCAACACTAAGATACATCATGATTAAAATGCCAAAGGTTAAAGACAAAAAGAGAACCTTAAAAACAGCAAGCGAAAAGCAGTTAGTTACATACTAAGGAGCTAAGGAGCATACTAAGACTATCAGCTGATTTCTCAACAGAAACTTTTCAGACCAGAAGGGATTGGCACAAAATATTCAACATGATGAAAAGTAAGGACCTACAACCAAGATTACTCAGCAAAGCTATCATTTAGAATCGAAGGACAGATAAAGAGCTTCCAGACAAGAAAAAGCTAAAGAAATTCATCACCACCAAACCAGCATTACAAGGAATCTTAGAGGTACTTCTTTAAGATGAAAAAACTAAACTAAAATAAAAAATATGAATGATAAAATGGCAATAACAATATACTTATCAATAATTACTTTCAATGTAAATTGATTAAATGCACAAATCAAAGATGGGAGCTGAATGGATAAGAAAATAAGACCCTTACATATGCTGCCTAGAAGAGACTTCAAATTGAAAGACATACACAGACTGAAAGTAAAGGGATAAAAAAATATATTTCATGAAAACGGAAACAACCAAAAAAAGCTGAAGTAGCAATACTTATATTAGACAAAATAGATTTTAAAACAAAGTCTACAACAAGAGACAAAGAAGAACCTAGTAATCACACTTCTGGGTATTTGTCTGAAGAAACCCAAAATGCTACTTCAAGGGGACATGCTCATCCATACGTTAATTGCAGCCTTATTTACAATAGTTAAGATATAAAGGCAACCTGGGTGGCCTTGAATGGATGAATGGATAAAGAAGAAGTGGTACATGTATACAATGGAATATTACTCAGCCTTAAAATAAGAATGAAATCTTGCCATCTGCGACAATATGAATGGACCTAGAGGGTATTGTGCTGAGTGTAGTAAGTCAGACAGTGAAAGACAAACGTCATATGATTTCACTCATAAGTGGAATCTAAATGTAGGGAAGACGTTAAGAAAATTCACCTTCATTGACTGATGTTAGTTGTTTTTTTTTCTGTTTGTCTATTTCCGTCATATGGGACGATGTTAGTCTCCCCCATGTGAGGTGGTTGGTCAGATTAAGGTTGGCTTTTGGTTTCCTAACGTGAAAGACTGCCTGTGAGATTGTTCCCTCACCTGAGGTTGGAAGTTGGCTTTCTGTTTAACTCTCAGTTGGCTTTTGGTTTCCTTACATGAAAGACTGCATGTGAGGTGATGGTAAGCTTTTGTCTGTTAGCTTTTCGTTCCTTTGTTCCCCCACATGAGAGAATGATGATGGTTAGCGGGGTGATGGTTAGCTTAGGGTTAAAAGAATTTCTCCCTTATCTCATTCCTGGCAGGAGAGATACGGGATGATGTTGCTTTCTGTCTGTTTTGCTTGCATCAGCAGATGAGGTGGAAAAGTAAATTATATCAGAATGACATGACAGGCATGTTGCCAGGCTTTGGAAGGCCTTGGGCCGATGGTCCCAGGTAAGATCTGCAGGGATTATTTGTCTGAATAAACTGACCCTTCAGCTGCATAAGCAATATTTTTATCACAGTAACTGCTGAACCCTCCCAGAATTGGCCATTTCCTGAGGGGGAGGCAGGAACAAGGAGCTTGGCTCTAAGGTACATCTGAAAAAATATGTAAGACAGACCTCAGTTGGCAGTGTAATTTCATCATTTGTCATTAGTGATTCTTCATCATTCTAACATTTTGGAAACTTCCAGCAACATGCAGCTTACAACACCAGGAAAGACCCTGACTTCTAGCCGTGGACCTGGTGAGGTCTGGCTGGTTCCTGACGTCTCCAGTGTTGTTCCCCATGGTTAGCCTTCTTAAGAACTTGTTAGCAGTTTAGAAACTTGTATGCAGCTTGCAGCTTGTAGCATCAGGAGACGCACTAACTTCCAGCAACAACAATAACAGCAACGGCAACAACAACAACAACAAGGACAACAGCAGCAACATTCTTGAGAACTTGTTAGCATTTTGAAAGCTTGTATGCAGCTTGCAGCTTGCAGCAATCAGGAGATGCCCGAGCTTTCTCAGCTGCAGACCTGGCAAGGTTTTGATTCCTGACCTTTTACACTATTGTTTCCCTATAGTTTGGTGAGTTTTTGGCATCTGCTGTAATAGTTACTATCCTATAAAACTTATTACTGCTTTAAGATATTCCTTATTAATGTTATTTGTGTATTTAGCCAGGAGATTTTTGATCAATAGTAAACACATGTTGGGATCTCTTAAATCTGTATGTATGTAGACTCCTTTGACATGACATTGTTATCAATGTATATAGTTCAGTCTTAACCGCCTTTACTTTCTGTCATTAGCATCTTCTATTAATTGTCTTTTGCTATTGTATATTGCTAAATAAATTGATTAGATATTGCTAAATAAATTAATTAATCCATCTCTATCGTGTCCTCCTCTCTTTTTCCTGCTCATCATTACACTAAAGAACAAAATAAACAATACATGAAACAGAAACAAACTCATAGATACAGAAAGCATTTTGACTCAGGTTGGGGGTAGGTGAAAAAGAGGAAGGGATTAAGAAGTGCAAGTCGATTGTTACACAGTAGTCATGGGAATGAAGGGTATAACATAAGGAATATAGTCAATATTGTAATAACTGTATGGTGTCAGATGGGTACTAGATCTATTGGGGTGCTAGATGGGAGGGGGGTTGGAGGCAGGGTGAAAAAGGTGAAGGGATTAAGAAATACAAATTGGTAGTTATAAAATATTCATGTGGGTTGTAAAGTATAGGGAATATAATCAATAATATGGTAGTAACTATGTATAGTGCCAGGTGGGTACTAGTTAGGGAGATCACTTTGTAAATTATATAAATGTCTAACCACTATGCTGTATACCTGAAACTAATATAAAAATAATATTGAATGTCAACTGTAATTTAAAAATTTAAAAAGCGGGGGGGGGGGGAGTTGAAGGAGAATAAGAGGTTCAAAGTTCCAGGTCTTGGTGATATAATATACAGCATAGGAAATACAGTCAATAATATTGTGATAAGGTGGTACAGTGTCAGATTGTTGCTGGACTTACAATGGTGATCACTTCTTTGGCATAGGGAATATAATCAATAATGTGGTAATAACTATGTATAGTGCCAGGTGGGTATTGTTGAATAACTATGATGTACCCCTGAAACTAATATAATATTGTATGTTCGCTATATTTTAATAAAAAACTTAAAAAAAATTCATCCCTTAAGGGCTGCTAAAGCCACGCTCCTTCAACTCAGATTTTTCTGATCACTGGAGCTGAGATGTCCCTGTTTCAGTTATCCGGTGTCCTGTAATGCTCTATATGTGACTTCCTATTCATGGTTTCTTAAATCTGCACGGGGTTTTTCAGATTACGAAACACAGTCACATACATTACTTCATTCAATTTTCAGATAACAGATATCAATTATGTTCATTTTATACTCATGGACACTGAAAGACACGGATGTTAATTGACTTGCTGGGTCCAAGACCCCCATTTGGTAAGTAGCAGACACTGGAAACACCAGAACCTTGGTCTCCTAATTAAGGAGATTTCATAAAACCTGGCCACCCTATTTCTACCTAGGAGATATAGCTCTTATACTTCTTTTCAACTCCGAAGTGCCGTGACACTGTCAGCATTTTCTTGATCTAAATTACTTTGGCAAATAAGTTACTGGACAGTTTAGTTTAGGCTGTTTCACATTAGGAGGTTACTGTGATGACCTACTAAATATATATGTATATATATATATATATATATATATATATATATATATATATATACACACACACACACACCTATGCTTTTTGCAGTTAATAGGGTCTGGGACTGTTCTAGAACAGTAACTTAATAAACACGGGCAATTTATAACTACATTCCAGTAAGAAGGGAGCCAGATACTCAAGGTCCACAACAATTTCTAAGCACTGACAACTGATTGCTTAACTTACTTGGGATGCCTCTCTTCTGAAAATAAAACTTCAGGTTTTGTCACATTTCCTCACTTGACAGGTTACTTTCTGATGTCTAAAGCGATAAAGTATTAATACCAACTTATGGGGAACTTTTTTCTCGTCTTGCTCTCTTAGAAGAGAAAGCACCATTCCACAATGAAAGCAAAATGTTTAGTGACAGGGAGAAGCAAACTCGGTTGTCAAAAGAGGCTGGAAAAAGAGAATTGAGACTGCCACGTCAACTGAGACGCTGCCAGTGAGTCTAAGCAACTAAGAAGAAGTCTGTGGGAAAGCCAAAAATAAGAAGAGAAAGGTTCTCATTGAAGTTGTTTACCTGTTTGAAGTTAAAAGGAAGTGAAGATCCAGCCTCAAAATCTGCATAATAGTTCTAATAAGCTTTGTTTTGTGCTAAACTCATGACTAAAATGGGACAATAAATAAACCTCTCACAGTCCCTTCTACCTACAACTAGCTAAACTGAGGGTTCTGGAGCTGCACGCCCTGTATGGGATGTCTTACCTTAGGTGCTCTGTAAGTGCACGTTAACGATGGCGGTGGTGGTGAATGTAGCCTGAGGCAGGGCATTTTTTTCAGGTGAAAATTGCACCACTCAGGACTACTTGTCCAAACACCCTTGTGAACAAAGTGCAGAGCTAATGGTTGGGGGATAGAAATTGATTAAGAGACGGGCACTGTGTTAGACCCCTGACACGCTTTATTCCACTTAGGTAGCAATACCAGGAGGTAGAGATATCAGTGTTCCCACTTCACAGGTGAGCAAAGAGACTCAGACAGGGTAGTAACTTTCCTCACAGTCTAGAAGTTGCTAGGATTTGAGGCCAGGCTTGTTGCGTTTCCAAACCCCTTTCTTTCACAAGGATAAGCGCCATGTTCTGCTATAGCCAATCTTTGTTAACATACAAAGGCAAGGAATTTCGCGCAGGACTCATTTAGCATCTGCCCCCTCCTCTACCCTGGGGCGACATAAGCCCCCGCAGAGGGCGACCTCAAGCTTTACCCAGAGGCAACGAGGGTCCAGGTGCACAGAGGGGATCCCGGAGCCCCCCTGCCCTCACCTTCTCACGCACTTAGCCCACTGAAAGCGACACCCCAGGACCCAAGAGCTCAGCGCAGCGCGAGTCGCTGTGCTCTGGCTGCCTCGCTCCCTGGAGCCGCTCCCCACGCTCGCCCGCGTCTCACCCCAGGCTGCCGGCAGCTGGAGCAGCACCAGAACCGCTAGCAGAGCTGCTCCGGAGCAGGAGAGGGGGGGCCCCAGCGGCCGGAGAGGCTCCGGGCTCCTCGGAGAAGAGGCTCCCATCTTCCCGAAGCACTTCTAATAACCCGATACGATCTGGAAGAAAATCGAAGTCATGGGAACCCTCAACGAAGAGACCACACGCACTGCTCAGTGGGCAGGGTTCTGGGGAGCGCTGCTGGGGTTCCGGGGGGGAAAAAGGTTTTGACCACAGCTTCCTCTTAATGGGAGAGGTCATGTTTACTCGCAGTTTACATTGTTTCTAGCAAGTCTCCCTCCCAAAGACCACCTCAGGGACTCGTGTACAGGAACAAAATCTGGCAATGCTTCAGCTCCGTGATGTGCTCCGCGTGTGTGGATGGGCATTGCAGACAAAGGTGGTGGATTCTCGCAGCTCAACTTCCACACGCTTCTGCCTGCCCTTTGCCCTTTGCAAGAATCCACATGGGTAGGTCAGCTAACGAAATGCCCGCTATCTGCATTTAAGAGACAGTTATAGACAAATATGCAGTGTACAGTTCAGCAACTACGAAGAACAAATTTCTTTATATTGAATTGTGTACACCAAGCCATTGAAAGATTTTTAAGACAGTGACTTGATCAGATTTGCATTTAAAAAAAAATAATTCTATGGGTAATATAGAGACTGGATTGGAGTAAAGCAATAGTGGATCGGGAGACCAGAAAGGAGGCTATGCCATCATCCAAGGGAGATTGATGGTGGCTTTGAATGGGGATAAAGTGGACAATTTAAAAAGATGTGGGAGCTGGACTAAACAAAATTTGCTTGTTCGTTGGATTTTGGTCACATCCATTTTTAAAGTTAGTGGTGAGAAAAAGAAGGGAATCGATAATTAGTCCCAGGATTCTAAATGAATGGTTTTACCCTCAATCGAAATAAAAAATATGTTTGGGACAAGCTTGGAGAAGGGGCTTAAGAATTGAAGGATGAGAGCATTGAGGGTGTGTGACTGGCTGAATAATGGCTCCCAAAGATGCCCATGTCTTTATCCCCAGAGCCTGTGTGTTTTGCAGATGGGATTACATTGAGGATCTCAAGATGGGGAAGATTACACTGGATTGGCCATGTAATGGCAGGGTCCTTGTTAGAGGAAGGCATTAAGTAGATCAGAGTGAGAGAAGGCAATGACTGAAGCACAAATAGACCAAGAAATGATAGCCACCTCTAGGATCTAGAATAGGCAAGTCAGAAATTCTCCCCTGGAACTTTCAGTCCTGTTAACACCTTGGTTTTAGTCCTGTGAGGCTCATTTTGACTTCTGACTTCCAGAACTGTAAAAGAATGAATCTGTGTCATTTTAATCTATAAGGTAATTTGTTTCAGCAGCAACAGGAAGCTAATATGGGGGAGAGAGGGTTGCTTGATCAAGGGAGAATGTTAAAGTTTCTTTGGATTTTTTTTATCTAAAGAAGAGTTGAGTATGGGACAGATGGAATTTAGTGAGGTCCAGCGGGTGTGAGAATGTTCTAGGAAAAGTTTGGGAATGTAGGTAAATTGATTATGAAGCTGGACTTCCAGAAAGGCCCAACAAGAGGCATTTTGAAAGGGAAATAGGTAAGTTAAAATCTCAGGAATTGGTGGAACAGTTAAAGGAGAACATCTCGAATAAGCAATAGGAAGATTAGGATTGAAACATATAAACCACATCCATGCAGAGGTTTTTAATAGTTTTGCACCTATTTGTGTCTTTGTCTGTTGGTCAAGCCTATGGATTCCTTCTCAGAATTATTTGGAAACGTGTAAAATAAAGCACATGGGATTGACTACAAAGGAAACCAGTTATACTGAAAGTCAATTCTAGCCATGATCCTTTGGAGGCCGATGGCCCCTGAGACAAGAACCCCAGATTTAAAAATTAGTGGGAATAAGAGTTCAGTTGTTTCTAAAGCAAGAGTTGGACTGAGTTGTATGGAATTCCAAATATTAAATGTTGTAGAAAGGGGAGTCGGAAGAGGCTTGTGAAGATACTGTAGCAGATATTACAGTAAATGTGTTAGCTCTCTTCTCCTCCATGCGTAGTTATGACTCATGGTGAAGTAAAGACACTCAAAGTGCAAACTATACTCTGTGCAGCTCACGAATGGAGACCTACAGTCTAGCAAACCTATGTCACTCAGCATGTAGAGTCTCAGCTCACACAAAGATTCCAGAATACTGCCTTACTTCATTTGTCCCTTTTACTCAAGTCTCAGCTCCTATTCTCACTAGTTGAGAAAGGACAGTCTTCCAAATGCCAGGTATGTTTCTTATTTTCCATTAGTTTCCATTAGGCTCTCTTCCAAGACTCTGCTGCAAGAAATACCTACTTTGATCATACCATGTATCAAATCTCCTTTTTAACACACCCAATACCATTCTTTCGAGGCTCTAATATCATCCTTTCAAGTTATTCACATAGAGCAATGGACGAAGAAGCCATATCGTAGTAGGCCGAGGAAAAGGGAATAAACAATTCAATTCCCCAGCCTTACATCATATGCCATTAGAATATGCCACTCATCAGAACTTCTTTTGTACTAATCTCCTAGCATATGCTTTCTCCCCTCGTTCCTTGAAGGTTTTATTTCCTAGCTCACAGCAACTTTCTGTACTGTTCATCTTGTCCCAGTTCTCAGTGATTTGACATTCACAATGATGCTATTTTCAAATGCCTGGATTTTCAGCCCCTTGATCTCCTCTGCCAACAATCTTATCCTTCACTCTACTATGCCACTTACACCCATGATCATACCCTAGATTGCGTCCTCATTAATAACTGCAACCCCTCCAGAATTTTGACCATCCCACTCTCCAACCACCAATCCTGTCTTTCTAGTCTGCACTGATTCCAACAATCTTTGTATTTCTCAGTACCTATATCCACTGATCTCACCACCACCTTTTTTAGTCTCAAACATCCTTACTGTCCTCATTTTCATCTTTATGAGGTTAAATTCCATGGTCCATTATTATAATCACTATCTTGCATACAACCGCGGTTCCATTGCCCTACTCTCACTTTATTATATTCATTAGACAAACAACAATTCTGGTCAGAGTTAACTCTCCATAACTTTGACCCTGTGCCCATGAAACTGAATGTGGCTGGAGAGAAATATATATTCATGATGACTAGTCTTATTTTAATGACGACTGATTTCAGTGGACCATTGTAATGCTGCTAGGTATTCCTGCTACATTTGCCTAGTCCATTTACTCTCTCATTCTCCTAAGTGACTATTTCATATGTTTTATTTAGATATTACACTTGGACATCTCCATCATTCTTAATCTTTGTTTATAGTTTTGCTTTTTCCCCCCAGAGAAAATAGACGCAATCAAAGAGAATTTCCACACACTTGACCCAAAGACCTGTATCTGGCCTGTATAGCTTCCTCAGCTCCTGAGAGTATGGTTATATTGTTCACGCCCTTGTCTAAGGCTGAGCTCTCCACCATTGCCTAGGTTTTATCTGCTCTCACTTGCTCAAGGCCATCACTCTAGGAATTCTTCTCACTCTCTCTAGCATCATCATTTCCCCTTTTCTATTGGATTTTACTATAAGCAGGCAAATGTATTATTTTTCAAAATACAGCAGGCATAGTCCCTTTTGCCCCCTTCTAGTGTTCCTTTTGTTTGGACCACTTTCTGAGCAGATTTCTATCTGCATGGCTACCTCCCTCATCTCCAGTGCTTTTGCTCAAATGTGACCCCCTCAATGAAGCTTTCCTTGCCCACTATTAACAACTGCACATTCATTTAGAACTTGTTTTCCTCTTTCCCGGCTTTATATAATTTTAAAATAGTACTTTTCATGTTATTACTATCTGGCAATCTATTTATTGTCTGGAATATCACACAATAAAATGAACAGAATAAAAGTTCACTAGATTAAAGCTACATGACGACTGCCATTTTCTCACTCTTATACCTCACAACCTACAACCTTGGTTGGCACATAGGAGGATTTACATAATTATGTGTTGAATGAATGAGTGAAATAATCAAGGTAGCTAAAGTCAACCACTTTTTTAAAAAACATGATGGTAAAGAGATGGGAGATGGTTTAAAAGAGTAACATGGGTGGTTAGGGGAACATTTGTTTCCAGATGGGGGGTATGTTAGATATTTGTTGCTTTAACTGGGCCCCTTCTTGTGGAATTGGCCCCCTGCTTTTTCCTTTGGGAAATTCCCTCTCTCCCGTGGTTCCATGTGGTTCACATACACCGTGGTTTCTCCGTTGTGACACTATTGACATGTTGAACCAGATAATTTCTTTTTTGGGGCGGGTGTTTGTCATATGCTTTGTGGGATGTTTAACAGCATGTCTGGCCTCTATCCACTAGATTCCAAATACGCCCCTCCTCCAGCTGTAACCCAATGTCTGGAGATATTGCCAGTGTCCTCTGGGGGAGTGTGATCACCCCAATTGAGAACGACTAAAGTAAATCAACCTACCCAAGCTCCAAGCCTGGACAGGCAGCTGAGGCCTTGTCATCTGCTATTTCACTGCCCTGGCCCTAGTTAAGTATTTCGGTTGGGGACATGTGACCCTTTGTAGACAAACTACAGTTAGTGCAGGGACTTTGAAGGAGTTACTGGACAAAAAAAGCTCTTTGTGCTGGAATGCTAAGCTGACAAAGTGTATGATTGACATTGTTAGCAAATATTTGCCAGTTTTTAGGGAGTGTGTATCAGAGAATGAGGTCAGCAAGGAAAAGCAGAACCAGGGGATAGAACAGTTTCCTGAGGATATGCTCTGAATATTTAATTACCATTTCGAGTAAAGCCAGCTAACTGTACCCTTGACCTTTTCTATAAAATCCCTCTTTGGTCTAAGCCAGTGTGAGATGGATTTCTGTCCCTTGCAGATTAATGAGTACTGGCTTGAGAAGGTTTGCAGGTGGAAAGGAGCCAGTGGTGAGGGAGGGTAAACCTGATGAAGCAGTGTTCTGGAAAGGACCGCAAGGGATGAGAGAGAACAGTATAGTCTGTGCACAGTGGTAAGTAGAAATGGCAGTAAAGATGAGTGGATATACGTAGATAAGCTTGGAGATGGAGGGAGAGGAAGCTGAATGTTACCCTGTAATGTTTTCATCATCTGCTAAGAGGATGTAGAATAGATTACAGACAAAGGTAGAATAGACTAGATGGTTTGAGGTGCATGAACAGATATTCTGGAGAAATGAAAATGGGACTGACTGTGCATGAATAAAAGATGCTGAACAATAACCCACTTCTGTGTAAATATCCAAAAGAATTAAAAGTAATGCATTGAAGAGATAGTTGCACACACATGTTCAAAGCATATTATTCACAACAGGCATGAGGTGAAAACAAGCCAAAAGTCCATCGACGAATGAATCGATAAACAAAATGTTGTATATATGTGCAATGAAATATGATTGAGCCTGAAAAAGGAAGAAAATTCTGACACATGCTACAACATGGATGAACCTTGAGGACATTATGCTACATGAAATAAACCTGTCATAAAAAAGCAAGTACTGTACGGTTCCACCTACATGAAGTGTCTAAAGTAGCTAAATTCATAGAAACAGAAAGTAGAGTGGTGGTTACCGTAGATTAGAGGAAAAGGGGAATACGGAGTTATTGTTTAATGGGGATAGCATGTCATTTTTGTAGATTAGAAAGTTCTGGAAATGTGTTGAACAATGGTGCGAATATACTCAACACTTTTGAACTGTACACTTAAAAATGGTTCAGATGGTAAATTTTATGTTACATGCTTTTTACCACTATTGAAAAACAGAGAAGATGCTAAACAGCACATATAGTCTTGGAAATGATGGGGAGAGTAAATTTGTGGTAGCCATTGAGCAAGGTTTCATTTAGTCAATAGTTGAAATGCTGTATCAGAAAATTGACAAATTGACAGCTGGATTTAGAGTGTGATCAGAGGGAAGAGTACGGTGATGAGCTGGGGAAGGTGTTGGCTGAACAAATGTAAGAGAAAGTCTTGAGGATGAGGGAACAGAGTTTGTAGGTTAAGGCTTTGGCCCAAAAGACAAACTGGTGGGATCCAGAATGCATAAATATTAAATCAGAGACACTATAAACCCTGACTATGTCTGTATTCAAGAGTTCATTGACTCTAGAAAAAAATTCATAAAAGGCAAGTGTTTTTTTTTTAAAGATAAAATATATTTGAATAACTAATGTACATATTATTAAATGACATTTTACAAGCAACTAGAGCTTCTGACAAAACTGCCAAGGAAACACCCAAACCTTGAGTTGCACACCAAAACTTAAGAATTAAAATTTGACATCCATAACTTTAAAAAAATGTGCAAATTAGAATTACTAATTATGGAAAGGCAACAAATAAACCAATAACCAATAAATTATAGCCAATAAACCAATTCCCACAGGCAATGTATTGTGAGAAAAACTTAACTCAAGTAGAAATAAAAGTGAAATGTTTAGCCATATCTTAGAAAGATGCTATTATTAAAATCAGATTTTCCAACAAAACTCATGATAATCACAGGAAATGTTTCATACTTTGCTGAAAAATCAAAACCACACTACAGCCAAAAGTATATGGCAACAGTAAGTATGCTGATTACAAAAAGAAGAGTCTAGGTACAAGGACAGCTCTTTTTAGTGTCTTCCTTTCAAAGGTGACACTTTCAGAGCCGTGTAATTGCTCGTCGCCATAGCCTGGCTCCAGGCACATCTCAGGTGAGGCTTTGAAAAGTCCTTGAAGAGCGCGTGGCAGTGAAACTGGGCTCCCACCTTTATCATCAATCAAACTTTCTCTGTTCTTCTTGAGACTAAGTGCACATAGGAAGTTATAGCTTATGAGATCATTTCACTGATGTTGAGAGCATACAAATAGAATTGCTGGTATTCAAATGGTTTCTTTCCAACCCATGTTCAGTTTGATTCCAAGCGGAAGGCACACTGAAACAGAGCATTTCTGTTTAGGAGGCAGCACGAATAGCAGTGGTGCAAATCAAAGTTAAATAATCAGAGTGTTAACATGCTCTGTATATACCGATTATAAGTGCTATAACTAATAAAGCATCAACCTTTTAGAAAATATTCTATTAAGAGGTCCTCCTTCAGATAATATGATCTGGAGCAAATAATAATTAAGTTTTATAGTAATAAATATGAATAAAAAAGGGAGAGACTGAAGCAGTATTCTCATTTAATCTCAGTATTCTCATTTAATCATATGTTCATTCAACAAATATTTATGTAATAGCTTTTTTACTTTGGACCCTCACTGGTTTGGATTTACAGATCACTCTGGCCTCTCCTGTTCTCAACCCTTTCCTCTGACTCACCAGCAACAAGTAACCTTTTCTTTCTCCACTGCCAGAGCATTTTTTCTGTATCTTGTTTATGGTATGTATACTTACTCAATGATATGTATGGGTTTTTGGTGTTTTCTTCTGAAATAAATTCTAAGAGGGCAGAGATGGTATCTTTTATTTTATAGATGTTGTAGGAGAAGGCAGTTTGAAGTCAGATTTGAGCTTGAATTCTACCTTTGCAAATTGCTGACTCTGAGACCTTCGCCACGAGAAACTTTTAGCCTTGGTTTTCTCACCTTGGATATGATATGCTCACCTGGCATTATCTTGTGATAATACTCACCTTTCTGTGTTGGAGTCGGGGTAAATGGGATAAGGCATGACAGGCCCTCAGCATAGTGCTTGGGCATAAAAACCCTTCAACTGTTCACCCTCATTTTCTCCTGGGAACCTCGGGGAGGGAGAGGACACTTCCTGTTGCCTGTCTACCTTTCTATCCTCCCTATCATTCAGTTTTCAACAATCATCGTGGCTATTTAATGCCTTCACCTTTCATCTTAAATCCCTATTATCTCCTTTCCCAAACTTCCTCTCAGCTGATTGTTTTACTTTCTTCTCATTGAGGAAACAGAATTATCAGAAGGGAACTTCCTCACCTGCTTTCACCATCACATTTTCCTGCCTGCCTTCATCTGTACCCATGTGTTCTGCCTTCTCTCCTGTTATTAAGACCACGCTCTTATGTGAGGTCTGCAGACCCGACCTGAGCACTAGATCCTGTTCCTTCAGGCTACCCAGACATGCTCCAGTAATTCTTCCTTTTCTCTCCTGACATCATTTCCCCCTTTTCTACTAGATTATTCTCATCAGCATGTAGGAATAGAATCATAGCTGCTATTTCTCCATTCTTAAAAATATTTCTCTAATTTACTTACTTTTGCCATCACTCTACTTAGCTGCTCCTCCTTATAGAAAAACTTGAAGGAGTTGTCTGTAGTTGATGTCTCCAATTTATCTCCTTGCATTCTCTCTTAAGTTCACTTCAGTCAGGGACTTGCTTCCTTCCTCTCCACCAAAACTGTTCTTGTCAAGTTCACCAACAAATTTTGTGCTGCTAAATACAACAGGCACCTTTCGCTACTTATATTTCTTGGTCTATCAGCAGCATTTGACAGAGTTGATCACTCCCTCCTTATAATTCTTTCTTCACATGACCTCTAGGACACCACACTCGGGGGGTTTTCTCTTGTATCAGGCTACTTCTTTGTTCCTTTGTTGGTTCCTTCTCTGTCCATGAATCCTAATGTTGGAGGATCCAAGGCTCCAGCACGTGGGCCTATTTCTTTCCTAGCTTCTTTCACCAGCTTGGTGATCTTACTCGATATTCTTATTATGTATGTCCATACACTGACAAGGCTCAAATTCATATGTTGAGCCTGGACCTATTTTGTACTTCCTGTTGCCTTCTTGATAATTCTATTTGGATGTCTTTTTGATACATCAAACTTAATATCTCTATAGTTGGGCTTGTTTTTCTCCCCAATCCTGCTTTTCTCACTTGTCTTAATTAAGAGCAATTCTATCCTTCCAGTTGCTCAGGCCAAAAATCTCTGGTATCATTGTTGACGCTTCCCTTTTTCTCATATTTTGATACAAACTGTCAGCAAAGCCTACTGCCACTATCCTAAAAATGTGTGCAGAACCTGACCTCTTCTCAACAGTTTCTGGTAGCCACTCCCAGCCTTCTTGCCTGGATTATGGTAATAGAGTCTTCATTGATTCTCCGTCTTCTGCTCTTGGTGTCCTACACTCTGTTCTTAACAAAGCAGTTAAGCTGATTATTTGTTCCTCCACTTAAAACCCTCCGATGATTCCCATCTGGGAATAAACATCAAGTTCATTACAATGACCTGGCATACTCTTATGATCGATCATCCTCACCCTCCTCCCCTTCCACCTCTGATTTCCTCACTACCACTTTCTTCTGGCTCAGCCCATATGAGCTTGTATTAGGCCACACATAGATTTGCTCATGGAATGGTTTCTTTCCAACCAATGCTGTGCTTCCAGCACAGCAGACACACAACACCTTATGGTCTTTGCACTTACTGTTCTTTCTTCCTGGAATGTTGTTCCCCACAGGACTTGCACTTTACTTCACTCTAGTCTTTGCTCAAATGCCATTTTCCTAGTAAGGACTTCCGTTCAACTACCCTGCACTCTCTATCAGGCTTTCCTGTTTAATTTCTCTTCATAATAGTTACCATTTTCTTATTTCTTTTATTCTTAATTTTTGTGCTAATTATTTAAATATTTGTTGAATGGATGAATGAACTAAAAAAACAGGGACATTAATTGGCAATATTAAGTAGGTAAGTTAACAACTTCTATGCATTGTTACAAAAGAATTGTGCAATAGAACCATAGTACTTAGTACTATTCTTATTGATAAATAGAAATTGAAGGAAATTTTGACAGAGAAATTAATAAAAATTTTTCAGTTTCATTAGATACCATTTTGTCTTCTGATTAACTTGCTGGGTTGTATGGATCAATAGAATATACTTCTCGTGTTTCTAAATGCAGTTCTCTTCCTGTAGGGCTTTTAGTTGCATAATTGCTAAATGGAAGAAAGAAGAATGCAAAATCTTTACTCATTGATCACGATTACTATAAAGATATAACAGTTGCTTGTTTTTCATAGTTCCAGATACATGGCAAGTACTTTTCATGGATGATTCCATTTCATTGTCCTAAGTAGCCTATGAAGTAATCACTATAATCCCTGTTGTTTGGAAAGGCCCATAAAAATGAGTCACTTGCTAGGCTTCTAACTGTTGAAGTCAGAATTTGACATTAGGCAGTTTTACCTCAGATCCAGGATTCTTAATAACTAACAACTATGATCCCAGTGTCATATCAAAGTATCAAATATATAAAAAAAAGCTTTTATGTTAGGATATGATCATAAATTTACCTATTTGAGACACAATCTTCCAATTTAACTTAAAAGAAAATTTTTGTATTTGACGTTTAATTCAAAACCTTTACATGGTCATACAGCACTAAAAGCTTTAAATGATTTTTAAAAGGACATTTTTACTTCTACTCTTTGAAAGCACATACACTTTACTGTGCTTCTAAAACCACTTTGCCAAATTAGCAAAGGACACTAAAATATGTTTATGCTATCATGGAGAAGTCTGAAATAAAGTATTAAAAATTGATGGTGAAGAAAGCTTACTGCTAAGGGTACTTAGAGCATCTCACTCACTACCATATTTAAGGTCAGCTTATAGGAAGAGACATTAAGAAAACTATAAAATGGAAGTTTTAGGTCAATGTCAGATTTCGATTTTAAAATACCTTAGAGTGCTAGAAAAGAATAGCATAGTTTCTTCTTCAAATGTTTAGATGGCTTTTATAAACATTACATTTCATACAGGACATTCATTTTTAATGATTAGTGATCTCATTTAAAAAGTATTTAAGGTAGTTCAAATGCCCATATCAACTATCAGAAAACATATTGGAGTCAGTTAGAAAATGGAAATAAGGTAAGAAAGTGATGCTTAGGAATTTAGTTTAACATATTTTTTCGTTCATATCAATTGAGGCATTTAAAAATAGTATGTGGTACAATCATGTTAATAAACTTAATGATACTCAGGCTGGAACATTATGAATTATTAGAGCTTATAGACATTTCCCAAGGTTGCAAATTTTCCTACACATGCCATGTCCTTCCTGATAGCAAACTTAGGAAAGAGCATGAAGGAAAGAGATAGAGACCACATTTTCTATTTATTTAAATGTGTAATTACTCTTGGCTAAAATTGTCTTCTAACTTCCTATGAGGAAAACCAACGAATTACATTCCTATTTTTTTTTTTTAGACCTTTTTCTCCCTTGAATTCTGTGAAACTACTCTCTCCAGCTTTCCTCTTACCTCTGACTGTTTCTTACCCTCCTGCCTTTCAAGCATTACTGTCCTTCTGCAATCAGATCTCATCCCTATTTTTATTTTTCATGTTCTTTTTGGTTCCAAGGCTACAACTGTAATTTAACGTCACCTACCTCTCTCCAGGTCCCTCTCTCTTGAGTCCTACATCACAGGTGCCACAAAGGGGCAGGTCAGAACAGAACTCATCATGTTTCCCCACAAACCCGTTTCTCTCTTTTGGTGAAACACTGGGATGACCCAGTGGCCTCCACTTAGCTCATTCTTTATACTCCCTCGTCCCTATATTCAGCAAGACACTCAGTCTTGGAAATCCTACCTTGTTAAAAGTGAAGTGATCTTATATCTGTTCCATCCTCTTGGTCCACCCCTGCCACTGCTGCTTTGGCTGACAGCCCCATCCTTCCCCTTGTTTAGAAAATACAAATCTGAACATATTTTTCCCTTGCTTTAGATCCTACTTGTTTAAGATACACTCCAATTCCTTGTCATGGCCTACAGGCCTTTGATGATCTAGTTCCTGACCACCTTTCTAGATTTCACCAATGTCTGTTAAATAGAACAGACAATGTCTGTTAAATTTCCAAGGAATGTTAAAAGTATTATGTGAGAAAAAAGAGTTGTGTAACCCAATTAGTTTGGGAAACTCTGATTACAAAAAAAAAAAAAAAATTAAACAGACTGCTTTATTATAGGACTTTAAATATTCTCATGGTGATTGTGAATCTTCATGAGAAAAATGTAGTATGCAATATTTCCCCATCTTATTTGGTCATAGAATGCCCTTTTCCCAGAAGGCATTCACAACAGGGTTATGTGGCGTATCTTCTGGTAAGCCCTGCAGTCTAAAGTACCTCCCAGCTGTAGACCCTTGCCAGACCTGCCATGTTCAGGCCCTCCCAGGAGCAGAACAAACTACTCAGGTTCATAGATGCCATCATTGCATAGTTCCAATGTATTCCCTTTGTGCCCAATTACATAGACATTATACAACTGTGAACAATGTCATCAGATGGCACTGTGGGCATGCTAAATAAAGGATCCAGGTGACTTGGTATATTAAGAAAATATTGTTAGACTTTGTGAGGGACATGTTTCGTATGACATCCCTTGGTCCTCCCCCACTGGAATTAGAGCTTGGTAAGACTCCATCTGATTATCCTCCCTAACTCTGCATGTACAGAGACTCGCTAACTTACGCACACAGAACGTTCCCAGGCTGATGTAGAATGATGCCATTTGCTTAAAATGTATCTTTTGCACATATCAGAATATTCTGTAATGCCACAAGATTTTTGTGTCAGAGGGATTTTTTATGCCATTGTCTCCACCTAAAAACCACCTATGCCACCTTCACCTTCAAACACATTCTACTCACATTCAAACACATTCTACACACACTATTTCGCAATCATTTCAGATTGCTTTTGTAGTTCTCACAGTATGTAATGGAATGATGTGCCTCTGGGTCTTTATTCAAACTGTTCCTTCTACCTGGAATACCTTTTCCTTCTTGTCTATCCTCTCTCGAGGCTCATGTGAAGCATGCGTGTCTTTCACTATGGAATTTTGATCAAAATTCTTAAGTACTAGTTATTTGCTTTGTGTCCTCACCCAAAAATCACATAACACACTAGGGCAACATTACTTTATAGATTCAAATGTAGAAAAAATTAATTAATTCAAAATAAAATATAAAAATATGTCTAATTTCTGGGTATTAACACAATAATTTCTGAGCATAACAAAGCATAGAAACTTAGTAATACACTTCAGTAGTCTTGAAACAACAACTGAGTGACAGAAACATTACTTGAACTTGAAAGACTTAGTATGTTTCTCAATGGGAAGACATTACAATGTATCACAAATTAATCTGTAGCCTTAAATGCAATTACAACATACAAAAACAGAAAAGAATAGGAAAATTCTGAAAATTTATAGCGAGGGGATTCCCACCAAATATTATAACAGTAGAAAGCCATACTAATTAAAAACAAAGTGGTCTGTGTTGGAAGAATAGGCAGATCAATAAAGCAGAAAAAGGAGTCCAGAAACACAACACACCCAGATCTATTAATTATTTGATATATAATCAGTTAGAAAAATTTTATGAAAAGTCACTTGGCAATATTTATTAAGCATCTTAAATGTTCACACATTTATCCCTAGTAAGTCTAGAAATCTATAGTAAGGATATAAGTAGATGTGCAAAAGGTTTATTAAAAGGTGTCCCTCAGCAACAAATGAACAACACAAACAAACAAAAAATCATGGACACAGACAACAGTTTAGTGGTTACCAGAGGGTAAGGGGGGAGGGGAGGTGAAAGAAGGAGACAGAAGGAGATTTGCCTTTGGGTGGTGCAAATATATAGATGACGTATTATAGAATTGCACAATGCAATGTATAGATTATATATTACAGAATTCCACAATTGGAACCTGTATAATTTTATTAACCAATGTCACCTCAATAAATTCAATAGGAAGGTGTCCCTCATATTATTATTTGTTATCAAATAAATGTGGAAGCCTAAAATTTCCACAATACAGAAATACATATAATAGAACAGTACGTTATTTAGTAACTAAAAAAGAAACATGACTTAAAAACACAAAAAATAATCACACAGTGGAAAAGTTTGTGAAATTAATTGTCCGAACTTGCGTATGTACAATAGGCTAAATGAAAAAAAATTAAGGCAGGAGACTATGATGCCAAAATTTTAGTGTATAAAGAGAAAAAGAAAAAGAACATAAGAAAAAAGATCACGTAGGAATATACCAAAATATCTGTAGTCCTGATCACTGGGATTTGTTTTCTTTCTGTTTTTTAGATTTTTTAAATAATGTATCATCTGAATAAATAGTTCAATAAAGACTGTTTGATATCTTTTAATTTCTTAAGGATAGGGCTTTCTTCTACATACCACAAAATATCACATTCCAGTTATCACATTGTTATACTCATTTCATGTAACTTGTGTTTAGTTTCAGGGAAGAAACCAAAACCTTTTGTGCATTTTGGTCAAACGTGCATTGAACTTACCGATTTCTGTGTTTTAATATCATGCATAAGGTGACAATAACCAAGAAGATAAGAAATACTAAGCCTGTAGAAAACCCTAGAAAACAAAACAGCAAGTATCAAATGCCAGAAAAATGTGACCTATATTGTTTTGAAGTGATTGTGGGGCCTATTCCTAGTGGTGGGGAAATATGTTATATTACTTTTATATTTAGCCTTTCTGAGCTACACAAATATTGATTTCCTAAATAATCACACTTGGGCTTAAGGTTTTTCTGATTCAATCTAGTCCACATTTAATCTAAAGCACCAAACATTTGACCACAGGATTCAGTCAAGTTTTGTTGGGCTTTTCAGTTTTATTAGTAATATTCTCATCACTGGGGTAAAATTAGGAGCTCAAAACACCAGGATCCACGACTTTGCACAAAAACATTTTTCTCTCAGTTGTGAAATATATTTTTCTACTGCAGAACAATCCAACATATTTTAATAGTGTCAAATCATGCAAAAGACCAAGAGTTAATGTAAACTAAACTTTCAATTTAAAAACTGGGAAGAGCTTGCTGTTTAAATTACGTATTCAACTCTATCTAAAAATGACAATTTGTAATGTGAAGTGCATGTTAAAAGTTCCTGAAACCACCAAAACAGTTAATTTCCTATGAGTTAAAGTGAAGGGCACTTCAGGGTCTCAAATTTTATATATGTTTGTATAAAACATTATTAGAACTTCGAGTATGTAAGAAAACTTACCACCAACAAGAAGAGGAAATGAGCCTAAGGGGAATACAAAACCATGAACATATTAGTCTTGTTGCACGAGTCAATGCAGTCCAGAGTCCCAGGGTAACGTCCTAGAGTGAACACTCAGCTCCCTTCCCTCCAAGTCTACTTAAAAGATGTATTCTGCCCTGGATTCTACCTTCTCTTCCTTCGTTTCTTATGTAACAACTCACTGGACTTAAAAAAAAAATGTCACCTTAACTAAGTTGGGAGAGTTCATCAGTGGAAAAAAGCAATATACTCAGTATAATGAGGGATTTCTCACATTAGAATGCAAGTATTAACTGTTGTAACAGGTGGGTTAACATATTTTGGGAGGTCCCTGTCAGATTGGTAAGCATTTATAAATCAAGTTTCAGCAATAAGGGAATTACAAAATGTAAGGTTTCTAGTTTTACACCTTTAAGTTAATGCTGCTCTATTTTCTTTTCTTCCCTCATCCTCAGGAAATTTTGCTTTTTCTAGTATAGACGACCAACTTCAAATCTGTCTATTACTGTACCACTAGTTACAGACCTACGTCAACTGAAAACTCAGGAGTCCCTAATATGGAGGGATACTCCTCACTCCCTTCTCTCCAATGAGACAAGTACCAGAGGCAGCAAAGCCCTTGCACTTACCTTGTGACTTGCAAACAGCCAGGGGCGGGTTCCACAGGTGATCCTCCTGGCACTGGCTCTGGGGACTGCCTTCCAGCGTGTACCCGTCTTCACACTCCAAAGTGACGACAGCTCCGTACTGATACTTTTTCCCAGACTCCAGCCCTTTCTGGATTCCATTCATATACTCTGGGAAGCTACAGTTTACCTCTGAAATCAAAGGAATCTAATTTACCAACGTAGTAGATACTACTCTTAACGGAAAGGTTTATGAAACCAACTTAGTTCATTCTCAGTAAATAAAGCCTCACTGAAATAACACAAAATGATATCCTAGGCAGAGTGTTTCAGTGTCAGCCATCTTTCTCAATAACCTTTAGGTAATTTAAGCCAGATTATTTTCCTTCTTTGTGCTTTAGTTCCTAACCTAATAGTGTTGGATAATTTTAATGATTTGTCAGAGAAATGGTGAGGGCTGAATGGGTAATACTAAGTATTCTGAATTACTGCTTTATCAGTTGCTGCTCTTAGTCTCCAATTCTTCATACATCTACCTGCTTCCTCATGTTTTTCTTTCATTTTTTCAGTGTAGAGGTCAATAGTGTGAGATTTTGGATTTGAATCCTGACTCTAGGACTTCCTAATGTGACAAATCTCTCCATTCTATGGAGACTTCCTCTATAATGTAGGAATAATAAATGGCATGAACTTCATACGGTTCTCATAAAGGTTAAATGACAAGATACGCAAAATGCTGTGCACAGGATCTGGGGTATAGCAAGCAGTGCTCAACACATATTAGATGTTAACTTACTACTCACATTTCACAGGCCTAATGAAAATGACATTCTAAACTTTACAAAAAATATGTCCATAATCCCATCATTCCTCAGAGAAAATACACTGAAAAGATGATTGCTCTTTTCTTATTTGTAGTTTGTCAAATACACACTTATCATAACTGTAGTCATAGTGTGCATTCAGTCTGCACTTTGGTTGTTTAATTTACATAAGCATTTCAGCTTTCTATATTTAAGTGACTAAATCAGTGACCACCCATCAGAGAGACTATACTCCACATCAATTTTTTCTCATTTTGTGGTATTTAGATTAATTATTGTATTAATCCAATTAAATTCATTTAATTAAATGATCTCATTAATGCATTTATTTGGCAATTTTAAACGGAAAGTACCTAACTGAATATATCTGATTGGGATGAATTTAATTTAAAAATAAAAAAATAGATAATGCACCTTTACAATAAGGGGCAGGTTGGCTCCAGGTTCCCTCGTGTGTGCAAAGAAGAAGTTCATCTCCTACCAACAGGTAGCCTTGGTCACAGCTGTACAGGACTGACATTCCAGGAGAAAAGCGAGCTACATCTCCACCAGTATGATTCCCATTGGGGATCTTAAGTGGAGGTTGACATCCTAAGAAAGCTTAGATACCAAGAAAAAACATTTTTTAAAAAAAATTTAGCACAGAGCAACGTATAGCCAACAGTACCTATGGGTGATAGCGATACAGACAGAAGGCAGGAACAAGCCAATTAATTGGTATCTAGAAATGTTCATTGCACGAAACCAAGCAGCACTGGACAGAGATTGGCATTGCCTACATATATTGTATATGATCTGAAGAAAAATGTCAAAAGTAATATAATGACACATCAATGGTTGCAGCTCACAACTATAATCGATCAACCAATTGTATTCTTTTCTTTTCCCTTTGAATAACAGAAAGGCAGTAGTCTAAGAGTCACCCCCTCAAATGCCTACAGGACTCAGGAAATGAAGTCGTGAGATCTGACAAATGAGAGCGCTCTTCTAAAAATGACAGCCACAGCACAATTCAAGCAACTAGTGCCTTGCAGGAAAGCAAAGGGGCCCTAACTGAATCACAGGTTCACCATTTATCTTGGGTTGTGCACAAGGGGTTTCACTTAAAATGAGACTACTGTGCTGGCCAAAGAAAAACAGTTCTGATGAGCTAAATTCAGTTACTGAGTCACCAACTGGCAGCCTCTGGTGTAGATAGTCAGAAATAGGAATAAAACTGCCAAATGATAACTAAAATGACAAGGACAATTCAGTGGGTTTGAAGGCCAACTTCACTCTTTGGGACACCCAAAGTTCTCTTTATCCTGATATTAAGCCTTAATAGCACTTATTAGGCAATATTACTGCCAACATTTGCCCCTGTCCAAAAAGGTAGGTGTATTTTTCTTATTCTAAATTAATAAAAATAATAAATTTTGGAGACACCATCAATTTGGAAGTGAAACATTATTCTTTCATGTTCTTTTTTTCAACACACTTAAAAGGAAAGGGAATAAGAAAATCAGGTAAGAAGATAAAGCAGGTATGTTATAAAACAATGTAATTGCCTTAGCTTTTACATGCTTTTCCTTAGGCAGACTGGCAAGAGCAGTTTGAAAAACCTTTCTCTTTATTCTGTGCAACACCCCATGGCTTATTCCTTACAATGTCTTACCTGTTTTAATACAAGTGGGTATACCTGGCACCCATTGGTTATTGGTGTGGCACCTAATCGAGTGACTGCCATTCATGATAAAGCCGGGGTTGCAGACAACATACACTGTGTCATTGTGGGAATATGAAGAATGAGTTTTATTTAACTTGTGTCCATTTTTGACTTCTGGGTTGGGGCAGTGGGTCACAGGAGGAGGTTTCAAGCACTGTGGAGGCAGTCCACTCCAAGATGCGCGTCCTTCAGCATCACTTATGCATCGTATGCTCTTCTGTCCCAGAAGAGAGAATCCTTGGTCACATTCGTAAGAGACTTCAGTTCCATATAGAAAGTGTTCAGCCATCACACCTGTGTGCCTCCCATTGTGAATCACTGCTGGGGGTGGACACTGAATAACTGTACAAGAGAGTAAGGAAATTCTACTTCAGTTACTACACCAAAGTAGACAGTCTTCATTCAGGAATAAATGACACTATGCAACGTATGTATTGCACATAACTATAAAATTATTTAGATTTACCAACTGAATTATTCCTGTTATTCACTGTAATTATTTTCCTATTTTCAAGCTTATTCCATTCCTTATTCTTTTTTTCAGTTATAGTTGACACTCAATATTATTTTATATTAGTTTCAGATGTACAGTGTAACCACTATGAATTATCTTTTCTTTAAAACAGCTTTATTAATATTACTGATTATGAGTAGTACAGATTCATTCCAAAATATTTAAAAATACAGTAAAGTAATAAGAAAGAAATGCAACTATATTATCATGAACTAGAGACACAGGCTATATTTGTCTTTTTTAATCTTCAGCAAATATATGGCCAATCCATGGTTCCTACTAGACAACTTTGTTTCCCAATGACAGTGCTGACCAAACACTGAAAGATTTTTCTTGTCTTGTGTACAGTGAGCTAGAACACACAGACTGTAAAGGTAGCTATAGACTAGTTCATCAGTGGCCTGTCTTCTCTAACCCCCTACTACCCCAGTGACAACTTTAATTTCTATCTTACCTTTACAAAGTGGAATCCTTTGGAACCAAACACCATTCTCAGGATCCTCACACTTCCGATAAGCATGTCCAGTCAACTGGTACCTAGAGAGAGGTTATAATGCATTTCCTCTTCCCGTTACCACGTCTCTGCAACCTAGCCTCCTCAAGCCACAAATACAGAGGACTTACAAGCTCTGGCAGAGAGGAGTTAAAACCCTTGGTCTCCAAGTAAGAAAACTACTTTAGACCTAGACTTGCTCACAGCAAAGCCGTTGCCATGTCAAGAAAGAACTGAAAAGTCAGAGATGCTACTTAGACCTTTGGAACCTCACATTGTGTGTGAGTGTGACAACAAGGAACCCCTAAAAGGTGTCACCAACGCAAGCTGAGGGTAGAATTAATGCACAGAATAAAATGGAGACCCTTTCTCAGAATGGATCATCTCACACTCACCCATCCTGACAGGATGTATTAACCAGGATCACATGCGAACCAGCTGGAGGCTCTTGAACATTTTCTCCCACAGGTTGACATGGTGCTTCTAGAGGAGCAAAGTCACAATTACTTATACACGTCTGATATCAAAGAGAAAGACAACTCTTGGACTAAAAGTACCTTCACACCGAGGGGCAGAAGGACTCCAGTTTCCTGAAGGCACACAGTGAATGGATTTGTTTCCCACAAGCAAGTAGCCAGGGTCACAGGTGTAGTCTACAGTCATCCCAGAGACAAAGAAGACCCTATTTCCACCTGTATGCCGACCATGGTGGAGCCCAGAGGGTGGCTGGCAGCCTGAAGAGAAAACTCCCCACATAAATACCAACGGAAGAGGAATTCATACTCAGGAACATTAAGGATACACAGTTTGACAACAGACAATCTTACAATTTTAAGCCAAAGATCATAAAGCTCTAATTCATTCCTGAAGGCTTTCTGCTCTTTGGAAAGAACTAGGCATCCTCTCATTATCTATGCTGAATACATTCCAGACACAAGAGGCATTAACACAAAGAACGCATACATCACACATAGAATGTTATACTACAGAATGAGAGAAATAGGACAGTAACCTGTGCCCTCTTGACTTCTTGCATGACTCTAGTTTGGGGTGGGAGATAAGGAGAAACAAGTAAATACCTCATTTTTCCCCCCGTTGGGTTTTTACCTTTTTCACAGACTGGTATTTCAGGATCCCAGGTGTTATTGGCTTTGCAACGAATCTGACTGCTGCCCTTCAAAGTAAATCCATTATTACATTTGAATGTCACACTGTCATTGTAGAAATATGGGGCGTCTTTGTCAGATATCTGGTATCCATTTGCGACGTGGACACGTGAGCACTGAACAGCAGGGAGGGAAAGTTTACAGAGAGGAGCAGGGCCACTCCAGATGCCCCTCTCCTGATTGTTGCTTGTACAACGGATGGTGCTCTCCCCAATGAGGTTGAATGTTACTCCTCTCTCTGGCCCGGGGTTACATGTGTAAGTGACTGTGGTTCCATATAGAACGTCTTCTGAGGAGCTCCCTGTGTGTGTCCCATTGATGATAACAGGGGGTGGTGGGCAGGTGATTTCTGGAGAGATGAGAAGTTACTGTAGAATTCTGTTCCAGTATTGACACCAAAGAAGAGAAATGAAGCTAGTAATGAACCTGTGGTTATTACATTTCCTGGACGATATGGTCAAGTTTTGATGATACAAGTTATTTCATAACATATGTAACATTCAACTCAAACAGGTTTCATAATGGAAATCTTTGTTAGAAGTGAACATGTAACGTCTATGTCATATTGTGTGGCAGTAAAGTCCAGTAGTAAATTATTAATTGAAAAATCATCTCTTTTAATAACCAATAGGTGAATAAAAGGCACAGCGAAATAGAATTAAGCTTCTCTGCGTACCATCTTTGTCCTAGGATGATATGATACTTTGGCCAAGAATGTTTATTGTTGATTGAGCACCTACTTTTTGACAGGCAATTTTCTCATGTATAAAGTAGGGATAGTACCATTTAATCATAACAGCTTTGAAGTCTGCATTCTTATGCTGACTTTACAGATGAGGGACTAGAGGTTCACAGAAGTTACATAAATTGCCCAAGATCAT
Organism: Rhinolophus sinicus; assembly: GCF_057876585.1. Taxonomy (NCBI): domain Eukaryota; kingdom Metazoa; phylum Chordata; class Mammalia; order Chiroptera; family Rhinolophidae; genus Rhinolophus; species Rhinolophus sinicus. The sequence continues at coordinate 21,347,775 of NC_142511.1, forward strand.
ATTAAGCAATAGATACAGGATATGAGATAATACCCCACACAAATCTCCTTTTTCTCCACTAACCTACTTATACCCAAATTGAGCATGGTAGATTACATACTCACCACTTTCATCAATCTTATATTTCTAAATCACAAAAGAGAACCAGTCATTAAACACATTTAAATTAAGTGATTGTTATGTTTGGAAGTAGAAAGAGGTGACAGTAGAAAGACAGCAAAACTGTGCAACCTTAACTGTTGACAAAGTTAATAGAATAAAATAGTCTCATTCCAATAACATGGCCTAAAATAGAAATCTCCCAATAAAAGCATAGCGCTCACATTATTTCAGGTTCTCTGTTATTTTTGCTACTCACCTTTACAAAGACGAATCTCCACAAACCAAGGAATCGCACCTTGACACTGCTGATAAACACTCTCACCTAATCGGTACCTAGAGACAGAGTCACGTCATTTTGACAGCTGGGGATGACTAAGCTAAGCAAGAGCTAGTGGCTCAAAAGCAGACTCACCGCTTTCAGGACAAGAAGCAATAGGAAAAAAATGTAGCCCGCAGCAGCACCATCCATCCATTGCATAGGCATAGTTCCCATGCATGGAAAAATAGCACGATCAACACTTCCGTGAACACGCAACAGGGAAGGGTCTTTGAGATAAACTCTTACACAGAGCCTGCAGTGTGCACTGAAAAGACAGCCCTAGTTCAGGTGTAGCCAACACTCACCCTTCATCGCAAGAAGAGTTAACATCCAGTCTAATAAATTGATCCCGGGGTTTTTCATACAGATGTTTTCCTATGGGTTCACATTTTGCCACTAAGAAAAGAGACTAGGATGAGAAATAACTCAAGGCAATCTCAAAACCACAGAACACGTACATTCAAAGCCTGGCACCTTTGCATTTGGGGGCAGTGGGTGTCCACACCCCCTCAGGGGTACAATGTAAAGATTCTTCTCCCACTAGCACATAGCCAACGTCACAGCTGTATTTTACGGATGTTCCAGGGTCAAAGCGGATCCTGTGCCCAGCTTCCTTTTGCCCATTGAGGATTTTAGGAGGAGCTTGGCACTCTAAAAGAAAGGGAGACAATTTTTCTTATAGAACAGCAAAAGGAAGAAACAGGCCAAAGAAATGGTTGTTAAAGCTACAATTTCACTCTGGTGGCAGTTACAATGGTACAGAAAGCATCCTGCAGCCCAGCTTAGGGTAGTTTAAAGCAGTGGTTCTCCATCTTTTTCTCCATTCATCACTTCGACTGCTGCAGATTTTATTCAGTTCCCACTTGGTGCTGTAACCCTTCACATGTGGCTTCCTTTCTTAAGGAATCGCCTTGTATGCTTTCAATGGGAGATTCTGATATAGCCATGCAGTGGGGGCTTTGCTGACTTCCCTTTTAAGAAATCTCATTTAGGACAAACAAGCATTTATTTTCTTCCTAAAGAAGTGGGCAACTTAGTGGTCTTTAGTACTTCCCCCCCCACACACGGATACTCCCACAAAATGACACAATGCTGGGGGCAGTGTCAAGAAAGCCTACATAATTTATATTCACTATGCATGTTTAGTAGAATTGAGGGAACTAGAACCTGGGAAAGACCCAGCTCAAGTCCATAACCTCTTCCTCTCACTCTTCGAAAAGATGAACCAGTAGCTTTCTTTCTGAGTATTGGAACACCTACCCTTCTCACAGACGGGTGCGGATGGCTCCCATGTGCCTTGGGCGTTACATCGGATTCCCTTGCTGCCCTTCAAGGTGAAGCCACTCAAGCAAGCAAATACCACAGTGTCATTATAGGAATATTGATCTTTCTGCCCAGATGATATTTGGCCTCTTAGGATCTGGGGAGGTTGACACTGAATCGCAGGAACAGAAAGTTCGCAGCGTGGGGCAGGGCCACTCCACATCCCAGTCTTCTGACTATCGCTGGTACAACGGATGGTGTTCTCCCCAATCAGGTTGAAGTTCACTCCCTTCTCTGGGTCCGGGTCACAAGTGTAAGTGACTGTGCTTCCATATCGAACATTCATTGAAGGGTGGCCTGTATGACTTCCGTTGAGAATGGGAGGAGGTGGCAGGCAAAGAATTTCTAGAGAAATTACAGAGAGCAAGGACAAGATTTTTGCTGTGCTGTAAACAAAGAATGCCTCAGTCATTGCCTGATACCACTCTCACCTCCTGGGTTGAGGGACAGTGATATTTGAATCTGTCATGAATCAGTTAAGGCAGGTATAGCATTAGAATTCCAACAGTATGATTTGAAGTTTAATCCCTGAATACATCTACTCTGCTGATCCTTGCTTTTGGTTTACTGAATATACATTCTCCTTTATGTTCACAGCCTGGTTGGCAAGTCTACTTCGATTTCAGAGGAAAAAAAGCCCAGGAACACTGTTTTGGTTGAGTAAGCAGAGAATAAAGTGGTAACTGAAGGATCTCCAGTGAAGAATATATCCCTTAAAGATGTCCAGGAGAGATGTTTGCGCTATACGCCTCTGTACAGTAATGACTGCACCAACAGCTCTTAGTTAAGCTGAGAATGCAGTGTCCTGTTGAGCCTCTGACAAAGAACTCATTGCAAACCACAACTCGCCTAACCTACCTTCACAAACAGGCATCTTGGTCCATAAAGCATCTTGTCCAGCAATTACACACCTACTGGAAGGTTGGCCTTGTAATCGATACCTGGAGATAGAAGGTGGTCAGTCAGAACTATCAGGCAGTTGGTTTGGGGGAACATTAACCTCTACTTAAAGTCCATGACAAATTCACTTAATTCATGTGCAGCAACTACTTTTATTAGCATTATCTCTCAGCCTCTCCCCAGGGGGTCCATAGATCCTCACAGAGGAGCATTCAGAGGTCACACCATGCATATATAATCCAAATGAAGTAAATCACATAGATCCTTTAGACACTCACCCTTCGTTACAGGAAAAGTTCACAGTTTCACCTACTCGAAGACTTGGAGGCCCCTTCATCTGCCCATTGAGAAGTGGTCCTGGAGGTTTACACCGTGCCTCTAAGGAAACAAGCCAAAGGTGTGCAAAGCATTGCAATAACCTAATAGGCCAATTACTTAAAATTGATTTTAAATTTTGGTTACCTTTACATGTGGGAATGATGGCACTCCAGTCTCCTGATGACAAACAGCTAATGGTCTTTTCTCCAACAAGCAAATAGCCAGGTTCACAGCTATAAGTCACAGAAAATCCAGGGACAAAGGAGCCAACGTTCTTTCCTGTGTGATGTCCATTGGGGATCATGGGAAGTGGTGGACACTCCAGAGGGAAATCTTTACACGTTAGAAAAAAGGCGATCAGATGATACATCTTACACAATCTAGATTTTGACTTAGTAAATGGATCCAAATAAATGTCACATGATCCATGGAACCAGTCATCATTGATTTCCAACTCAGCCTTTTAAAGATCAAACAGTTATGGTTTATTTATATACATTTTATATCACAAGTAGCACATTATTTTCCATTTTTGTTATACTTTATGATTTGCCTGTGAAAATTTTCCATTACTCAAAAAATGTCTATTCTACCTTCTCATCCTACCCTTAAATCTATTGTCCACTCCAAAAGTACCATGTTATTATTTAGCGAGTCATCTTGCTAGATATTAGTGACATGGCTTTATGGGATCCTATATGTGACACACACACACACACACACACACACACACACACACACATAGAGACACACAGATAAAGGGTGTGTACCCGTGTACTAAATACATCTTACTCTATGCCTTCCTTTCTTTGCTGAATAATCTATGATATCTTTCTGGGTCAATACATATAGTTCTACCTAAATCTTTATAAAGGCTTAATTATTTTCTATAATCACCTCATTTTGTGACTCTCTTCAGATAGTCCTTACATCCAAGATTATATATCTATCTATAAATAGATAGAATCATATTTTTCTAATTTTCAACTCATTAATCAATTTAGAATCGATCAATACTGTTCTTCACTAAGAAAATTAAGGGCTAATTTTGATGGCGTAATTTTTGTCAACTATGCCAGTCCCTGTAATGATATGATTGAAATTCAGATTTAGATTTCAGCAGCAACATAAGCAAACCAAATAAAAAGAAATGAAGAACTTACAGTAGTCCCTATTTTTAAAGTCGTGTGATCAGAAATGTTATGCTTAGGAGATGACTTGGGAAAATAGTGGATTTCTTCAGAAAGTGTTCACAGACACCACAGACAACAGGGTATCATTTCTATCAGACTGTATTAACAGCTACTTATAGATGAGTTTTAAATCCACCGGGTGTATTTTTGCTAATAGATTTCACATTGTTCTAATTTTAACATTGACCCTGATATGTAGTTTAAAACCACCCAATTTGCATAGCACCAACCAACTCTGGCCCCCATCCTTGTGAGGTTTAACCATTTAGCTATTAGGTATGTTCAGTTTCCTATTCCCATTATACTTTGAAATGCTTTGCTCTATTGGTGTTTGTTAAATGAACATTTATATCCCCCATGACTAAAAAAAAACCCAGGAAATCATAATTTTCACACTTCCCCTTGCTTCCTCCCTTGCCCTCACCATTCACACATCCACACTTTTCTTCCTTCAGAATGATACAGAACTTGATCTGCACAGAAATGCAAGGCTCCAACCTCCCAACTCAGTTTTATCTTGGTTCTTACTCACCACTCTCACAGGTTGGTAATGGCGTCGGCCCCCACGTTTTGTTTGCTTGGCACCAAACGGACTTGTTTCCTTTCATGGTGAAGTTGGTATGACAGGTAAATGTCACAGAATCACCATGTCTGTATGGTGGCTTAGCTCTTTTATCTTTGTATCCCCCTGGTACTATGGGCTCAGGGCAAATGGCATTTTTGTTGTAATATTCACATATAGGAGCAGCTTTGTCCCAGATTCCATTCACTTGGTCATTACTTATACAAAAAAGATGTCTGTCTCCAATTTGGCGGAAGCCATATGAACAGGTGTACCTTACCACAGTTTTAAGAGGTATGGGGCCAGAAAAATAACCATTCCAGCCATTTTTGATAGGAGGAGGAGGGTCACAAGTAATCCCTGAAAAGTAGAAAAAGAAATATGTGGTCATGCTGATTATAACAACAAAAAGATTCAAATTTAGATTAAGCATCCAAATACAAGTCACGTCAGTTTTCAGAAACAGACTAAAATTTTTATAATTTGTTTCTTACTCATAGTCCCTGCTTATTCCCAAGCTCCTAAATTCTTACCTTTTTCTTCATTTTCAGCAAACAAATCAATAAAGGATTTATAAGCACTATCTTGACCCAATAGTGACAATGAAACAATTTATTCAATAGTTCTGAATCTAATAAATTTAAATAAGGAAACAAAAGACAAACAGCACATGAAAATAATTGTTAATGACAAGCTAATCACATGTGAGGAGGTAACGTGGATTAGTGAAACAGGGTTCAGTAGATCTGGTTTAAAATCCTCACTGTCATTCAATAGCTGTGTGACCTAAGGCAAGTCTTACCCTCCCTAAGCTCAGTTTCCTAGGTTGTCGTATAAATCAAGCTACTTCATAGGCTGTAATGAGAATCCAACGAGAGAAAACTACCTGAAAGGGGCAAGTACAAAACCTGGAACATACAAATTATTCAATACCTGTTTGAAACCCCCATCTGGGGCTACAAGTGGTGAAAGTACTTCTGTCCTGCTGCTAAAGATACTGCAGTCTCACTATAGTCATTTGTCATCCTTTTATGCTGGACCCCTTTGAAAAAGCCATAGGAAGTGATTAGAGGTTTGGAATAATAACCTCACATCCTTTATTTACTTGATCGCATGTACATGAAGGATATTAGTTGTTTATAGCTGTGTTGGTATATGCACATCTTTCCTGAATGAGTCTCAGAGTAAAGGGAAAATTGCCAACCTCCAGAACTTCCGGTTGATTTCCATTTAGCTCCAAGAGGGCTCATCAGTAGAGGAAATGACATACAGAAGGCATGGCCAAACCGTTTCAGCACATCAGTGCTACTCAGTTTCAGTAGGGATAACTTTATCTTACTACAAATACAATACAATACAATACAACATGTAGTCAACTGAATAAAATTAGTTTGAGTCTGCATTCTAGGACATACAGAAGAGTACACATATGGATAAGATGTTATAATTGACAAATGCAAGAGAGCACACCAAAAATCAAGAGGCATGATCCATACTTAACTATTTTTGCTTTCTACTCACTTTCACAGACAGGAATCTTATTATTCCAGAGCACTCGCATTCCCTCTGCGACACATTGACTAGAAGATTTGCCGTTTAACCGGTACCTTAAATAATAAGGGGCAGCAAATGTCACCAGAACAAACCAATTCTCACTTGCATGGAATTAATCACTTCTCTCAAATATACGGCATTAATGAGCTCTATTTTTAAACATTTCTGGCTTAAGAACAAAGTCCAAGAATATGAATTATCTCAGTTATGTGATGACTTCAGACCAGGTAATAGCACAGTGAAAAGAAAATCCTAATGATTATATTCTTTAAAAAAAAATTCTCCTTTTTCTCTTTGGCATCCAAATGTCAAGATTCTCTTGACCATTTAGAAGGAAAAAGCTCAGTTCCTAATGAAGAAATATCAAAGACCCAGTCCCCTAATCTCACTGCAAAGAGCCCATCTTACTGAACCCCCATCATCTATTCATTTGCCATAACAGGAGCCTTAACTTCTGACACCAAACTTTGTTTTTCCAAATGATGAATGGCCAATTCCCAGCTTTGGCTGGCCATGCACCATACATAGACTTGGATAAAACCAATAGGATTTGCTTAATCAGAGAATTCTTAGTAATAAAGGTAAAGAAAAAGAGGGGGGAAATCAGAGAGAGGAAAATAATTTGCTATCTTTAGAGATTACATTTTGCAATGCTTAGTTATGACTCACAGGTCTCAATTCTGGGCCTGTCACCTCACACTCACCCCTCATCACAAATAAATGAAACCTCTGCCCCAAGCTGGAGACTAGGAGGAGCCACCATACGGCCGTTGAGAAGTTCGTTTGCAATGGCATCACATGATTTCACTAGGAAAAAAGAGACAAAGCTAGCCTGTGAAGAGTCAGGAAACAGTTGAGTTTCCTTAAGATGGAATAAAGTGTTAGGCACCTTCACATTTGGGTGCTCTATGGCTCCAGGTTCCCAAGGATGTACACTGCATAGAGTCAGCTCCAATGAGAGTGTAGCCAGGCTCACAGCTGTAGGACACTTCCTGTCCAGTTGAAAAGAATTCTTTATCCATTTTGTTATAATTACCATGGTGGATATGTGGAGGTGGGAGACACCCTGAGAAAAGAGCAGGACCAGAGGCCTTTTATTTCCGAAATAAGAACTTTCTTCTGTACAACCTAAGCCAACATGGTGTTGGCAGGTGTGGGATGAAGGTGAACCTAAGCCAACATGGTGTTGGCAGGTGTGGGATCACATCATCTCTCCCAAGTGTAAAGCAGACAGTCCTTTGATGAGGTGGAGTGGGGCTAACGTGCATTACTTTTTTTAGATGTGATAAACCATGCAACTATCTGTTTCCCTATCTTGATCTGTGCTAGAAAACATTACATCCATTCATCACTTTCTACTTCATTTAACTAAATGACCTCAGATGTCCTCTATAATATTGTAGCCAAGGGAATCAAACTTTTGTAATGCATTTTTTACCATCAAAAATCTATGTCTTTTTCCTGCTTCCCAACTCAGGTTAATGAAGATACTGAGCCTTGAGGAAGGGGCTCCCAACGTTGCCAAGTTTTTGTAAGTCAGAAATTTCTCAATAAGAGTAGGGGAGAAAGAGAGACAAGGGGAAGAGACTCAACCTTAATTCACCTTATTCCATAAAGTCTACATTTTTCAGTATGAGAATGTAGAATGTTTATAGTATTTTGAATCAAATTCTGACATCAGCCAATTTCCTCCACTGGCATGGCCAATAGGATTGAGAGTTTATATTGTTCTCGTTTAACTAAAACCTAATCAGATGTATGTTTTGGAAAAATCTCTGATCACTGGCTCTGATACTATCCTTTTATTTGTTATTTTTTGTAGCGTCTTCTCATTTTCCTCCATTAATGTAGATCTAGCACTGTCCCAGTATATAGTAAATCTCCTACCTCTTCAACATTTAGACATTAGTTTTAAAGTTTACTTTCAAAGTCTTTAACCAGGATACCCAACCACGTTTACGATCTTTCTCCTCCTCTTCTCATAGCCATCATGTATCTCTTCCTCCAAAAGTCTCATTTTATTTCTAGGTCCCCAAATTTTCAGCCCAACTCACCCTTGAAGCACTTCGGCAGTGGAGGATTCCATGTACTGTTTGGTTGGCACCATACTATATTGTTTCCTTTCATGGTAAAGCCAGGCTTACACTTGAACATCACAGTATCATTTAAAGAAAAATAATGTTTAAATCCAGATTCCATAATTCCATTTTCAACTTCTGGAATTGGGCATTTGACTAGATTAATGCACTGAGGGGAAGGGCTGCTCCAGATGCCAACTCGATTGTCTTTGCTGGTACAGTATATTGACTTCTCACCCACGAGGTCATACAGCTTTTTCCCATTGGGTCCAGTGTGGCACTGATAAGTCACCACCATTCCATAGTAAAAGTCGCTACTGCTGCTGTGAAAGTACCCATTGATGATGGGTGGGGGTGACTCACAAGGTATAGCTTTTTGAGGGTTAGGCAGGAAAAGAGAGAAGACATTTAAATGTTATAACTTCTGGGAATTTTGTCTTCAGTCTTTCAAACCAAACTCTAATTCAGTCTACCATTAACCCATATTGTTGAAATAGTGTATCTTTATCTCTAAGATGGCTCTAGATAGGAAGTAGCAAGGTAGAAAGGTACATGAAACTTCTCTGATGAAAACTCAAAAAAATATGATCTGGTTACTAGTTCCCATCCCCAGAATATAAATAAACTGTTGTAGGAGGCACCTAGGGTGACCTACATTTTGCGCGGAATGAAGTTGGCAAAGTGCAATCTCATGGCATATTTTAGATTTAAGCACTATTCACTATGAAATAACTTATCATCAAAGGAGAGTAATCAAAGGAAAGTGTGGTGGGATTGCGGGGAGGGGAGTGGATTAGAAGAAGAATATACAAACCACAGCTCTGTGCCCAGAACTTCCCAAACCAAGTGTAACCTTCCTGAGTTACTCATTTTGATGTGTAGATGTGGGGAGTTGCATGTCCACATTTGTGCTTCTGAAAGATAATTTGTGCAGTAGGAGATGTGTATAGAAGATGTGCTGGGCCAGTGGAGACCAGAGTTAGAAAGGTGAATTAGAAGGGGCTAAGAGGAATTATATAGGGTGCAATAAAGAGATCGTTTTACTCACATTCACAAAAAGGCATGTCCTTATCCCAGATTACAGTGTTGCCTGAGATAATACATGTAGCAGATGAGTCACCAATGAGTCGGTATCTAAAGACAAAGAGATGAGTGATCATCTCCCAGCTAGATGTACATTTTAGGAATTCTTAGTTTTTTGTCCACTGAAAGAATGGCAAAGAATGGAATATCATGTATTATGCGTAGTGGTAATAGACTAAAGAATCATATAAAAAATTCAACAGTCTAAACCCAAATTAAATTGGCTCTCCTGGAGATATAAAATTGGAAGAAGAGTAGCCCAAGCTTCTTTCTCTTCTAGGAATCCTCTCTAGTTCGTAATCTCTAGAGCAATTCAGGAAGGTGATTCTCGTTTGCTTATCTATTTTTAAGGATAAGTGGAAATTAGTCAGATCTCTTTTGGAAGAGTAGGTTCTTGTTGAAACTACTATTCTAATACCCATGTACATGGGAGATGTTTCCTGCCAACTCACCCTTCATCACAAGAATATGTAACTGTTGACCCAAACACGACACCTGAGGGCATGAGGACAGAGCCATGGAGGAGTTCTCCAGGACTCACACATGATTTACCTACAAGGAAAAACAAACAAAACGGGATTTGGGATTGGGATTTGGGGTAACGTTTGTGTTTTATATTAAACCCCAAGTTAACTGGACAACTGGACTTGTTGACTATCCTATTTATGCTTATTCAAAAAAATTTTCGACATTTACAAAACTTCTATCTTCCAAAGGATCAGTCAACTCCATAACAGTATTTGTTTAAAGTTTATAGTCTATATTTCTGAGTGTGCATGCAAACATTTGTGGTCATCCATAATTTATAATCTCTATTTCCCCTTTTTATATTTTGTTATTTGAGGACAGCATCTATAAAGTGGCTTAAAAAAATAAAGTCACTGTCATCATTTCCTTTCTACAACTCATTCCTTACCCCCTGACCGTCATTCAATTAGTCACCAAATTTCAGTGACTGAATTCCAGAAATCTCTCTCCAGACCAACTACTTTACCACTGCTGTACTCTCTCATTGGATCATTAACAAAACTCACCTTCCTAACTCTGGTCCCCATTCACCCTGTACATCTTCTGTGCACATCTACCACTGCACTGCACACATTATCTTTCAGAAGCACAAGTGTGGACGTGCAACTCCCCCATTTAAAAACATATGACTTTCCATTGTTGATTGGGGAAATAAATGCATGGCCTGTCACAAGTAAGCTTCAAACCACTAAATCAACTACCATTCCTCACCATGTACCTTAGCCTCCAACCACACTGAATTTTTCTTTTTCCAAAGACATCGTGTTCTTTCTTACCTCTATGCTTGTGCCTATGCTGTTTCCTTTGCCTGTAATGCCTCGATTTCCCTAATTCTCCTAGATAGCATTTATTACTTACTTCTCTATGATCTCATAGAACTTTATTGCTATGAATAAATGAAAGTATATCATAGTACAGTATTTGTTTAAAAGTTAGTTTTTACAATTAATATAGGAGTTCCTCAAAGGAAGGGACCAGCAGGTTTTTATGGTTCTTCCCAGCCCCGTCATTTAGCCTAAAGCTTCATACCTAGTAGTTACTCAACAATATCTCTTGAGTTAAATAGGGTAGAAATAAAGTGAAACTAATATTCTTTGTATACTAACTTCTAACCTCACTCTAACACGGTACAGAGAGCATAGAGCAAGGTCATAGAGATTATAGAAAACCAGGGCTGGCCAGCTGTGATGATTTAACCTCTGATGATTTAACCTCAATACCCAATGCCCTTAGGAGTAAAAGAAAACATGGAGGACCCAGGAAATCCTCCCCCTCCCCGCCTAATTTGAGATGAGTTACTAATTCGCTGGTCTTTTTCTTGAAAAATAACAGGTTAGCCCATAGAGATACATTAATAGACCCAAAGATGCCTTTACTACAGATTACTCACGTTTACAGTATTCCTTAGCATCTGACCACTTCGAGGTCTCTAGGCACATGGTAAAGAATGACTTCTTGCTATACCCAGGAAGGCATTCATATTCCCAAGATGTCCCAACAGCAAACTCAGACTGATCACTCTGAATTTTAGGCTTAGCAAAATCATACACTGGCAGGAGCTTACACTGACCTAGAGACAAAGACCACAGGAATATCAAAAGTAAGAGAGGCTAAAACTTGTACTCTGCTTCTGTTTTGCCATCAATTACCATGTAACTTGCAGTATGGGTGCATATACAGAGAAATAAGCCCAGAAGTTCAGATCCTTTAGGATAGATTTCAGAGGAAGAGCTGGAAAAAATCATTTTTCATCAAAGTCCATAAAGACCCTGGAGTTGTTCCATCTTCTTACAACCTCATAAATAAAAAGTAAAACCTTATAAAAACTTTTCTGGATGCCACAGGAAACTAAAGTATATCAGGGACCTTATAAGCTCAGCACGTGTATGATCTAAAATTACTTTAATGAATTAATATTACTATCTTAGTCATTAAAGTTTTAGACTATAGCAATAAGAAAATATGCTTATTTATTATTCTTCGTTATTGTATTCCATTAACCTAGTAGTGTAATATGCCTCCTGAGAGAACTTAGTAAATACGTTCTGATGGGTACTAGATAAAACGAACTAATTATTTAAAGACAGTTCCCAGTGACTTCAAATAATAATAATATTATTCTTATTAATAATGAAACAAATCTTATCCTAGGAGATGGATAAGAAACTGTAACACCCAGATACTTGAAGATATACCCAGGAAAGTCATTTTTCTAGGTAGAAAAGAGAGCTCAAGTTTTAACTCCAGAATGGCAATGTATGTGAATATCAAATTTATAAATCTTTTTTTCACATAAGTATGAAACAGGAACAGGTGAAAGTCAAAGAACTCACATGGTCTAACTGACACAGGTAAATACAGAGCTCCCAAGGTTGTAGCCAGATCCAGCCTTTCTGTCACCCAACACAGCTGTTGGAGAAGTCATATAGACTGGCTCTAAGAATAGCCATCATGGTTTGGGACCCAGATCTCATTATAGATACCCTACTTCTTACCTAAACTCCTTTGATTTCCTCCATTAATTCCTAGAAATGTCTCCAAGTGCATACCTGTTCAGAACAGCAAGACTGTATAGGGAGAGTTAGGGTTTGACTTCAGTGAAGACCAATTCATGACGCTGATATTCCTTGTGCCAATTCACCTTAAGCAAGGGATTTAACCTGCAAATATCCAGTGTGAATAAAGACAATGCTAAATGATTCTCCAGAAGCCGGAAAACCACTTTAAATACTCAAGAATTAATCAGCAGCAGTGGACTAAGATGGAACCAAGATCTTGAAGCAGCAAAAGCAGGAAGGTACTTTGTAATATGACCTTCTGAGCTGAAAGGAAGTGAAAAATCACACTTTTTGGATGAGAAATAATGGGAAATTCTTTTTTTTTTAAAATAATGGGAAATTCTAATCCCCAATAAGGAGACTTGGGGCCTCCCTCTTCTTTGAGGGATGCTAGCTGTAATTAGGATTCAAATTGCTAAAATCCCAAATCACAAGATGGAATTTCCAGCAATCATGTTCTCTGCCATATCAAAAAAGGGAAGGTTAATGAATGAATCATTAAATAATATGAAATTTCTTAAGTGTTACTGCATCCTCTTCACATCTTTCTAAGATCAGGACTAAAAATCCAGAGTAGATCATGACTAGGCCTAAAATAGAAGACAGAGGCAAGATATGTACATATAGATCCCCCAAACCCTGTTAAAAACTAACTAGGCCAAGCAGCTTTTAGAGAACAGTCACATTTAGCTCTTCATTTAGCTTTACCTTGAATGAATGAAGAACAAATATATAGTATAATAAAAATAAAACTGAAAGTTAGGTCAGAAAGCAGTTAGGAGGAGAAATTATTATTAAGAATGAGAACTGTTATAATCAAATGCCTTAACACTGTGATTCCTGGCCATTTGATCATTTTTGAATGACGGTCATGTGTATTAACCAAGGTACTGTCTTAAGCACAGAAGATGCATCAGTGAGCATTAGAGACAAGGTTCCCACCCTCATGAAATTTATATTTCAAGAGACGGAGATAGATCATAAATAAATACCAATAAATAAATAGATGGTATGTAAAGGACATAAATAGTGATGTGTCAAATGTGATGCACCAGAAGGAAGAGGGGACAAGATGGCGTACCACTTCCTTATGACGGGTAAGGAAGACTTTTGAAGAGGAGACATTGAATTTTGATGGAAGGATAAGAAGGAGCCAGCCAGTCAAAGCACTGGACAAAAGCATTTTAGGCAGAGGCCTAACATCAGATACGTTTCGCTATGCTTTAAGGAAAGATAGAAGGCAAATGTGTGTGGAATGCAGTGGTCAAAACAGAGTGGGATGACCTCAAGTTAAGAAAGCTCAACAGTCAGGTAGCTGCGTATTATCCTGAGTGGAAGTCATTGGAAGGTTCAAGCAGGAGAATCACACAGCTGACTTACTTTTTAAAAAGAACAGTCTGGCAACTGGGTGGAGAATGGACTGGAATTTTAGTTTCAGAAGCAGAGAATGCAGTCTAGAGGCTACTGTAGTAGTTCAGACACACACAAAAATGAGGCTTGGGCCACCACAGTGGACAGTGAGAAGTGGTTGAATTTGGAATATATTTTAGAAGTACAACTGGCTTTTTGTTACATTAGATGTGGGGCTGAGGAGATGGGAGGATTCAGTAACTGCTTCTAGGCTTTTGACTGGAGCGACTTGGTAGATGGGAACACCAAGTGCTAAGAAGAGAAAACCTGGGAAAGGAACAGTTTTTTGTTTTTGGGGTGTGTGTGTGTGTGTTGTACGGTGTTGTAGGAACAGGATTCGTTCCACTTTAGACTTGGTATCTTTAACACACTTACTGGGCCTCCAGATGGAGATGCCAGGTAAAGCAGTTGGATGTACAAATTGGCCACTCAGGAGATAGGTCAGGACTATAGATAATAAATATGAGGAATACATATAAGTAATACAAGTATTTAAAGCCATGAGGCTGGGCGAGATCTCTTAGGAAGGAGGCATTGAGGAAAACAGAATAGGCTCAATGTTGAGCCCCCAAACTCTCTAATATTTCGAGACAGGGCAAAAGGGACTTAGAGCAAACAGACAGGTACAGAAAAAAATAGATGATAAGAGTGTCCTGTCTTGGAAAATGAGAAAAACTGTTTCAAGAAGGTGGAAGTATTCAGCTTTTGCTGAAAGACTGAGAAAGATAAAGACAGAAAAGTGATCATTGTATTTGCCAGCATGAAGGTCAGTAGTGAGGATAGGGAGGAAAGAAGCCTGTCAGGCAGGAGTGAGTTAAGAAGATAAAGAAATGTGATGAGAAATAGTTGATGAGAAGTTTTGCTGAGAAGAGGATGAGAAGGACAGAAAAATGCAGTCCACTGGGTCTTGAGAAGTCCTCTTTCCCTAATGAAGGATCTTCTGGGGCACATTTTATCGGGATGATCTAACAAGTGATATAAATGCAGTGATGCAAGATGGAATATCTCCAGAAGTAAAGTCCTTGCATATGCAAGAGGGGATGGAATGTGATCAAGAATACAAAAAGAGGAGTTGACTTTTGTCATCAGAAAGGATACTTTTTCCATTGTTACAGGAGGAAAAGAAGATTCTTATTGAACTCCTAGTTGTATGCTTATGCCAGGATTCATTAGGCAATGAGACAGATGAAAGTCTTGCTCCCCTGGAACTTATATTCCAGTGAGGGATCAAACACAAACAAGTAAATAAACAAGAAGGTTTTGTATGATGATAGGTGCTCTTCGGAAAATAAAACATGGTTATGTGATAGAGGGTGACCTCAGGTCCAACTGCTTCAGATAAGAGAGAAGAGCCAAGTTAGAGTCGAGACCTGAATTTCCAAAAGGAGACAAGCAACGGATGAGCTGTAGGAAGAGCATTTCAACAGAGGGAACACCTGGTGCAAAGACTCAACAAATGTGA
This sequence comes from Rhinolophus sinicus, assembly GCF_057876585.1. Classification (NCBI taxonomy): domain Eukaryota; kingdom Metazoa; phylum Chordata; class Mammalia; order Chiroptera; family Rhinolophidae; genus Rhinolophus; species Rhinolophus sinicus. The sequence goes on from NC_142511.1 coordinate 21,363,165, forward strand.
GCGTGTTCAATGACAAGAAAGCCAGTGGGGCTGCAGCAGAGGGAATGAGGGTGAGGAGGACAGAGAATTTCAGAGAGGCAGAGGCCTGTAGTCAAGGATTAGAGGCACAGATTTTGTTTTCGTCTCAATGTGATGGGAAGCCCTTAGTACATTTTAAGCTGGAGACAGAAAGGATCTGATCTTAGGTGGAAATAGATGATTAGAAAACAAGAAAATTCCTATTGGATGATTTTGGCAAGAGCAGAATTTAACAGTGCAGGAAATTTGAATCACTTTATACAAATAGACAAAAGGAAGAAGTGGGGAAATACTCTAAGTTGGAAATTTGCTTCCCGTATGACTATGCTCATAGCAGTATGCTCTATAGACACATGCTTCAGAATCTTCCAGAATGCTTGTCAAACTTCAGCTTCCTGGGCCACAGCCCAAACCTATGAATCTCTGGAGGGTGAGGTGGGAACCTGCACTTAAAAAGGCACCTGAAGAGTTTCTTAAGCATACTCAAGGGCAGGTACTAGCCAAGAGCCATGGGACAGTCTTTGGAGGGTATACAGTAGGAGCAAAATTCAGGAGGGGTCATGGGCAAAATATGAGCAAAGAACCATGGAATGACAGTCAGGAGAGATGATGGACAGTACATTCATGATAGGAAGCAATGGGGAATCGGAGGGCCATGCTTAGGTGAGATCTGATTACAAAGGGCTCGAAAAGCTGAAGACATTTGATTTTTTTTTTTTTTTTTTTTTTAAAACCCCACAGGTAATAGGAAGCCCTTTAAATTTTTTAGAGCAAGGGAGTGAAGTAATGAAAAAAATAGTTTTAAAATTTTGGCTTTCACCATTGGAAAGGGTAAAGACTGGTGTCGAGTGACCTGTGGGAGAGGAGGCTGTTACACAGGTGATCATAACACTTAGGTGTAAAATATTGGTGTGAGAATGAGGATACAAACAGAAGCACATTAGCTATAACAGTTGGCAAATAGGTAGAGCTGGTCTTTCATGTGTCTACAGTTAAGTGACCTAGAGGCTGGCCCTGCCCTGGTACCAGGAGGGGATGCTCTGGCATACTTGGAGGGGATGATGAATTGGCAGGGCTGGTGAAGAATTTGATTTTCAACTGATGATAGCCTCTCCGAAATTGAGAAATAGGAATTCAAGGCCTATGAGAAGTCAGGTCTGGAATTATGCGATGCAGAGGTGTTAGAGAAAGTTGTGAATGTGCATTTGTTCAAAAGGAGTTAATACATAGGAGAGAGAGAAAGATGAAGGTAATGGTTTAGGGAAATGTCCGATTAAGGGTCAGGAGAAAGTTCAGTGTCAGGAAGCAGACAAAATAAGTTGTAATAGAACCAATGTATGCAGTTTCCCTTAATCAGCTGGGGGTGGTTGAGCTTAAATGCTGGCTCCATAAAATCAAGCCCCTTCAGTCGGTCTTATTACTGACACGTAGTATTAACAACTAACATCTAACTCTCGTTTGCCAATTACATCTGCCATTCAGGGCAGCTCAGTAGGGTGGTAGGGAAGTTTATCACTAGCTTCATTTCACAAATGACTTGCCAAAAGTCACCCAGTTATTGAGGTCTGCATACAGCAACTTCTTAATGAACTAGGAATTCACTGCACCCTGGAAGTAATTAGAAAGTTATACCCATCTTAATACCAGGAGACGCTAATCATAGCAAATTACAATATTTCTTTAAAATTACCCCAATTTTGAGAAAAATGAGTTATAATAAACATCGAATGAGACCTTCTGAAGCCCTCACCATTACAGATGGTGAATAACACGAAGACAACTGTAATTTTAATTCACTTCTTAACTTTTCTAAATAACTCCAGGAGTTGGTCATTTAGGATCTCTTTTCCATGAGATATAAATCTCCCGCCTGGGAGCCAGACATTATTCTTAATCAGGGAAGACAGCGGGACGCTCTGCTGCTCTTACTGGCCAGGAACGACTTCAGAGGATGCAGAACTCCCGCGCCTAAGGGAACTTGCTGCAGACTTTCTGCACATCATGGGTAGGTTTTGGTTACGTGCCCATCATTAGCGCGGACAGACCTCTGGGGGCGAGAGCGAGGAGCACCTGGTGAGACCCAGGGGCGGAGAGCCCAGAAAGGACAGACCTAGCACGCCACCTGCCACACCGGGTAGGTCACACAGTGCCCCTCTGTGGTACAGCCTCCAGCTCTTGGTGGTCCCAGCCCGGCGAGGCGCAAGTCAGGGCATTCCAGACCGAGAGATCCCGGGGTTTCCCCCAAAGCAAGCGGGAGGAAGGCAAGCATCCGACACTGCCCCCACCTTCTCGCTTTTGACTGCGCTTTGTATCGCGGCACAGAGGCCATCCCTGCCCCACACGCGTCCCTACCGCCCTGCTCCCCCTGCTAGCTCACCGAGCACCCCTGGCGTGACGATAGCCAAGAAAACCCAGAGCAGGCTGGCGGTGCCCATGCCACAGCGGCAGCCCCACGGCGGTGCGCGTTCCGAGACCCGCGAGCCTCCGGCAGCTCCGGTAGGGCAGGGCTGGAGTAAGAGGCGGCGGCGAGCGCTGGGAGGTGGGCCCTTAAATAGTGGCTGGCACCACGTGCTAGCTTTGCGCGCACACCTTCAGGCCGTCTGGGGGCGGGACGCCCACGCGTGTAAGGGCGGCCCAGGCGGCGAAGGTGAGGTAGGCAGAAAAGACTCTGATCCAGTCGTTGGCTCAAACTCTAGCCCTCAGTGCAGTGGCTTTCCAACTTTTGACCATGCAACTCGGTGCATCCATTTGTGCCTCTCTGGAGAACTGAAACAAGTTTCACGGAATAGTAATCACCCTTACTATTCTACAATGAACTAGTCTGTCCTCTCCTCCCCTCCTCTCCCGTCCCCTCCCCTCCCCTCTCCTGTCCTCTTCCTTGGATCCACTAAATTCATTTCAAAAGCTATTAATGATTCCAACCCTCAGCTTGAAAGAACAGTTTACTTAGAAAGGAAACTTATGAACAGCAACAACTTCTGTTATTATGTCCTTTATATTTTGAAATAATTTCTATGGAAAAGTGGCAAAAATAGTACAAATAATTTATATATAAAATTATGTATATATATAACTTTATATATATAATTATATATATATAATTTATATATATAAATATATATAATCTCCAAATGTTAACATTTCACTGTTTTATCATTCTCTGTCTCTCTCACTTTGGGTGAATATATATATGGTATATATATATATATATATATATATATATATATATATATATATGGAGAGAGAGATACATACATATAATTATGTAATTATATAATTGTTACTTTAGAACTGTTTAATTATTTTGTGGGTATTTTCTAAAAACAAGAACATTGTCTTCCATAACTACAGTGCAGTGAGCAAAAACAGGAAATTAATATCGATACAATACTGTTATCTAAATGACAGACTGTACTCAAATTTCTCCAATCGTCTCAGTAATCTTCATTATAGCAAATACACACACACATACACACACACACTTTTTTTTTGCCTAGTCCAGGATGATTCTAAGATCACATATTGCATTTGATGTGTCTTTTTTTCTCAGTTAATCTGAAAAAGGTCTTCAGTTTTGTTGTTGTTGTTTGTTTGTTTTGGTCTCTTATGATCTTAATACGTTTGAAGAGAACACAGCAATTATTTTGGTACAATGACGTTTAAATTGGTTATCTATTGCATAGTGACAAATTATTCTAAACTTACTGATTTAAAGCGAGATAAACATTTATTACTTCACAGTTTCTGTGTCAGGAATTCAAGAGCAACTTAGCTAGGTGGTTCTGGCTTGAGATTTCTCACGAGGTCGCAGTCAAGAAATCAGCCAGAACTGCAGTCACTCTAAGGCTTGGCTGGGACTGGAAGGTCCATGTCTAAGATGACGCACTCACCTGGCTGTTAGCTAGAGGCATCATATCCGCACCATGTGGACCTCATCATAGGACTATTTGAGTGTCCTTGTGACATTGTAGCTTGGTTCTGGTTCTTCTCCCAGAGCAAGAGAGAAAGGCAGAAGCCTTGATGTCTTTTATAATCTATCCTCAGAAGTCACACTGTGTAATTCCCACATTATCCTATTGGATACTACGATGGTTAATTTTATGTGTCAATGTGACTGGGCTATAGGGTGCTCAGATATATAGTCAAACATTATTCTGAGTCTTTCAATAAAGATGTTTATGGATGAGATTAACATTTTTTGTAGTGGTAACTGATATTTTTTTTCAGTCTTTCCATTTTGTTTTTCCCCAGTTTTGTTGAGATATAATTGACATATAATATTGTATTAGTTTATGCAACATATTGATTTGATGTATGTATACATTGTGAAATGATCATCGTAGTAAGGTTAGTTAACTACCATCACCTACACAGTGATAATTTTTTTCTTAAGATCTATTCTCTTAGTAACTTTCAAATGTACGGTATAGTATTGTTAACTATAGTCACCATGCTATATATTACAGCTCCAAAACTTACTTACCTTGTAACAGGAAGTTTTGCCTTTTGACCACCTTCACCATTTTCTCCACTCCCTGCCCTCCACCTCTAGCATCCACTAACCTGGTCTCTGTTTCTATGAGTTTGGTTTTGTTAGATTCCATATATAAGTGAGATCATACAGTGTTTCACGGTCTGACTTGTTTCACTTAGCATAACGCTCTCAGTGTCTGTCTATGTTGTCACAAATGGCAAGATTTTATTCTTTTTAATAGCCAAATAATATTCCATTGTGTGTGTGTGTGTACGTGTATGTGTATCATAATTTCTTTATGCATTTATCCATCTCTTTGAGATAGTGATTTCTTTTCCTTTGGACATATACCCAGAAGTGGAATTGCTGGATTATATGATAGCTCTATTTTTATTTTTTTATTTGTTTTTTTGCGGTTGATATTTGCATACTAACATTTTTCAATTTTGAAAAACTTTCCATATTTTATCTACATTTTGAAGTGAATGTATGTCTCCTGCAGACAGAATATAGTTCTTGTTTATCGTGCATTCAGAAAACATGTGTATGTTGTTTGGACTGTTTAATCTGGTAAACATTTATTGTTATGTTTCATGTATTTGGATTTATGTCTTCAATTTTTATTTCTTTTTTTTCTATTTTTAATTTTTCGGAGGAATTGCCATGCTGATTTCCATAGTGGCTGCTCCAATTTACATTCCCAACAGCAGACTACAAGGGTTCACTTTTATCCACATCCTCTCCAACACTTGTTACTTGTCTTTTTGATGATAGCCATTCTAACAAGTGTGAAGTATCTCACTATGGTTTTGATTTGCATTTCCCTGACGATAAGTGATGTTGAACACCTTTTCATGTTTACTGTGCAGAAGTGGTTTAGTTTGATGTAGTCACAATTGTTTATTTTTGCTTATGTTGCCTTTGCTTTTGGTGTCAACTCCAAAATATAATTGCTGAGACCAATGTCAAGGAGCTTACCCGCTATGTTTTCTTTTAGGAATTGTATGGTTTCAGGTCTTATATTCAAGTTTTTAATCCACTTTCGGTTGATTTTTTTGTATGGTGTAAGATAGAAGTATAGTTTCATTCTTTTGCATGTGGCTGTCAAGTTTGACCAACACTTTGAAAAGACTATCTTCATAATCTCATTGTACATTCTTGGCTCCTTTGTCATAAATTAATTGACCATATATGTGTGGGTGTATTTCTGGATTCTCTATTCTGTTACACTGATCTATGTATCTGTTTTTATGCCAATAACATACTGTTTTGATTTTTATAGCTTTGTTATATAGTTTGAAATCAGAAACTATGATGACTTTATTCTTTCTCAACATTCCTTTGGCTGCTTGGAGTCTTCTGTGGTTCCATACAAATTTTGGGATGTTTTTTCTATATATGTGAAAAATCTCATTAGAATTTTGATAGGGATTGCATTGGATCTGTAGATTGTTTTGGGTACTCTGCACATTATAGCAATATTAATTCTTCCAAGCCATAAGCACAGAATATCTTTCCATTTATTTGTGTCTTCTTCAATTTCATTAGTGTCTTATAGTTTTTAGTGTATAGATCTTTTACTTTCTGGTTAAAGCATTTCCTAGGTATTTTATTCTTTTTTATGCAATTTTATATAGTATTGTTTTCTTAATTTCTCCTTTTGATATTTTGTTGTAAACTATTTCTGTGTCTATGAGTTTTTGTTTCTCATTTGTTTGTCTTGTTCTTTTGTTGTTTTTGGTTCATATACCACATATCAGTAAAATCATATGGTTCTCTGCTTTTCCTGTCTGACTTATTTCGCTTAGCATTATACTCTCAAGATCCATCTATGTTGTCGCAAATGTTCCTATATCATCTTTTCTTACCGCCGAATAGTATTCCATTGTGTATATATACCACAACTTCTTTATCCATTCATCTATCGAAGGACATTTTGGTTGTTTCCATGTCTTGGCCACCGTAAACAAATCTGCAATGAACATTGGAGCACACGTGTCTTTATCTCTAAATGTTTTCAGGTTTTTTGTGTAGATACCCAGGAGAGGGATTGCTGGGTCATATGGTAATTCTATTCATAATTTTTTGAGGAACCTCCATACTGTCTTCCATAACGGCTGCACCAGTCTGCATTCCCACCAACAGTGTATGAGGATTCCTTTTTCTCCACAGCCTCTCCAACATTTGTTATTATTTGTCTTGTTGATGATAGCCATTCTGACTGGGGTGAGGTGATATCTCATTGTGGGTTTTATTTGCATTTCTCTGATGATTAGTGATGTTGAGCATTTTTTCATATGTCTATTTGCCATTTGTATGTCCTCTTTGGAGAAATGTCTCTTCAGGTCCTCTGCCCATTTTTCAATTGGGTTGTTTGTTTTTTTGTTGTTGAGTTTCATGAGTTCCTTGTATATTTTGGATATTAGCCCCTTTTCGGAGGCACTGTTTGCAAAAATCTTCTCCCATTCAGTTGGTTGCCTCTTTATTTTGTCGATGGTTTCTTTTGCTGTGCAGAAGCTTTTAAGTTTCATATAGTCCCATTTGTTTATTTTAGCTTTTACTTCCATTGCCTTTGGAGTCAAATTCATAAAATGCTCTTTGAACCCAAGGTCCATAAGTTTAGTACCTATGTTTTCTTCTATACAGTTTATTGTGTCAGGTCTTATGCTTAAGTCTTTGATCCATTTTGAATTAATTTTGGTACATGGTGACAGATAGCAGGCCAGTTTCATTCTTTTGCACGTGGTTATCCAATTCTGCCAGCACCATTTACTGAAGAGGCTGTCTTTGCTCCATTGTATGTTTTTAGCTTCTTTGTCAAAAATTATCTGTCCATATTTATGTGGTTTTATTTCTGCGTTCTCAATTCTTTCCCATTGGTCTATGTGCCTGTTTTTCTGCCAATACAAAGCTGTTTTGATTATTGTAGCCCTGTAGTACAAGCTAAAGTCAGGGAGTGTGATACCTCCAGTATTGTTCTTTTTTCTTAAGATTGCTTTGGCTATTTGGGGTCTTTTGTGGTTCCAAACAAATCTGGTGATTTTTTTGTTCTATTTCTTTAAAAAATGCCCTTGGGATTTTGATGGGGATTGCATTAAATCTGTATATTGCTTTGGGTAATATGGCCATTTTAACTATGTAGATTCTTCCAATCCATGAGCATGAAATGTCTTTCCCTTTCTTTGTGTCTTCTTCAATTTCTTACAAAAATGTCTTATAGTTTTCAGCATATAGGTCCTTCACATCCTTGGTTAAGTTTATTCCTAGGTATTTTATTCTTTTTGCTGCAATTGCAAAAGGAATTGTTTTTTGTATTTCTTTTTCTGAGATTTCATTGTTAGTATATAGGAATGCAATGGACTTTTGTACATTGATTTTATAGCCGGCAACTTTACTGTATTCGCTGATTGTTTCTAATAGCTTTCTGGTGGAGTCTTTAGGGTTTTCTACATATAGCATCATGTCATCTGCAAAGAGTGATAATTTAACTTCTTCATTCCCAATTTGGATGCCTTTTATTTCTTTCCTTGCCTGATTGCTCTGGCAAGGACTTCCAACACTGTGTTGAAAAGCAGAGGTGATAGGGGACAGCCCTGTTGTGTTCCTGAACATAGAGCAAAGGGCTTCAGTTTTTCACCATTAATTATGAGATTAGCTGAGGGCTTGTCATATATGGCCTTTATTATGTTAAGGTGTTTTCCTTCTATACCTATTTTATTAAGTGTTTTAATCATAAATGGATGTTATATCTTGTCAAATGCTTTTTCTGCATCAATTGATATAATCATATGATTTTTGTCCTTTATTTTGTTTATGTGATGTATCACATTGATGGATTTGCGGATGTTGAACCATCCTTGTGCCCCGGGGATGAACCCCACTTGGTCGTGATGAATAATCTTTTTAATGCATTGTTGTATTTGATTTGCTAGAATTTTGTTTAGGATTTTTGCATCTGTATTCATCAGAGATATTGGTCTGTAGTTTTCTTTTTTTGTGTTGTCCTTACCAGGTTTTGGTATCAGGGTAATGTTGGCCTCATAAAATGAGTTAGGGAGTCCTGTCTCTTCTTCAATTTTTTGGAAGAGTTTGAGCAGGATTGGTATTAGATCCTCTTTGAAGGTTTGGTAGAATTCACTAGTGAAGCCGTCTGGTCCCAGACTTTTGCTTTTGGGAAGGTTTTGGATGACTGATTCAATTTCGTTACTGGTGTTCGGTCTGTTTAGATTTTCCAGTTCTTCATGGTTCAGCCTTGGAAGGCTATATGTTTCTAAGAACTTGTCCATTTCTTCTAGGTTATTGAATTTGGTGGCATATAGTCCTTCATAGTATTCTTGGATGATCCTTTGTGTTTCTGTGGTGTCCGTGATAACTTCCCCTTTTTCATTTCTGATTTTGTTAATTAGTGTCTTCTCTCTTTTTATCTTAGTGAGTCTAGCCAAGGGTTTGTCAATTTTGTTAATCTTTTCAAAGAACCAGCTCTTTTTCACATTAATTTTTTTCTATTGTCTTTTTGTTCTCTATTTCATTTAGTTCTGCTCTGAGTTTTGTTATTTCCTTTCTTCTGCTGACCTTGGGTTTCATTTGTTCTTCTTTTTCTAGTTCTTTAAGGTGTAACATGAGGTTATTTATTTGGGATTTTTCTTGTTTCTTGAGATAGGCCTGTAATGATATAAATTTCCCACTTAAAACTGCTTTCACTGCATCCCAAAAATTTGGTAGGATGTATTTTCATTGTCATTTGTTTCTATGTATCTTTTGATCTCTTAATTTTTTCTTTGACCCAGTCATTCTTTAAAATTATGTTGTTTAATCTCCATGTATTTGTGTTTTTTCCTGCTTTGCTTTTGCAGTTGATATCCAAATTCAAAGTCTTGTGATCAGGGAATATGCTTGGTATGATTTCAATCTTCTTAAATTTGCTGAGGCTGATTTTATGTCCCAATATATGGTGTATCCTTGAGAATGTTCCATGTACACTAGAAAAGAGTATATAGTCTGATGTTTTAGGATGAAGTGCTCTACATATGTCAATTATGTCCATTTCATCTAATGTGTCATTTAGGGCTGCTATTTCGTTATTTATTTTCTGTTTGGATGATCTATCCATAGCTGTCAATGATGTATTTAAGTCCCCTAGTATAATTGTGTTTTGGTCAATTTCTCCCTTTAGTTCTGTTAGTAGTTGCTTGGTATATTTCGGTGCTCCCTGATTGGGGGCATAAATATTGATGACTGTTATGTCTTCTTGTTGTATAGTCCCCTTTACCATTATGAAATGTCCATCTTTGTCTCTTGTTATCTTTTTCACCTTGAAGTCTGTTTCATCTGATATCATTATGGCTACACCTGATTTTTCTCTGGGTAACATTTGCTTGAAGTGTCATTTTCCACCCTTTCTCTTTGAGTCTATGCTTGTCCTTGTATCTGAGATGTGTCTCTTGGAGACAGGACATGGTTGGTTTTAGTTTTTTATCCAATCTGCTACTCTGTGCCTTTTTATTGGTGAGTTCAGTCCATTTACATTTAGGGGGATTATTAATATGTGAGGATTTCCTGTCATACTATCTTTAGTTTTCTGGTAAGGCTGTGTCTCCATTGTTTCTTTGCCTTTTTGTTGTTGTCTATGATTTCTGTGTGGTGGTATTCTATGATGTTTCCCTCTGTTTCTTCTTTTATTACAGTATATATTTCAGTTCTGGATTTTTTTTGTGTGGTTACCCTTAAGTTTATGTAAAATAAAGTTTGGTATTTAGAGTATTACATTTTCTTCAGCACGCTTACTTTCTCTGTTCCCATATTCGGGTTCAGGCCTTTACTCTCCCCCTTTTTATGTTTTGGTTGCCACAAATTGTCCCTGTTGACGGTGGTCAAATAGCCTCCTTTAGTGCAGGTTGTATATTAGAAAATTCCCTCAGCTTCTGTATGTCTGGAAAGATCTTTATTCCTCCTTCATATCTAAAGGATATCTTTGCTGGATATATTATTCTTGGCTCATAATTTCTCTCTTTCAATAGTTTGAATATTTGGTTCCACTCCCTCCTGGCTTGTAGAGTTTCTGCTGAAAAATCTGATGATAATCTAATGGGCTTTCCTTTGTAGCTTACCGTCTTCTTTTCCCTGGCTGCTTTGAGAATTCTTTCTTTGTTGTTGACTTTAGACAGCTTCAATACAATGTGCCTTGGAGAAAGCCTGTTGGGATTGAGGTAATTAGGTGTTCTATTTGCTTCTTGAAATCAAGGATCCAGTTCTGTCCATAAGTTTGGGAAGTTCTCATCGACAATTTGTTTGAATATATTCTCTGTTCCCTTCTCTCTTTCTTCTCCTTCTAGTATGCCCATTATTCTTATATTGCTCTTTCTGATGGAGTCAGAAAGTTCTTGTAGAGTTCTTTCATTTCTTTTAAGTCTCAAGTCTCTTTCTTCTTCCATCTGTGTCATTTCCAGGTTTCTATCTTCTATGTCACTGATTCTTTCCTCCATCTGACCAACTCTACTAGCTAAGCTGGTTATTTCGTTCTTAATTTCTTCCATTGAGTTCTTAATCTCCAGAAATTCTATTTGGTTCTTTTTTAAAATTTCAATCTTTTTGGTAAAATGCTCATGTTGTTCTTTGATTGTGTTTCTGAGTTCATTAAACTGCCTTTCTGTGTTGTCTTGCATCTCGTTGAGTTTTTTCAGAACTGCAATCTTGAATTCTCTGTCATTTAAGTCACATATTTCCATATTTTTAAGTTCCTTTTCTGGAGACTTTTCACTTTCTTTCTGAGTTGTCTTGTCGCCTTGGTTATTCATGGCAATTACTGATTTATTGTTTCTCTTCCTAGACATCTACAGGAGTGGCTTCTGCAACAGGTTGGTAGGGAGAGGTCTTTCCTTTGTTTTCCAGTACTTGTTGGTAGAATGTTTTATTTTCTCTCCAACTGCAGTCTTTTTTTCTCTCTCCACATGGTAGTGCTATGTTTTCTCTGCACTATTCCAGCTTCTCACACAATGGGGGGATTCCCTGGGAGACGGACTTCTCCTCTGTTAATAGCTCACCTGGGTCACAGGGCACAGTGTCTGTGCGGGTATGCGGAGAGCTTTTGAAGTTCCAAAGCTCTTCCTGCACCAGATTCAGAGCCCATATGTTGCAGCAGTTCTGTTTACTCCTGCAGGGATCCGACCAGATAGGTTGGGCCAGGGGCGGGGTGAGTTGTGAGAGGTGGCCCAGAGCAATGGCAGTGACCACCACCACAGCTGGTCCTGTTTCAATAGCTCCCTCTCCTTTGCCGGAACTAGTTGGGCTGCGAATCTGTGTCTGCAGTCCACAGTTCTCAGAACAGCAAATATTCTGTTCTTTTGATCTGGCACTGCTAATGTTCCACTTCTAGCACTGGGCAGGTGGGGGCAGGGTGAGCTCTGGGAGGGTAGGGAGGGGGTGGCTAGTCTCAGTGCCTAAGGCTCTGTTCTCTGCTCGGCAGTGAGGGCTAAACCACCGTTTTCAGGCTTCTTCCCTCAGTCTTTTCTGTGAGGTCTCTGCCATGAGAGTTGGGCTCAGCCGTGTTATATGCTGTCCCCTCAGCCCTGTGGGCTGTAAACGGAGCCCTAGCAGTCTGAGTTCTTCCCTCTCCTACAGCTGCAGTAGTTCTTGGATGCAGCGAGCTCGGAGCACTCAGCTAGGTTCCCTCCACCCCCACTCGTGTGATTAGCCCACCTTTAGGTGAATTCAGTAGTGGGCCTCTTCGTCTTGCCTGTCTGCTGTGCAGGGAGTCTTTTGTGGAGTTGTTGTTGTTTGATTAGTTGTAAATTCCAGGGGAGCTTTATAGAGGCTCACCTTACACCATCATTTTGATGCTTAAATTTGTTAATACTTGCTTGTGGCTTAACATATGCTGGAGGACATTTTATGTGCACTTGAGAAGAATGTGTATTCTGCTGCTGTTAGATGCAATGTTCTTCCATCTTGTCTAACATGTAGTTTAAATCTAATGTTTATTGATTTCTGTCTGGATGATGTATCCATTGCTAAAAGTGGGGTATTGAAGTCTCCTATTATTATTGTATTGCTGTCTATTTCTCTTTCAAGTCTGTTAATATTTGCTTTATATATTTATATATTCCTATGTTGGGTACATGAATATTTACAAATGTTATATTCTTTTCTTGGGTTGACTGCTTCATAATTATATAATGACCATATTTGTCTCTTTTCACAGTCTTTGTTTTAAAATATATTTTGTCTAAGTATAGCTACTCCTGTTTATTTTTGTTTTCATTTGTATGAATTTTTTTCCCATCCCTTCACTTTCAGTGTGTGTGTCCTTAAAGCTAAAGCAAGTCTCTAGTAGACAGCATAGAGATTGGATCTTTATTTTTTTAATCCATTCAGTCACTTTGTCTGTTGATCAGAGAATTTAGTCCATTTACATTTAAAGTAATTATTGATAGATATGGACTTACTATTGCCATTTCCTTGTTTTCTGCTGTTTTGTACTTCCTGTTTTTCTTTCTTTTTATCTCTTCCTTTGTGATTTGATGATTTTCTGTAGTAGTATGCTTAGAATCCTTTCTCTTTATTTTTTGTGTATCTATTATAGATTTTTGCTCTGTGGTTACCATGAGGCTTATATACAACATCTTATGTTTATAGCGCCCCATTTAAAATTCTATACTTTTACCCTTACTAAAGTTCTAAAGTTCTCTTTCATACTAAAGTTCTATACTTTTACTCTTCCTCACCAATGTTTTGTTTTTGATGTCACAATTTACATTTTTACCTATGTACCCATTAATAAATTATTGTAGTTATAGTTATTTTTACTACTTTGTCTTTTAACCTTCATACTAGATTTATAAGTTATTTACCCACCACCATTACAACATTAGAGTATTCTGAATTTAACTATATATTTACCTTTACCAGTGAGATTTATACTTTCACGTTTTCTGTTACTAATTTGCATCTTTTTTATTTTGGCTTGAAGAAGTCCCTTTAACATTTCTTGTAAGACTGGTCTTCTGGTTATGAATTACTTCAGCTTTTGCATGTCTGGAAAACTCCGTTTCAACACCCAGCTTTGTTGGATGGAGTATTCTTGGTTGGCAGGTGTTTTTTTGTGTGTGTTTTTTCAGCACTTGAATATATCATGCCATTCCTTCTGGCTATAAGTTTCTACTTAAAAATCTGCTAAAGTCTTATGGGGGGGTTCCTTGTATGTAATGTGTTGTTTTTCATGTGATGCTTTTAAGAGTACCTCCCTTTCCTCAAAAAATTAAAAACAGAATTACCATATGACCCAGCAATCCCTCCTGGGATTGCTGAAAACGTTTATCTATAAAGATATATGTTCTCAAATGTTCATTGCAGCTTTATTTACAGTGGCCAAGACATGGAAACAATGAAAGTGTCCTTCAATAGATGACTGGATAAAGGAGATGTGGTATATTTACACAATGGAATATTACTCTGACATAAGATGAAATACTGCCATTTGTGACCACATGGGTTGATATTGAGATTATTATGCTAAGTGAAATAAGTCAGACACAAAAAATAGAGAACAATATGATTTCACTGATATGTGGGATATAAAACTGAAAGCAACAAAAGAACAAAGAAGGAAACAAAAACTCAGACACAGACAGTAGTTTAGTGGTTACCATAGGGTAAGGGGGGTAGGGAGATAGTAGAACAGGGTAAAAGGGATCAAACATATGGTGATGGAAGGAGAACTGACTCTGGTTGGTTAAACACACAATGTAATATACAGATGATGTAATACAGAATTGTACACCTGAAATCTATGTAACTTACTAATAATTGTCACCCAATAAACTTTAAAAAAAAAAAAAAAGAGTACCTCCTTGTCTTTAACTTTTGACAATTTACTTATAATGTATCTTGGTGTGGGTCTCTTCGGATTAAACTTATTGGAACTCTATGGTATTCCTGGATCTGATGTCTGTTTCTTTCCCCAAGTTAGGGAACTTTTCAGCTATTATTTTCTTGAATAAGCTTTTTTGTCCCTCTCTCTTGCTTTTCCTTCTATAATAATCCCCTCTAATATGAATATTGATCCAGTTGATGGTATCTCACAAGCCCCTTAATTTTTCTTCAACATTTTTATTCCTTTTCTCCTTTTCCTCCTTTTATTGGATTAAGTTCACTGTCTTGTTTATCAGTTTACTGATCCTTTCTTCTACTTGACTTAGTCTGATATAGAATCTCTCTATTGGTATTTTTTTTAGTTTAGTTATTGGATTCTTCAGCTCTGTAATTTTTATATTTTCTATATCTTTGTTTAAATTCTCACCTTGTTCATGAATTGTTCTCCTGATTTCAGTGAGAATCTTTATGACCATTATTTTGAACTCTTTATCAGGTAAGTCACTTACCTTCATTTCATTAAGTTCCATTTCTGGAATTTTATCTTATTCTTTTGTATATAATATATTTCTGTTTCTTCATTTTCCTTGATTCTCTATTGGTGCATTAGATAAAACAGCCACTTCTTCTAGTCTTGACAGAGTGGTCTTATGTAGGAGATGAAGTTTATCATTCATCCCAGCCCTAGCTCTTGGTTGTCTCTCAAATCTCTGAGATTACCCAAGCCACCTTCTTTGCTCTTAGTGGGTCCCAAGAGTTGAGGGTATGCCAAAATCTTTTAGTGCCCCAAAAGGGAGGACCTCAATCAGACCTAGATGCATGCTAATTGGAAGCTAGACCCTCAGGAAGCAGCTTTTAAAGTATGCATGTAGACCTTTTTCCAGGAAAGATGGATCTGTGCATTTCTGTACGCTTTCTCTGTGTTGAGCCCTGGAGAGATAGCTAGTTAAGAACCGTTTCTTTGTTTGCTACAGTCTTTTGGGACCTGGAACTCAAGCAGCAGTGACCACCAGAGCCAAGTGATCAAGGGTTTTGTCCCCTGGGTGGTAGCTGCAAAAGCCAGGGTGTTAGATGTATACACAGCTCTTTCCAAGGTGACACTAGTGACATGCAGCTGGCCAGAAGGAGAATGGGGAGATGGCACCTGTAGGTCTCCTTGGTCTCCAGAGAGGATTGCAGTCCACCTCTACATGAGTGTTAAAATAGAAGCTAGATTTTCTGGTTACTACTTTTAAGGTATGCAAATCAGCTTCTTTCATGGGAATATAGGGAAGTGGGCATTCCTGTGTGCTGCTTCTCAGCTGAGCCCTGGGAGGCCAGCCAAAGTCCATGTGTGCATTCTAAGAACTGCCTCTTAGTTCACTGTAGTCTTGTGGGTCTCATGGATGTAAGCTTTCAGAGTTGGATATTTTGGGGACCCATCCCTCAGGTGCAAGTTTTAAAAGTTGGGGTGCTAGATATTGGGTCCAAGCCTTTCACTCTTTAGGAAGAAGCTGGCAATTGAGTTGACTCCTAATTGTATGTGGCTGTGCTGGGGGTCAGGTTTATGGAAAGACTATGTCTTAACCTTTTCTACTCATTTTTATGAGGGTTTTTTCTTATTTTCCCAGTGTGTAGGAGTCATTCAGCTAGTTCCTGGATTTCTTTCAAAGGGGATTGTTCCATGTGTAGCTTAGATTCAGCCAGTCTATGGGAGGAGGTGAGTTCAGGAGCCTCCTATGTCACCATATTGGACTAGTGCCTGTGAGATTAACATTTAAATCTATAGAATGAGTAAAGAAGATTGCCCTACCTGATGTGGGAGGGCCTCATCCAATCAGTTGAAAGCCTGAATAGAAGAAAAGGCTCATAATTTCCTGAGTGGGCTAAAATTCTTCCTGTCTGACTACTCTTAAACTAGGACGTTTTTTCTTACTTTTAGACTCAAACTGATATGTAAGGTCTTCCTGGGTCTCAAGCCTGCTGGCCTTCAAACAAGAACTGCACATTGGATCTCTTAAGTCTCCAGCTTGCCAGCTTACCTTACCAATCTTGGGACTTGTCAGCCTCCATAATTGTATGTGCTAACTCCTTATAATAAAATTCTCTCTCACGTATATATGTTATATAGCTATATAGATAGATATATAGATATAGATAGAGAGATAGATAGAAAGATAGAGATGTAGATATATATCTATAGGTATATAGATAGATACACTAGGGGTGCCAAAAAATGTATACAAGTGGACGCTTTTGTCAACCTTGCTCAAGCAGTAGTTCACCATAATCAGAAGTGTCTGGACGCTGATGGTAACCACTTTGAGCACCTCTTGTAATTGCAGAAGTCAAACGTGACTTGTATTCATCTTTTGTTATCAGTATATATTGAGTATTACAATTTTAATAGTAGTTTTCCTTTCTTAAAATGTGTATACATTTTTTGGCATCCTCTGTAGATACCTATCTATAAATAGATAGATATAATATAGGTAATATTAATCCTGTTTCTCTAGAGACCCTTGAGTAATAAATATGCATAGAACAGCCCGTTTTAGTGTGAGGGGCACTATACAAGAATATGAATACCAGGAGGCAGGGACAGCCCGAGGACATCTTGGAAGCTCGCTGCCACATGCCTCAATTTGGTTTTGTCTGATGTTTCTTCACGATCAGATTTATGTCATGTCTTTTTGGCAGAAACACCACAGAAGGGATCACTTATTTAAGGTGGTCTGCTAGATTTTTCTAGTGTAAAGTAACTATTTTTCCTTTGTAATTAATGAGCATTTTTGTGAGGAGATAATTTAAAACTATGTAAATGTCTCATTTTTCATCCAATTTTCACCCACTGATTTCAGTATTTAGTGTTTTAGATAACTCTTGCCTGAATCAATGTTTACTATGATGGCAGCCAAATGGTGATTTTTTTCTCATTTAATCATAATTTCTATATTCATTAGTTGGCATTCTACTGTAAAGGAAAGCTTTCCTTTCTCTCCCATTTATTTGTTTATTTATTTATTTATATCAACATGGCTCAATATCTATAGACTTCATTTATTCAATGGGTTGCAATTTATTACTATCATTATTTATTCTGTTGCTCAGATTGCCTCTGGTTTGGCCAATGGGAGCCCTTAAATTAGCTTCTGTGTTCTATTGACCAGTTCCTCTGAATTCTTTGAGCTCTTCCTTTCTGACAAGACAAGATATCCCAGGCTCACCTTGCATTTTTCCACAGCCAGCACTGGAACTTACCATTTCTCCAAAGAATGCTGGTTCCTTTTGGCACAGAATGATATTTGAAAACCAAGATCTGGATGCTATGTGTGTTCATTACTATTGGGGTATTATTGGTTCTATACCCTTTTAAAAGGCAGTGGTAGGAAATATATATATATATATATATATATATATATATATATATATATATATGTATATATCTACTCCTATATCTATTTTAATTTATTTCTAGCTATATTTATATATGTGTATGTCATGAATTTCATGTAAATTCCTCACATTCCAGTCCAATTCAATAGATAACACAACCTTCCCTCTTTCCGTATTTGTAACTCATTTCTCCATCAGTGAGACACATAGTTCTCATTATCCACAATACATTAACTTTTTTGCTTAATCCTCGATTACACAGAAAAAAGTTTTGGAATTGCTATTTCCATACCATGGTGAAAAGCAGAACTACTAGTTTTTAAACTTTTTGTTTTGTTTTTAGCCTGAGAACATAAAAATAACATTGATCTGTTCAAAAGTCCATTAGACTAATTATCCACCCCTCCTTCAGTATGGTTATGTTATATAGCTAGATTTAACTATTCTCTTAGAATTCCATATTAGTTTTTTCCCTACCCTTTTTTAATTTTTAATTTTTGCATAGATGAAATATTAATGTAGTTCTAAATGTTAGGACTATACAAAAAGATATGTTCAGAGAAATGTCACTTCTGTGTATTACTTCTACACCTACCCTCTGTCTTTCCTCTTTGTGGGAAAGGTTCCGTGTCACACATTGCTTCTGGTACGGCAATTTCTGTCAAAGAAAAACATTATGGTGTGTCCTCACCCACCCTATTCACTGGATCTGACACCATGCAACTTCAGGCTCTTCCCCCAAAGTCAAAATGAACATGAACGGTAAACATTTTGAATCAATTCAGGAATTTGAAGCAGCCATGACAGCACAACTAAAAACACAAAAGAGGACTTCAGAAAGTGCTTCAGAAACTGATTCAGAAAGTGGCAAGAATGATGGCATAAGTGTGTTCAAAGTGAGGGGGAGTATTTTGAGGGGAGTTAATGGCAACATGTCTTTTATTGTAATAGTTTTTTTTTTTTTTTAATTTAAACATTCACCGTATGTTTTGATCACACCTCGTATATCTTCAGTACAAATTTCTAGAAGTGGAATTCTTGGTTTAAAAGGTAAACCCATATTTAGTTTTGTTAGATATTGCAAAATTCCCTCAAAATGAATTGTATCACTATACATTCCTGGGATGTATGAGAGCATCTGTTTCTCCAGCATCTCATTAATCAAATTGTTGTTATTATAGCTTAAAATTAGTCAATCCAAAAGGTGAGAAATTGTATCTCAGTGTATTTCTAACATGCATTTCTGTTATAAGTGAGCTTGAACATATCTTAATAAGTTTAAAAAAATATTTAATTTTTTTAAATTCTTTTGTGAATTCTCTATTCATATTTTTGTTCATTTTTCTATCATTTTTGCAGATATTTTCTCCCAGTTAGTCAACTATCTTTTGACTTTGTCAGGTTTTGTTTGGTTGGTTGTTTGTTTTAAGGTTGAACAGGTTGAGACTGAGGACCCAGCTTTTCAACAAGAAGCTTCAGGCTGACATGGATCCACTCATCGGCCTTTGTAGGATGTGATGGAGTTCCATCAGTGAGAAAGCCAATAGCGATACTCCTCAGCCTACAAGTCTCTGTCCTATTCATGCAAAAGGCACAGGGAATTTTGTGAAAACTTTGCTGAAATGTAGGCAGGTATAGTGTTCATTTTTGTTCATCTTTTGGGGGTTGTTGTCATTCCCTAATTCAAGTCTCTGTGATTTTCGATAATTGCCTTGTCTTCTTTCTCCATCTCATTTGGGGTGGGGCAACTCAGGTGCACATGTTTGAATTGGTCATGCTCCTCAGAATCATCAATCCCTGAAATACCCCTGTCTTGTTTTATTTAATTAGTTATTCCCTATATTAATCAGAATAGGCTAGGACTACTGTGAAGTAACAAACTCCTCTAAATCCCAGAAGCTTACAACAACAAAATGTCATTTCTCACAGCAACTACCTGTCCAACACAGGTTGGTGTGGTGGCAGCTGGGGGAAGGTCTCAGCTCCTTGCATTTACTCAGGGATCCAGGCTGATGGAAGTTTCTTCTCAACTTGTGCTTTCATGATCATTTATAGTAGGGGAATAGGCATTGAATGATCTCCACCAGAAATTAAGTGTTCTGGTCTAGGATTGATACACCTTACTTCCACCCACTCTTAGAACTAATTCCATGACTTTGCCCAACTATTGGGTAGACATGGACAGGAATGCAACCCTCCCATGTGCTTGGGAGAGAAGGAAAAATAGCCTGTAGGTGAGCCTTAGAAGACTCCATATTTGCTTCTGTCTTCTTCTCATGCATGCCTCTTCCTCCTCTCCCTAAATAACTGTTCTAATATGTTTAATGTGTATTCTTTTATTTTAATGTGCTCTTGCAATATGTATGATTTTGTTTTACGGGCATCTTCTTTTAATTTCCATAGATGCCATTGTGCTATAGGCCTTATTTTATTTCTTTTTTTTCTCACTTGAGACTGTGTTTTTAATATCCATCCATTTTGCTAAATGTGCACTTAATCCATTACTGCTGCATGTACCACATTTTACTTATCTACTTTCCCTGTGTTTGGCACCGAGATTGCCTCTAACTCTTTGCTATTACAATACCATCATAAATATCCTTATACATGTCATAGGGAATTATAAAATAATTTCTTCAGGAAATTCACCTAGCAGCCAAATTACTGGGTTATAGAATATGTGTGTGTTCAACTGCGTAATACCAGGTTGGCTGCCCTGCATCAGTCTGCATTCCTGCCAACAGTGAATCAGGGTTCTTCCATCTCCGTATTCCTGTCAACCCGAGACATCATCCAGCTTTCTAATTTTTGCCCTTCTGATGGGCATACAATTGATCTGCATTTATGCTGTTTTTTGCCTTGTAAACATTTTTCTAAAATTTATATAGTCAAGTTAATCAATCTTTTCTTGTATTGTATCTGTATTATGAGCCATAGTGAGAAGCCCTTTACGTACACTGAGGTTATAACATAATTCATCCATGTTTTGTTGTACTTGTACATTTCCTTTATTTTGCAGG
Organism: Rhinolophus sinicus; assembly: GCF_057876585.1. Lineage (NCBI taxonomy): Eukaryota > Metazoa > Chordata > Mammalia > Chiroptera > Rhinolophidae > Rhinolophus > Rhinolophus sinicus. Next base: position 21,383,919 of record NC_142511.1, read on the forward strand.
TAAACCCATGATACATTTGAAATTTATTCTTGTGCTCATCCCTGGTATTCCAAAATATATTCTTTTGCAAATAAAGACTTCTCGCCAACACCAAAATCCAAGTTCTTAGCAGGTAAGCAGGCTGAGTGTCTAGTATCTTGCAGGGAAGTTATTTAAATCTTTATTTTAAAAAATCACTTATTTTTGCTCCAAACCCTCCAATAAGTTTCTATCTCATTCAAAGTAAGGACTAATATCTTAACTCTAACCTACATGGTCCTATGTGATCTGGTTCCCTTTAACCTCTTTGAGTTCATCTTCTGCCACTTTCCCCTTCCCCACCCCCACCAATCACAATGGCTTCTGCTGTTCTTGAATACAGCTGTATTTTTTGTTGTTTTTCTATGACTAAACCCTCTAGTTCCAAGAATATTACCTGGCACATGGTAGACACTCAGTACAAATTTATTTAACAAATAAATACATGAATCCTATGATGGAATGGGGATTCTGCACAGGGTCTTTTCACTGTATTACATTTAATAAACTAGGTATACATTGGAAGGGTTTCTTTTTTTTTTTTTTTTGCATTTTTTAAAATTTATTGGGGTGACAATTGTTAGTAAAATTACATAGATTTCAGGTGTACAATTCTGTATTACATCATCTATAAATCCCACTGTGTGTTCACCACCCAGAGTCAGTCCTCGGAAGGATTTCTTAATTGTTTATAATGAACAAAATAGAGAATTCATAGAAGTTTTTGTCAATGGGGCCAATAAAAAAATCTATACAACACTGAAACTGGAGCAGTAAATTATAGGCATACACAAAAGGCAGTTTGCCCTGAGAGCAAATATCAAGTTTTGCTGTAATCAGGAGACTAAACTTTGTGTGAAGGGATTTACACAAGGTAGGTGATTTAACCTAAAAGTCTTGAATTAAGTTGGCTAACCTAGACAGATGCTATTGTGATCCTCTGGCTTCTGAATGAAGGCAACACATTCCTCTTCAGAGGAAGTATCCTTAATTCAGGCCATCAGAATTTTCACAGATTAAGATTAACCAAATGTAAACTCACAACACCCATAAATTAAAAAAAAAAAATCCTTTTAGATAAATAGTAATTAAAAGGAACTCTCTTAACCTGACAAAGGTATTTACAAAAAAAACCCACAACCAACCAACAAACAACAACCTATAGTAAATACCATTCTTTATGGTGAACAATATATTACAAACAGTCCATTTTAAACCCAAGAAGACAGGATATTTACTAAAAATGTATAGTTAAGAATAAATCTGACAAAATAGTGAAGAACCCTTATGGAGAAAATTATAAAATGTTATTCAGAGAAATTGAATATGACCTAAATAATTGGATACAAAAGCCCATTCATGGGTAAAAAGACAAGATAAAGAAAATATATTAGTTCTCTACAAACCGACCTATAGATTAATGCAATTTTAGTCAAAATTTAACATTTTTCAAGGAACTTTGCAATGTAATTCTAAAACATATGAGGAAAAGCAAAAGGACAAAAACAAAGTGTCACTTGGTGATACTTGTTCTATTAGGTATCAAAACCTATAAATTTGTTTTTGGAAGGAGGGACCAAAAGTATATATATATAGTATATACAACGTCTGACAATTACATTCATGAACTAATTCTAGCAAAAGCACTACTTACCTCGTTGCTGTCTATCACTACGGTCACCTTTGAAGTACTCCCCTTGGGAAACTATGCACTAAGGCCAGTGCCTAGTCCACCCTTCAAAGCAATTTTGGAACTCTTTCTCTAGAATGGCCATCAGAGCTGTGATCGTATTACCCTTGATTTCCTGAATGTCATCAAAATGTTTCTCTTTCAACATTTCCTTTTTCTTCAGGTAAATAAAGAAGTCATCGGGGGCCAGATCGGTGAGTATGGAGGGTGTTCCAATACAGTTATTTGTTTACTGGCTAAACACTGCCTCACAGACGGTGCCATGTGAGTTGGTGCATTGTCATGATGCAAGAGCCATGATTGGTGGTGGAAGTTCAGGTCGTTATCGTCTAACTTTTTCATTCAGCCTTTTTAGCAATTCCAAATAGTAAGCTTGGTAAACTGTTTGTTCAGTTGGTACAAATTCATAATGAATAATCCCTCTGATGTCAAAAAAGATTAGCAACAACGTCTTGTCTCTTGATTTGGACTGACGGAACTTTTTTGGTGGTGGAGACTTGGTTGACTTCCATTGTGCATTTTGAGGCTTTGTTTCAGGGTCGTATTGGTACACCCATGTTTCATCACCAGTGACAACACATCCCAAAACATCGTCTTGTCTCTCCAAAAGGTCTTGGCAAACTTCACCTCTCCCTTGCTTTTGTTCATCGGTGAGCTCCTTCAGGACCATTTTTTCACACAGCTTTCTCATGCCAAGATTTTCAGATAAGATTTTCCTAACTGTTTCTCTAGCAATATTTACTTGGTCTGCTATGATTCTCACAGTCAGCCAATGATTATGGCACAGAATGTGATGAATTTTTGCAATGTTTTCATCAGTTCTGTTTACTACTGGCTGCCCTGACCTCTCTTCATCAGTGACATGTTCCCTCCCCTCAGAAAAACATTTAATCCATTTGTATTAAAATGGTTTCCATTTTAGAAAAATCCATTTGTATTAAAACTGCCATTTTCTTCATGGCATTATCTCCATAAACTTGGACTAACATGTCCTTTATTTCACTTCCACTCTTGCCAAGTGTAACAAGAAATTTCATGTTTGTTCGTTGCTCTAATTCAAGCTCAGACATTCTCGTAATGGCACACAAAAACACGCAACAACAATAATGAATGCCAATCAGCAAGACACCGCCACATGTCCACACGAACATAGCTGTGAGACACTGATATACCAAGGTTATGAAACCTTACAGAGCTGTTCGTACAGCACTGCCAATGTAAGCACATGGTGGCAAGTTCGTGAACCAAATTGTCAGACCTCATGTGTGTGAGTGTGTGTGTGTGTGTGTGTGTGTGTGTGTGTGTGTGTATTCCAACTTTATTGATGAATAATTGAGAAATACGATCATATATACAATATGCAACATGATGATTTGATATACACATACAATGTGGAATGGTTACCGAAACCAAGATAATTAATGCATATATCATCTCAAATAGTTAACTATTTTTTTGTGTGTGCTGAGAACACTGAAGTTATACTGTCAGCAAATACCCAATACTGTATTATTAATTATGGTCACCATGCTGTACAAGCATCAGAACTTATTCTTCTTAAAACTGAAAATTTATACCGTTTGACCTGTATCTCCGCATTTCTTCCTTCCAGCCCCTACTAACTACCAATCTACCTGTTGTTTCTATGAAATCAGCTTTTTAAAAAAATAGAATTCATTTACAAGTGATACCATGCAGTATTTGTCTTTCTCTGGCTGGTTTATTTCACTTAATATAATGTCCTCCAGTTTCAACCATATTGTCACAAATGGCAGAATTTCTCACTTTCTCATGGCTGAATTATGTCTCTGTGTGTGTGTGTGTGTGTGTGTGTGTGTGTGTGTGTGTGTGTATGTATCACATTTTCTTTACCCATTAATCTGTTGAATGACATTTAAGTTGTTTCCATATCTTAGCTATTGTGAATAATGCTGCTATAAACATTAGAGTGCAAATATATCTTTAAGATCCAGTGTGGTATTTATAAATGCCTAGACAAACAGGTTAATGAGGAAAACAAGAAATATATATAGAAAATAGGCGTATGACTTAGGTGGCATTGCAGACCACTAGTGAAAAATGAGACTACTCAACAAATACTGTTGGGACAATCAGTTACACACAATGAAATAATGAAATTGAATCCCAACCTCACACACTAAATCTATTCCAAATGCATAAAGGCTTAAATGTGAAAGACAGGCATTAAAATATTTAGAGAAAATATATGAAAGTGTTTCTATGACCTTGGGGTAAGGAAGTATTCCTTATAATAGACATAAAAAATGAAAACTTTAAAGGAAAAATTTGATGAATTCAACTATATTAAAATTAAGATATTTGTTCATTAAAAGGCACTATTAAGAGTAAACTCATACAAACTTCATAAGATATTTGCAACACATATAACTAAAATTAAGATTGTTATGCAAAATATATGAAGAATCCCTACATATCAATCAGAAAAATAAAACAGTAAGAAATGGACAAAAGAACAAAATATTTTTTTTCACTTACATTATGTTCTAGATTAAATAAATGAATTATTCCACAGAAAACAACTCTAAGTGTGTGTGTGTGTGTGTGTGTGTGTGTGTGTGTGTGTGTGTGTTCTGTGTGCATGTGTGTTCTGTGTGCATGTATGAATATGGATCTATCTATCTATCAAAGTATATATAGTCAGAATATATAGTGGAATTATTGAGGCAAAATAAAAGAGAAAGAGAGAAGCCAGTGGGTATATATATTTTTTTTTTTGTGGGGGGAGAATTTGAGCTTTGATTCTGAAAGGCTTTTGGGCCACGGGGAACAGAAATCAAAGCTTGCTAGGAGAGCTAGAATGACAAAATCAGATAATAAGAAGTGTTTCAAGAATATGGAGAAATTGTAACCCTTATAGACTGCTGGTGGGAGTTTAAAATTGTGCAAATATTTGGAAAACAATTTGGTCGTTCCTCAAATGATTAAACCCGGCAATTCCACTCCTAGGTATACACCCAAGAGAAATTAAATATGTTCACACTAAAACTTGTACATTAGTGTTTATAGCAGCATTATTCTTAATAGTCAAAAGGTGGAAACAACCTGGTTGGTAATCAACTGATCAATGGGTAAGCAATCCACACAGTGGAATTTATTCTGCCATTAAAAGTAATGAAGTACTGATACATGTTACAAGTTGGATGAAACTTGAAAACATGCTAAGTGAAAGAACCAGTCACAAAATTCCACACAATCATTACATGATTCCATTTGTATGAAAGTCCATAGTAGGGAAATCTATAGAACAGAAAGTAGATTAGTGATTACTTATTGATTGAGGGGAGCATAATGGGGAGATAGTAGAGTGATAGCTAACAGGTACAGGGTTTCTTCTTGAGGTGACGAAAATGTTCTAAAATCAACTGTGGTGATTGTTGCGCATATTTGTGAATATACCAAAAACCATTGCATTGTATACTTTAATGTATTAATTGTATGGTATGTGAAATATTCTCAATGAAAGTGTTTACAATAGACCTAAGGATACAGAAAACTTAGGTAGTGGAGAAAGTTGTAAGATGCAAATACCAGTAAAAGAATTGTAGTATAGTTATATCACTTGTTTACAAGATAGAATTAAAAGCAGAAAATATTACTAGAGATAAAGAGGGTTACTTAATGATAAAGGAACAATTTACTCAGAGAATGTAATGATTTTAAATTTATCCACATATCATAACATAACCTCGAAGCATTTAAGACAAGTTTGACAAAACTACAAGAAGAAATAGACAAATTCAAATTCACATTCACAGTGAAATTTTAATTTATATGTCAATAATTGATAGAATAAGCAGACATAAAATTAGCAAATCTATTGAAAATGTGTACAATGTGATTAACATGCTGATATAATGGGCTTATAGAACATTGAGCCCAACAAATGCAAAATATACCTTTTTTTCAAGTGAACAGGACCAATTTTCAAAAGTCAACTGCGGAATAGATAATAGAGCAAATCTCGAAAAGCTCGGAGGTTGAAATCACGCAGTGTATGTTGTCTGACCTCAATGCCATTAAGCTAGACATCAGTAACTGAAAGATAAATAATTTTTAAAATCTATATATTTGAAAATTAAAATAGATATTTCTAATTAACATGTGCCAGAGGAATAAAATCATAACAGAAATGAACATATATTAGTATATATTTCAAACTGAACCATAAGGGAAATATCACATTAAAATTTGTGGTATTCAGCTGATGCAGGTTTCCAGAAGGAAATTCAAAGTTTTACATGGATATGTTGAAAAGAACGAGGTCTGAAAAGCATTTATTTCAAGAAGTTAGAAAAAGAAGTCCAAAGAAAATAGAAAGAAGGCTTTCTAAAAATAAGAGTAAAAATAAATAAAAACAAATAAGGACCAAGTCAGGTTTTTTAAACAGTCTAATTGATTGGACAAATGAATAATAAGAGTTTTCAAGAGTAGAGAAAACAAAAGTAATGGTGAATATTAGAAATGTACAGGGGCCATTACTGCAGATGGATCAAGACCTGCTAAGTTTGTTGAATGAACCAACCCAGAGTCCCGAACAAAATGCTCCCCGGTCTGTTGTTTACCCAAAGATACTGTCTATGACCATGGTCAGTTTTGGGACTTTCAGCTTCTGGTGAATGAGAAAGGAGCTTGATACCAAGTCATCCTAAACTATCTCTTTCTAGTCCCCTTTCTTACAACAAAATTTTATTCATTCTTAGGTTATCCTTGGACCATAGGTTGTGGATGGGATCCTCGCTCTAGCACAGAGAACTTGCCATTGTACAGGTGGGGCTAACACATTTGCAAGTTGTGGTTTTCAGTTATGACAGGGTCTGGGACCTAAACCTCAGGGGGTATTGCCAACAACACATAGGTATAGTTGGTGTATAGTCATGCTAGAGAATACCCAGCTAGCTACCGGAGAAGAAAATCATTCTCCATGAGACTTAATTTTTCCCATTTTTCCCAACTCAAATAGAGTTTAAAAAATCTGTCATGACACTAATCCTGCCATGACATTAATATGAAATTTCAAAACAGTTGCAATGCTTTTTACCACCTAATTAAATAAACATTACTTGGAATGTGGGTCTCTTGAATACAACAAAATGTCATGTGTGAAAAAAAAAGGAAAATCAATTCCTAGGGTTTTCCTGGAAAAAAATATGGTCAGTTCATTTGAAAAGCAGAAGAGGAACTGCTCCCTTTGGGGGGTTTCCACACTGGCTTCAGGGTGTGGAATGTGGGGCCCTCAATAGTGAAAGAAGCTAATTCAGGAGTCACATAAAGAGCAGTGTCCTTTCCCTTTTGGAAAGTAGACTTAAGGTAACATCAGATTGTGTAGAATCAGTGTCTAGATCCTGGCTAGGACAATTTGTTCTCTCTTAACCCACTTGATTATTTCCGTGAGTGGCCTGTTGTAAATTACTTCAGTATAATTCTATCACATAATGTTAATGAATGAACTGTCCACAAAAATGTTCAAACATCAATTTGCAATTCAGAACCTTGAGACCAGGTGGTGATGCTAGTGGTGACAGTGGTATGGGATGGTCAGGATGCTAGAGGATGGGCACATTTTCAGGGGCTTTCCATGCTACCTAACTCTTTATAGACATTCATCACCATTTATGTTTTCGTTCCTTCGAAGTCAAGGCAGAAGAGATTTTGCTATCATTTGGACCTACGAGTACCTTCCTGCAAAACTCCTGGATTTGAATACCACATGTTAGTGTACTTAACCTATTGAAGCAAAGACTTGACCATTTACAGTTTTCAGAGGTGCAGACATTTCGAGTGAAATGTCCCCTCTGGCTGCCGTTGGGAATGGAGACTGATTGCTGTCATCTGTGGCATCCTATCTTTGCCTCCTGAGGTGGCCTAATTAAGAAGAGCAGTGAAGGGCCAGTAAGTAGTGGGGGAGGGTGTCCTTTCACTCTCCTTCCAGACTTCTCTACCCTTTCTCAGTGGCTCCTTTGTTTCTTTCTTGGGGTTTATCCAAGTTTTAAACAAAGATCTTTGGTTTCAAGAAGGCGAGGATTGTCATGGCTCATTGTCTTTAATTATATTTCTCCCTTACATGTGAAGAAGTCCTTTAGTTCATCTTTCTTGCCTAGAGTTCACTTTCAAAAGAACTTTTACAAACTAATTTACAGATGACACTAAATTAAATTCTAAACACTTAAGACATAATTTCATGAAAACAAAATGTCTAACCACTATGCTGTATACTTGAAACTAATATAAAATAATACTGAATGTCAACTATAACTGAAAAAATTACATAATTAAATAAGAAAATAAAAATGAAAAAAAGAAATCACTTTTCCTAATCTACTGAACATTCAAATTTTTTTCTTTTAAAAAAATGTATAAAATATAGCTAACATCAATATTATGTTAGTTTCAGGTGGTCACCATAGTTATTCAACATTTATCTACCTAAAGAAGTGATCACCATGATAAGTTTAATAACCATCTGATAATGTCAAGTGTAATTGAAAAAAATTTTTAAAGGGGGAAAAAGCTAAAGGGGACTAAGAGGTTCAAATTTCCAGTTATAAATTAAATAGTTCATGAGGATGTAATGTACAGCATAGGGAATATAGTCAATAATATTGTAATAACATTGTATGGGGTCAATTTTTAAAAAAAGTTTTCACTGAAGACAGTTGAAGGTTGAGGAAGGACAATGCCGGGTTATACAGATTATTAGTAGTTAATTGAAGTGAGCTGACAGGGAAGAACAAGGTGGGATTATGAAAAGCCATTTTTTAAAGACCAAGAGCATTTGGTATTCTAATAGGAAGTAAATTTTCATTCAGCTTGTATATTAAGAGGAATTTGAAAGAATTATTCTCAGTGCTGGAAATAAGACAGAGTAATCAAGCGAAATAGTTTTGAATTTCATCAAAACCTACAAGTTGTAAAATTAGTAATTAATATGAACCAGTGAAAAAATTTAGTTTTTTCATAAGAATAATGATATACATAAAAAGTTGATAAACTTATTAAAGCAATTTTAACATGTATATATATATATGGTAGAAATAGATCAACGATACCTAATATTTGCAAATATAGCAAGTAGCTGAAAAGATCAAAGTTCATGAAGGGTCTACAACTTGCAATCACAAGACAATACAGAGACAACATACTAAAGCACTCATGCATATGCAATCTCACTTTTGACTCCAATTAAATATGGAGCAAAGATACATAAAAAGTCAGTGGTGGCTGGCAGCAGATAGGGAACTTAGACAATCTATGATCTAAAGTGTAAATCTCCCAGAAAGTCTATAAATTCTTGCTGGCTAATTTTAAGTAGCAATTAGTAGCCATTTCAAGTTCCATTATAATATATAGCAAATAAAAGAAAACAAAATCATCCTTCCTTCCAAAGTTTTAGAAAACAGGTCTTATGCTTAAGTCTTTGATCCATTTTGAATTAATTTTGGTACATGGTGACAAATAGCAGTCCAGTTTCATTCTTTTGCACGTGTGCTCTAATGTTCACTGCAGCTTTGTTTACGGTGGCCAAGACATGGAAACAACCAAAATGTCCTTCGATAGATGAATGGATAAAGAAGTCGTGGTATATATACACAATGGAATACTATTTGGCGGTAAGAAAAGATGATATAGGAACATTTGTGACAACATGGATGGATCTTGAGAGTGTAATGCTGAGCGAAATAAGTCAGACAGAAAAAGCAGAGAACCATGTGATTTCACTGATATGTGGTATATAAACCAAAAACAACAAAAGAACAAGACAAATAAATGAGAAACAAAAACTCATAGACATAGACAATAGTTTAGTGGTTACCAGAGGGTAAAGGGGGTGGGGAGTGGGAGATGAGGGTAAGGGGGATCAAATATATGGTGATGGAAGGAGAACTGACTCTGGGTGGTGAACACACAATGGGATTTATAGATGATGTAACACAGAATTGTACACCTGAAATCTATGTAATTTTACTAACAATTGTCATCCCAATAAATTAAAAAACAAAAAATTTTAGAAAACAGTTCATGCACCAAAGATAAATAATGCATAAAATATTAATAAACCACTGCATCTAAACATATTCTTTATTCTTATTAATAACTGTTTACCTTTTAAAACCTTGGAGGTTTGGGGTGAGAAAGATGAAGGGATTAAGTAGCACAAATTGGTAGTTACAAAAGAGTCACGGGGATGTAAAGTACCGTGTGGGGAATATAGATAACATTGTAAAAACTACGTACAGTGTCAGATGGGTACTAGACTTATGGGGGGGGGGGGGATCACTTCATAAATTATATAAATGTTTAACCACTACGCTGTATACCTGAAACCGATATAAAATAATATTGAATGTCAACTATAATTAAAGAAAAACAGTCACGGGGATGGATATTTAAAAACTTCCTCAGTATATCTCAAGTCATGAATCTAAAATGTTACTTGTCTGAAACACTTTGCATAAGTAGAATAAGTAATAAAATGAGAACTTGCCCTATTAGACATGCAGTTTTTCCTCCAGGGATCTTTTGTTTTACAAGCCATTGCGTCCTCTTTAGCTAGTGATTTTGCAAGTTTAACAGCAGCCATGAAGATTTCTTGATATGTTTTGTAGCACTTGCAGTCATCTCTAGAACAGGGCCCCCTCCAGCCTGAAAGAACTGGTGCTGGGGAGCCTGGCTTAGACTGGATTTGCGTCTCTATTTTAGCTCTGGGCTGAGCAAACTGCTGAATCACATGCAGAGGCTCTGTTTTAGGTCTCAGTAAAAGGTTTTGTGTTGTTGTTGTCGCTGGTTTAGTTCTCCCTTCTATGGCTTTAATTCTGAATTACTCTCACATTGGATTACTCCGTCCTTGTACCTTTAACATTAGTTTCTTCAACTGTTAAAAATGCATTCAATTGTCAGTAAATTTTGTCATGATTCTCCCACTTTTGTTCACTTAAGTGTTTTTGGGAAAATAAAGATGCTTCTACTGAGTCAGAAGTCAGTTTTGCAGTTTCAACATGTAATAATATGTCATACAGTTTCTTCCTCACATAACATCTTTTTTCATGGCTAACTTGTTTTCAGTTACTTTCCTCATTTCAATATTCTGTGTCTCTATTTACCATATAAATTATTTCTGCCAGTATTAACATATTACAGAAGGCAAAGTCTTGAAAATTTTAAGTAATTATCAAGGTGCTTAAAATTTTTGTTATAATATTGATAAAATGAAGAGATAACAATGGTG